>NW_028321896.1:2917222-3248611 GCF_036245765.1 Copidosoma floridanum
CTATGGGAGGGAGGAAGCGATGGTAGGAAAGTCGCGCAACAAAAGCAAAAGACGACGGCTGATACGTGAGCTAGGTATATATGGGAGGGGGGGGTGGAGGAGCGGGAGGAGGGAGGCGAAATTGCCATGAAAAATTAATCGTCGAGAGCAGAAATGCACTGCCTCTCCGTGCTTTTGTTGCTCCAAGTTGGAGGAGGATCGGACGGGGAGGAGGGGGAGTCACTCTAGCCCGAGGGAGCCCGGCCAAACGATATGCTTGTGAATGATTGAGCAGTGAAGTATTTTTAATGCGAAAGTCGATTTGCGCTCGATTCGATTTAAATGAAGATTTATTGTTGTTTTAACTGTGTCTTACACATTATAATTTACGTACACGGTGATTTCATTCACACCCATCCAATATTCCGATCAGAGCGAAGACGATGTACGTCATTCTTCCGGATCTAGCACACTTTGTTGGCTTATATCCAATATTTTCTGGGCTCATGTGTTGAAATAGGCAAACTTTTATACTGCAATAAAAATAAAAAAACCATCTGGTAGACGACTGTTTTCCGTAACAATTGCAGGCGGTAGTAATAGAGAGAAAAGCAAGAAAAAAAATCTCAATCGAACGCTTTTTGTTGTTTACTTAGATTATACGAACAACTACGAATAATGAGAGGGTGGACATAAAAATTAAAGAACAAATAGATTTATGAGACGATCAACATGCTTTTCCAGAAATTGAAATTTCCTCATTAAATATTTTCAATAAGCCAACTTGGTGTAGACAGCCATGGAATAGAGAACACAGAGAAACATCGTAAATGGTTGTGGTTCGCAATAAATCTCGTAAATGTAAACCGTAAAATCCTTGGGACGGTTGTGGATGTGAGGATCGCAGAAAACAAGCCCCATTTAGGTAGTTGAATCATGAAAACAATTGGAAAATAAAAATAATTGCGAAGAAATCAGAACCGTGACATACCTGGCAGCCGACGCGCTCATGAGCGAGGCAAGGGAGAAACAGATCCCTCTCCTTGGTTTGCAGTTGCTCGACGGGATTCGCTTTGCTGGCTTGTTTCTTATTTGCAATTAGGAGCGAGGATCCGAGGGAGGAGCAGAAGTGTACGTAGCGTATAAAAAAAAAAAAAAAAAAAAAAGCTTCGTCAACAACCGGTAATGGCCGTGAGGAGGAGGAGGAGGAGGCCAGCCGGAAGAATGATCCGGGCGCAGTTACTCGCGGCGCACGGGCTTGGTGCTTTCTCATTTCTTTCCTACGGCCGTTTGCGCATGGAGAATCTTTGCTTTTTCGGACGAGCCGCTTGCTGGAGTTTTCATTTTGAAATAAGAGCACCACTCGGAACACGTATCAAATTGCAAGGAGAATCCACAACCCCCCTTCCCCCACCCCCCAAAGCTTACAGCCGCCGTCGTCGTCTTTACTGACAAGTTTCTCATTATATTCCTGCAAAACTCGAGATTCCAGGTTTTTAACGTCATACCATTTCAAATGACGTGGATTATTATTTAATACGTATACCTAAAAGGTGAACCCGTTCCTACCGCGTGAAATCGTGGGTTCTAAGAGCACCTTTCGTTGCGATTGCCACAAATTAATTAATAAGAGTACCTACATTGTACCAAGTTCACTACTTTATGATGTACTTGTACCGACACTCGTACGATTTTTGCCTTAGTTTTTCTTGCAAAAAAAAAAAAAACAAAAACAAAAACAAAAAAAAACAAAAAAAAAAAAATCTGCAAAACTTCCCACGAAACGCTAAATGACTCGCAAGTTTTTCTAAACAATCACAATTTCTACTTTCAGCTCCAGCGGTACAGACAACTGCGACGACAACCCTCGTGGTACTGCTATCCCTGCCGGTGATCTACGCCTGCTGGATCCTCCGATAAGCCCAGTCGCGTCGAGAGCCAACGGAGCGAGGGAGCACCAGCGACACGACAAGACAAGAGGAATCGAGGAGCTGTTGCCAGTGACTCGATTACAGTCGAGGGGAGTTGCACGTCATCGGGGGATGAAATACTTTTTTAAACGTAGCTAGCAACGTTACGGGGTACAGTTGGCGTACTCGAGCTCGCGTGCCAAGTTTTTGTGGGACGACGAGCAACAGCGTCGTGCTAACGATACCGGCGGGTGCAAGGCAATGGTATGATGTAAGAGGAAGGAGAGAGCGCGGGAAAGAGAAAACGAAGCCTTTATTAAAGTAGAACAATGGGGGGGATGTGGTCGTCGGCGGTGCAACGCGGAACAGGCGTTTGCCCGTGATGATGGGGCATCTCTCGGGTCGCTTTCGATGTAACATATTAAGGCGTTTATGCAACGAGCGATAAAAGCGATAATATTATATATATATATATCATGGTATGTGTGGTATTTGCTTCGCGTCCTTGGCGTCGCTTATATACAGGCTTGGGTTTTTTTTTTTCTACGGTTCGAGATGGAAAATCAGTGTTTTGAGGTCACCCCCCCCCCTTTTTTTTGTTTATTGGACTTCTCCAGTACTGAAAATGAGCTGGAACGTGAAACGTGAATTATAAATGAATAAGACGTTTTTACAGCGACCAACAGTTGACCAGTTTCGTTGTACATCAAACTGAATATGACTAGTGATGTTTTCTGACTCATGTAACGTATGTCATACTTTTGAGATGAAGTTTTTCTCGAAACACTTTAAGGTAAAGTATCCAGTACTTTTTTAAACAACACAGCTGCAAAAATTCATAGAAATATTTTCGCTAATGGTTGTAGATGTTTGATACCGAATGAAAGAGTATTTTGTTGAAATAACCAGATTTGAACACCAATATTTCATATGAGTACATGATTCGACTTATTTTCAAATGTTATTGAGATAAACTATTTTGATAACAATATCAGGACGTCTGTTGCAAGGTATTTTAACCGAAACTAAACTTTTAACGTGTTGTGTTTATATTTAAAATTACATTTTTTAGGGACCTTTTTAAAATTTTTAAAGCACAGATTGATTATTTTCTCACTGTTACTGATTTTGAGTATTAAATAATCATCTGTATTTGAGCTGTGTACAAATACTAGATACTTTGCCTTATCCTTCATTGTATACTTTATTATTATGATAAGATGTTTATTTTAATAAACAACAGGGTGAAAATAATTAGACTCTTTGTCTAATAATGACGTAATAATTGTTATTATTATAATAAAAGTAATAATATCAATGGTAACAATAATTATACAATTAAAATGAGAAGCATCGTCTCATGGATCGAATAAAAAAAATTTATTTTACGTTTTAATTGTCATTTTAAGTTTTTGTTGCAACATTGACGAAAAAAATTTTTTTTAATCCCACAACCAACGTTAAGGGTAATAACTGCCTAAGTGAATCGCATTTGCATGTTTGTACGGAAAAAAAATTACGGAACCAAGTAATACTTGTTCAATTGAAAATTTTTACAATGTTCGGATTAAATTTTTACAAAGCAAACCAAACACACATTTTGAAATATTTTTACTACAACATTGACAGGGATTTTCATTGTTGAACGCAACACCAACCGCAAGATTTAAAAGCTACGGTGATACCTATTTCACAAATTTCGTAATACCAAATAGCTTGGGGTGTAAAAAAAAAAAATCATCAACTCCACCAACTAAAACTGTAACCCTTGAAAATGTCATAGTCTCGCGGGTCCTCCAAATCAATAGAAACCTCTACAAACGGATTTGCTGATCGTACATAATAATATTTCTCACTGTACCGTCCGATAGAGAAAAATGAAATGAATCAAAAAAAGAAAATAGCAAACACTCGACAGAAAAAAAGGACATTTTCTTCGATGCCCCTACTCCCCCTACCCTTACCTTTAATTCTCACCCACGCACACTCACAGCGAGAATCAGCAGATCCCATCTGGATACTTGAGATTAAAACGTCAGACTCGAGCGACAACTCCTTGTTCGAATCTTTCGAGCCAAGGCTCCGGGAGAAGAAAAGAAGGGCCACAGTCTCGCCGGCGAATATTAAAAAGTCGAATATTATAATTTGCAAAAGTCCTCTCGATATACACGGAGCCCCAACGAAGGGGGAGGAAAACGGGGTACCGGGTATATAGCCCCGAACGGATAAAAAAAAAGTAGATATCGCAGCCGGTGCCGAAGAGAGAGAGAGAGAGAGAGAGGGGGTATAACCTTTTCCTCGTTCGGCTCGTTTTTTTTCCTTCGCCCTCGTTGGCATCGGAATTGCATAATAACAGCCTCAGACGTAAGAATAACCGGGGCGAGAGTCTCCCCCTCGGAGGCCGATAGACGATTCGCGTTTCGATAACTCGGAGACGGGCTGCGGGATTTTTTTTTTTTTTTCCCTTCCGTACCGACCTTCTTTTTCCCCGCGGCGCGCACAATGAGAAAACACTCCTTACACCTCGATACGACGACTGCTGGGCCCTCCGCGAGGCATAAATTTCGATAAGAGCACCGCACTGCTTTTCATATCCCGGCTACTCTTTTTTTTTTGTTTTTTGTTTTTTTAATACGACGACACGCGAGCTTACACAAATTGCTTTTCCGGCTCGCGCAAATTCATGCAAATCAGGGCGCCGTTATTACAATGTAAAACGCGAGGTCCCGCTAAAAATTTAATCCGCCAAACTTTGGCTCTCCACTCTATGGGGACTGGGGCGGGTAACACGTGTCCCGGCGCCACCGGTGTCAAACGGATTCGGCTTTTATGCAGAAAATATGCATTATGCGCTCCGCGAGTCCCTCGTCCGCGTGTACGTATGAACGGGGGTGAGCGAGCAACAGGTTTCGGGGACGTAAGGAGGGAAGCGGGGCTTTGCGATGGATTAAGGACTCGCCTCCTCTTTCCGGGGCTTACACAGATTTACCGGGGCGCGGGATTTGTAGGCTTGGATGCTTTCTTTGTCTTATCGCGCTCGGGGGGGCTTTTTGCTCGGAGCTTGGGTCTTACGTGTAGCTTTTGGGGGAATTGTTTTGGGGAAGAATCTCGACAGGGGGGATCGAGATTGGGACGTCGATGACATACTAGAGTTGGTGGTTGATATTTGAGCACTTGGAGTTTAAAGGGGTAATCCATGGGTACTCCGGATGGTACGTGACGTTTGATGATGGCAGTTTTTTATGAACCGAATGAGAATCAAAAATCGAGGAATAATTGATGAGCTACGAAAGTGTACGATTCAGAACTCTGTGAGGGTCAATTTTAGCTGTTATCGGTTTACAAAGCGAGTATGGAAAATCCATGTGTTTGATTAGTTTGGATTTCTTTCTTTTCCCATCGTTGAAGCATTCTTTCCACGAATTCAAAATCTTTGCATCAAGTGACCGACGAAGATAGTATTTTTTACAATAATTAACGATGTATTATGTCCAAGTAAATGAAACATCGAAAAAACTACTGCCGGTTCGTTAAAAAGAGTTAACTTTGACTCTCTAATATGTCAAATAATTTTATCATACAATATGCACAATTTATGGTCATAAAATTCAAAATAATCACTATATTATTACAATGAAAAATAAAATGCCAGAACCATAAAAAAACGCGACATTAGGATGTTTCTAGCGAGCTTTTTTCCAAATTCATGCAAACAGATGTTATTTTATGATAAAAAAAAAAAAAAAAAAAAAAAATACATAAAAAAATAAATAAGCTGTTGATTATTACTTTGACAAAAAAAATATTGTACCGTAAAAAAAAAAAATAAAAAATAAGTATCAGTGTCGAGAAAATGAAACGTTGGATGGTGGCAATGCAAAGGACGCGAAAAAGAAACTTGTAAATAAAGAAGGTAAAGAACGCAACAACAAATAAATATAAATATAAGTATAACATAAAGCCGTAGTGTTTGTAGTACGACAAGCCACGAAAAGTTGATAGGTCGTAAGGAGGAACAAAGGTGACAACAAATCCTCGTGCGCGGGGTGCTATTTTGAATCGTAGGTTGTAAGAGGGAGAACGAATTAATCTATAAACTATAAGCGATACGAGAATTGGGTCCGGAATCTCATTTTTTTTTAATCCTCAAGTTACTTCTTATTTCCCATTTTCTACGACAAAGCGCGTAAAAAGCGATTTAAGAAACGAGAAATAAGAAACTTTGCCCAATAACGAATTATGCATACACGTATACATAAATTATAAATACAAGCGGCGAAATATAAATATATATAAATAAATATACACGATTAAGACTAACAGGGGAAAGAATAAGGAAGAAAAAAAATAAACTATTGGATAAACAAATATCACCATGTTACACGTTACATACGATGTATTTATTAAAAAAAGAAGAAAAAAAAAATAGGGAAAAAATACTGTATATCTATGCTTTTGCGACGTTGAGTTGTATGTTGTTATCCGAAATCCGAGAGTGAGATTTTGTCAAGAGGTTCATATGTGATTAATCGACATCGGATATATAATAAAAAAACAAAAAAAAACAAAAAAAAATATACGAGAATGCCGTTCTCACAAAATTATACATCACTGTCTCTTTTTTTCTGTTATCCTGCCACCTGTTCCCAGTATTTTAGGTAATTTTGAGAATTTACTTTGTTAATTAATCTGTTAGGAGTGATTGATTTTTTTACTTAAATACATTTTTACTTCCAATGAGGAGTGGATTTGTTTCAAATGTGTTCAAAAATATTGTCAGATATTTCACGTAATTTTTTTTTGATTACTAGTACCAGCATCAATTTATTTGTCAAGATAACCAATCAACAAAAACTTATATTTTTTTACTTCGTACGTATCAACTGATTGGTAAAGTCATCCCTTGAATTGTTTTCCTAATGCCAGTCCACGAAATTCCACAAAATCCGCAGTTAAAACGTAAAGAGCAGCTTTAAACTCGTCAACAAAATCCAGCGTAGTTACTTTATCACGTCGCTCAAGTCACATGTCACCCTAAAAAAATAAAAAATAAAAAACAAAAAAAAATAAAAAAAATAAAGCCCAAGTATCAATCTTGACACTATTCCCCTTATAATCCAATCAACCCAAAAAAGCTTCCGTTATCTCTGCCACGCACGGATTGGTCCCTTCACCTTTGGAATTCCCCGTCCGACTAATACTCTATATCCTTTAAAGCAAACCTTTCCTCCCGTGTCTCTTCTTTCCCAATAAAATAACGATACCAGCGGCGCATACCAATTGCGGATTAATATATTCACCAAGAATGTCCGTTTCCCACTTACTTGAAGATTTTCCTGCTAACAGATTCTACTTTGTGTGAGTATATCATCATAATTATAATATATGTATATGACTTAGTGATGATTCAAAGATATCACCCAGCTATTTTGTACCACTTTAACATTATGTTTTTTCGTTATTTTTAGCTAATAGTAAATTGCACTGAGCAACTATTCTATTTATGTTTTTGTTTGTATATATTATTGTCGAACAAGGGAATTTTTTATTTTCAAAATTACTGGGGATTCCAATGAAAAGGTATGCGTACATAAACAGTTAATACTTTGATTATAGTGGCTCGAATAAAATAATGTTTATTATGAGCATATAAAAAAAATATCTGTTAGCGGTTGCATGGAGTAAATAGGTGTTTACCTGTTATTAATTTAATTTAAGCCAAAGAGTGGAATTATGATTGCAATGTTAAACTTATAGTTTGAAATCAAAATAAATGTGTACGTGTAAGTAGATACTTGGATTTTTTTCAAACTAATAAATTCAAACACATAAGTTTCTCTGATGTAAAATTGAAAGAAAATTTACTATTGACATTTATAATAATTATAGTTTTACAGCAAATGACGTACTTCATATAAATCTTTGCTAATCTATAGATACATCCCACAATAATTTATTTCAACAATCATTTTACAAAATTCAAAAAATTAAATCTCATTTCAAGCAATAATTTTCCTCTCAAAACTCGTGATACAAAACCTGTAACAGTCTCTTTAATAATTAATTTTTCTATAATTTTAATTTTACTTACCTCTCAAAATTCCATCTTACTCGGGATTAAAATTATGCAATGATACATGATTATGCGACAAACTCACTTTTGCAACAGTGACTGTGTTTTTATTATATTTTAAATGCATCGAGAGCAGATTAATTTTATTGTGATCAGTTTCCAAATTTACTCCACGCACGAGCGAATAATCATCATGGATAATAGATAATTAATTTCCAAGCTGCCTCAAAATCCACTTCAATATTACCGAGTGCGTACACTCGCGGTGGTTTCGTTTATATGTAAATATACAATTATCGTTTGAATATTCAAAATCACTTGATCGCATATAATAGCGAAAATTTTGCCATCATACGTTAGTAATGCGATGTTACACTCGGCAATAATCACAATACACAACACATTAGAATCAAAGGATATCGAGTTTAAAATCAATCATAATTTAGTTTCGGCTGGCATGGTTCGGCAGGTAGACGATTTATGTGGTTATCGAACGTATAGCTTAGTTTTCGAGCTATACAGCAGTTATTTAAGTAGAGGTGCAGCAACTCGAGTTGATATTACTGAAATTAGAATGAAAATAATTCAATAAAATGTTCAGCCAATCAAAATAATGCGACATCACTGATGAATTACTCCGCAAGAAATAAAAGACGAAGGCACAACGCAACTTTGCAGACATTCGGAATTAATAATTTTGTCAATTCTAAAAGTACATAGACAGATTAAAATTGAGTTATCGTTAACTTTGTCCCGCTCCTCTCTCTCTCTCTCTCTCATTTCAGCCCTGTCCTTCTGGTCCGTGGAATTTTCATCTCGAGGAAGTTGTTAACTTAAGAAGCAATTGCGATTCCGTTACTCTCCACCGCTGGAGCGTTCCTCAAATCTATTAGGTAAATTGCCGAATCGTAACGATCACTTCTTCGAGTCGAGTTTATGCAGATCGCTGAGTGGCTAACTTCTCCCCGAGTGTTTCTGTTGCTTATTTATAAGATATCGCTCGTAACAGGGTGGAGGTCGATTGATAACTTTTCAATTAGTTAATCAACTGTTATATTTGACTGATAAGTAGTTCCACGGAGTTTTGCGGGGATATTGTGTTTTTTTAATTAAAACCAATGTGTATATTTGTGAATCTAATCATTAAAAAAAAGGACTTCATATACGTTAAGCTGTTGAATAAAATATGAAACGATTTTTAAAACTATATAAACGACGTCCACTGCAGTCATTCGCATTGTTTCGATGCCTTAGTAGACAGATGTACTATTTAAAGTTTGAACTTGTTGATTTGTGGCAGATACAATTTTGATTATTAGTAAAAACGGGTCCGTCTCAATTCGAAGTACAGCCAAAACTTTCTTAAATATGAACCCAAATACTTTAATTGGTGAGTTCAATATCCAACCGCAGATTATTATGAGAAAAAAATACAAAATGAAATTTTTCATTACATGTACATCAATAATATGAACTAATACACTTATTTATATAGCTAGGCATCGGTAAATTTCGTGATGCAGTAGGTGAAAAAATGGCCGATAGGTAGCCCAAGTTAAATCAGTGGAAATCCCTCTCCGTGTAGCCAATAACTAGTTACAAGCTATAAAAAATTAGGTTTATAAAAATAAAGTCATCTGAGCGTGATAAAATTGAAAAAAAAATTCTTGTAACAAAAATAATTTATTTATTTATACATTTTTTTATAGTCTATTAAATCTAAAAAAAGAAAAAAAACACCATGTTGACAATAAAAAATACATGTTTTATGGTATTAGTATCTATACTGATAAAACGTAATGCCAGTTGTAGTACTATAATTTTTTTTTCGAATTCTTTTTTAAAAAAGTAGTGAGATCCACAATTGAAGAGCCAAAGTAACAGTAAGCCAGTTGCTAAGATGAACAAAATGACAACAATAAAAATATTGTAGTACAGTAGTAAGATTTAAAATAATTTTTTATCAAATCAAAAAACAATTAAAAAGAAAAATATTAAACTATTAGTATCGAATGAACATGAAGCATCTTTTTTCGGCAAAAATCAAAGCAGTACTTACCTTTTTTCTACCAAGAACTTTTATGAAACGTAAAATCAAAAGATACTATATTTTTGATCCAAGTCACCTGTTGGTCTTCTAGCTTGTATTTAAAACTGTAATAAAGTTTGATTTGATCTTAGTGAAAAAATCGTTGCTTCGCTAATAATCGGAAAGTGTCTTTTGTAAAATATGTGCACCATTAACTTTAACAGAGCTGTAGCCCAACAATGTTGAGCAACGTTTTTAATAACAGAACCATAAAATTCTTAGTACGCAGACGTGAGGGCGAGGTTAACGTCTTTTTTTCGCAGCTCAACGTTGCAGTCGTATTTTCTTTTACGGCGGAGGACGTCGCATCAAGAGCCCCCTCCCCCTCCACCGCTTATTAAGGACGAGCAAGCCTTCCGCCATTACAATAGGCCCTTAATCTATTTCTCCATCAAAGGACAAATTTCGCCCCCTACTGCGAATATTTCCAAAGCTCTTGAAACCCTCGCACCTTTGTTTCCTTTTTTTTTTCTCCCCCTCCCTCTTGTTAGTGGAACATTGGTATGCCGCGCCTTGTCGGCTCCCTTGTGATATTCTATATCGGGTAAAGTTTCGTTGTTACCCGACGGACTCGCGTGTGCGAGAATATACATGTACACGCGAATTTGATCGGGTCCGGGAGAGGAAGCTGTGCGTCTACCGAGGGGATGGAAGATACGGGAGGTACATGAGCCACGACATCTTTTACGACTCTCGTCATTATGTCGTCAAACGTTGCCCCGTCGGGGATTTTTATATGGATTTTTATAGGATTCGACGCTCCACCCAAAACCTCAATATCGCTAGGTATACGAGCATCGAGGACAAAAGTAGAAAATCCCAATGAAAAACTAAAAAAAAAAAAAAACATTTGGAAGTGCAAAAAATACACATAATTTTTTTAATTCTATATTTAACTGTATTGAATGACTCGTTGGAATTTACATACCAACTCGACATTTTTTTCATGAATAATTAATTATTTTGTGTGGTTTAGGGGAAAACGATAGATTTTTATGTCTTATTAAGTAGTTCAAATCGAGTATGGTCAGACATACATTTTAAAAGACAATGACACGTACTGGCAGTAATCGTACGCTTAAAATAAATCCAAGAAAATTGTTTTTTGTATAATGTATTTAGTACACATATAAAATAAAGCAATGATTATAGCTTAAATGTGTTCAAAATGCATAAATGTTGTCTTATTTACTTACAAGTAAATCAATTGTATAAAGTAACCAAATAGAAGTTTTACGATAAGTTTGTATATTTTGACAACAAAATTTACTAAGGAATATTATCCAACAATCCGTGAAATACCTTACCCTAACCATTCCTAGGTTGACATTGTATGTTTCATAATTTAATGTACGCCCGCATACCTTGACTAATAAGTTTGATTAACCGCTAACTATGAACCATCCGTTGTAATTGGACTCCTCGTTGATGAATTCATACCCAGCTTCATATAGGAATTCAAAATACGTACAAATAGGAAATTCATCCGACATGTAACGAAAAAATTGTTGAAAACCAAATAAAAGCAGGAGACAAAATTTTCGGAGCCAGCGGAAAACTTTTCCTCCCGTCAAATCTCTTACGGTTCACCACAGGCTGGCAGCTTGGAACTTTGGCTCACGCGTTAAAGCTCTCCTCGGTGTACAGCAGCCCGCGCGCCTGAAAGCTCCAGCGGCGAAGATGGAAAAGTACGGAGGGGGGAAAATAATGCCTCCCGACTGTTTGACGGCAGCCACGAATAATGGATGACGAGCGAACTCGGCCGATCCTCGAGAAACCCCCTTCGCCCACTCTGCGTGGAATTCCAATCGGTTATACTCGCATCGCACCTGCGCGTGCATTTGTACGCCCAAGTGTATGCGGGATATTAACAAAAGTATAAAAGTATTGACACCGCTGACTTTTGATGGATTTTCTCGCAACGCGTGCTCGAGAATACGTTGAGCGATTAGGTGGTGATTATATATATACGTGGAAGTCTGCTTACAGGGGAAGAGGATTTAATTTGGACGAGCAAATTTCCATGAGTTCATACTTTAGTGCTGGGGAACCCGGTTACCTTTTCTTCATTCCGAGGGCACATGATACTTCTGACAAATTTTACCAGCTAAAATCGCTTAAATAATATCGAAATAATAGAAAATAACTTAGTGGACCATACGTGTTTTTTTTTTTTAGTAATTCATGGTCATTTAGTACATTAATGTTTTTTAGTACTGTAGTAACAAATGCAGAACCAAAAATTCGAACAACTTTCATTCAGTTAATGTTTAAAAAAATGCTTTCGAATAAGTATATTCCTTTAAAACTACGTGCACTAACATCTTTGTAAATAAATTTGAAGTTTAAAAATGATTATTAAAAATAATTTAACTAAACTTTGATAATTTTGTTTTTTGATTACAGTTGAATTAGTAATTAAAATTAATTATTTAATTGATTTACATAGTAATCAACAATCCCAATTTAGTTCTTGATCCAAGAAACTAAAAACTAAAAATTTAATTGTTGATAACAGTAACATTTTATTGGGATTTATAATATTTTCTTTTGATTCTATAAATGATAAGTAAAGAAAAGGTATCATTTGTGACATATTTTGCAAAATAAATTTAATAGTTGAATCAAATAATTTTTCCCTCGTTAATCAACGAAACTTTCAGTTGTGGCGTAAACTTCAATTGTAATCCTTCAATTGCGGAGAGTTAAATATTTAAGGACCCTCGTCTGCAGTACACATTCAGCAAAAAGATTTACTCTATTCGTGCCTGCCAATCCCAAGTGCCCTGTACCACAGCCAAACATCGCACAGTAAGTCTCTCTCAGGACCTGCAACAATGAAGCTCTTAAAAAAAACCCTTGAGCCGAGTATTTGCCGAAAAGGAGCAACCGAGGCAGCGGTTGTTTGCTTACACCCTTCATAACGCATCACTAAGAAGCCGAGGAGCTCAGCAGCCGTGCAGCCGCAGATGCTCCAGAAACCACAACAGCACACGTACATCAGTCACGTATATATAAATACGGCCCCGGCACCACGTACCGAGACTCAATAAACCGAGCAAAAGCGCATCACGAAGGTGGGCAGTTGTGTGTATACGTGCGCATACTTGGACGAGCTTTTCTGCGAAGGTATGCGGCTGGGGGAGGGTGGTTTCTCGCCCCGAGGCACCGCCAGATTTCGTCAGGGGGTATACATGTATGTACGGGTATTAGCCAGCGCCAGCGGCAACAGGCCGGTAAACGCGGTCGGATTTAATTTGTAATGCGTCACAGTGCGCCACGCGATCTCTTTCTTTTTCCTTCCCTTTACCTCTCTTCATTGAGCATTCAAAGTGAAGTCTGCCGTACTGCCACAGGGCTTTTAGATTTCTTTTTTTTTTTTTTTTTTCTTTTTTTTTCATTGTTTTTCCAGCTGGTTCTTTTTCCTCGCAGCTTTGCAGCCAATTGAAAGCTCAGCGTGTAGTCCGCGGTTTGTCGAACTCAGCTCAGTGAAGATTAAGCGATAGAGTACCTAAGAATTTTGTCAATCGTTGAGCGAAAGGAGATCCTCGGCCAAGCGTATAGGGTGACACTTTTTATGATGCTCTGTTATTCTTTTTTTTTTTTTTTTTTTTTTTTTCATACGATTGCTTATGCTGCGTGCCATGTGTTTTATTTATTTTTTTTAAGCAGTGGGTTAGAAGAGAAGTGAACCGGTGGGAAAAAATGGAGTTCATAATCTCGTTTGAATCATCACGTAACTTGCCAGCTGAAAATGAAAATGAAAATCCAAGTTGCTTTCGTATACGCAGTTTTGTAAATTTATTCAGAAAACTGTCAAACTTTATATTTATATGGTTGGAGGAAATATCATCATTTGATACCTCAAGGTGAATACGTCCGACTGCAATCAGCATCATAAAGCATTATGACTTCAAACTAAACTAAACATTATGGTTCAGAAAATATATTTTATTACGTTCACGTGACAATGTACCAAAATAACAAATTTTTTTTTTTTTTTCTATGTAGAAAAAATGGAAGATACGTAATGTACGTTATTACAGATTCACATGTTTTTTAATTCAGATATTTTGACGATCAGACCGTACTTCTTGATTTTCAAATATATACTCATAAAATCGGTAACGATATCCTTATACTTTATTAATTTGTAGGTAAAACATTCCAATCTCATTAATTTTTCGTTTTGTTCGTAAACAAAGGAGGCTCATCATCATCTGCCTTTATCAAACGATCCACGCAGCAAACGATTTTTCAATTCGGCAGAAAAAAAGCGGGAGCAAAAAGCCAGCCATCAAGAAATCTGCGGCGGAGGTTCGTGCCGCAATATTCCTCCGACGCTCCCTCGCACCACGGAGTGCGAAGATCGGAAATGATGTTTCCAGCACTGCTCTTTCGCCCCGTTAATGTGCATACCCCCGAAACATTGCCCTTTATTTTTTCCAGTCTAAATAAAGAGAAAAAAAGAGAAAAGTCAGAATCAGAAATATTAAAAAATACGGAGAAGGGAAAAATGAAATACAACCGGACGTAATGAAGAGCACTCGTCCACAGCCGAGCTGGTGTGCACGCCTGGTCGATTTTTCATCAGCGGTCCGCTAGTTATAGGGAGCGAGGAGCTTTGCCGCGTGAAGCTTCGCTGATTTCGCACAATGTGCGATCGCCCATTGGCCGCGGAATCGTCGTCGTCCTCGTCTTTTTAACTTCCCTCCACATTTCGTTTCTTCTTTCTATACAATGGACATGACAATTATCGTGTGTCGATCTATTGTCTTTACATCTAGGGAAATGTAGTACACTATAGGAGGAGCTTTGACATGTGTAAAAAGACAGAAAAGTGGGGTGGAGGGAAGAAACGATACAATAACTCAAATCACTACCATAGCACAAAACGTTACATTGTAAAAGGCTAGAGTTTACTAAGTAAGTAACTAGTTTACTAGTTTAGTATTGTGTGACGTGTATAGCATAATGTATATATACCACAGGTGTTCGTAAGTATGGAGAGCAATCAACAAAAAGGCAAAATGTTTTAATCACATAACAATAGATTAAATATATCGACTATTCTATTACCACCAGATTTTCCAGGATGTGTTGATGTTGTGTTAGAATAATGTAAATGCAATGATAAATAAGAATGTGGACTATGCACATAGAGTGACAAGCGGATGAGTAAGAAATAGTGTTGAATAAGAATTTAAAGGAATTAAATAGATTTGAAAGGAAATAGAAGGATAATAAATTAAAAAACAATGGCAAGAGAGTAGTGAAAAAGTATAGTATATGAAATTGAAATACAGAGAAAAAATGGTTTAAAAAAGTAAAGACAGAATAAGAAATGGTGAGTAAATTATTTAAAAAAATTTTTAAATACAATCATTGATAATTTATCGAAATTGTCGATTAAATCATAGTTCAAAATATATATGCTTTAATTCATGGTAACCATATATGAATTGATACCAGTTATAAATGACGTTATAATATGGTACTTGGCTATAATATGTAGAGAAAAAAAGCAGAACTATCGCAAGCCTGGCTTGCTGTAAGAAAAATAAAATAAAATACTAAAATAATTTTTTTTTTTTTTTTTTAAACTGTAGTTATAGAGCTCAATGTATTTATATTAGGATATATTATTCGTCTTTACATACTAGTTTTCCAGTACCATCGTTATTCTTGGAGCTCAGAGTTTATTCAGTGGAGAGATTTCCATTGCCTTTAAATGACCAAAAAATACTCTGCCTTGTCCGAAGACTTTCTCCCCCCGAACCTCAATTATGATCTGTCCACAAGCATGGCCCGTGCAACCATACTATTACAATAAGAGACTTCTAATACTACATAGCTTAGCCACCATCAGCCAGTCAACCAATCGTTTGATAGTGGGTACAGGTTGAGAGCATCACGTGAAAAGGGCCATAGGGGTGGGGGGTGGGAGGCACTTTCCGAGTTTCGCGGTCGGAAATTACAATTCGAATTCCAACGGTCCGACAGCAGTGGGGTATAGCCTTCACTCGCCTACGTATCCTCTCTCTATCCCTCTGTCGCCGGCCACCACGGCCCATCGACCTTCCAAACGCGCGTGCGGAACATCCGCATTCTCGGATTGTAAACGTGGCTCGTCCGAGTCCAGGGGTCTCCCTTTCTCGCGCCTCGGATTCCATTTTAATTAATTTCCGCGGGAAATCGATACGCGGCTGCCGATCGCCGTGGAGTTAACTCCAAACACGCGCCCACCCGATTTTCAACCCCCAAATACTTGCGCGCTTTTTATCGATTACTTGTTGGACAACTACCACCGGATTCGTTCGAAATTTTAATTGCGGCTTATTAGTTTATATTTCAAGGTATCGAGATGTTATGACCGAATGAAACATTTTGTGTAGGTTTTAAAAAAAGTATAGTTTTCCAAGTACATTTAATGAGCATTTTCACTGCAAACGTGAGCCTCCCTTTCATGATCGGCTCAAAACGTCAAAACTTACCTATTCGTTGAAAAGATTAGATGCGAGTAGCGGTAGAGAAAGACGACTGAGTGCAGAAATATACTTGGAATCACTGAGACAGCATATCGTACAAATGTTATTTATAAAATCGCACAATAAATGGCAACTGCTTCATTAATCATATTAATTTTCATAAAGGGCTGTACATAAGATTTTTTCATTAAATGCGCTTGTGTTGTTATTTATATTCAATGTTACGAGTAATCTGTATTTTTTGTAAAAAACTTTGTCGCCAACCAATGGTAAGTTAAGTCGGTCCGAGTGCCTAAAATATACTCATCATTTTGGACGCTTTGCTACTTGTGCTATATTTTTTCATAAAAAGCAGTTTATTGAGCCTTTAAATTATAATTAAAAGTAACACTTGTGTTACAGCAATGGGTTTTAGCGCTGAAACACGTTATTGGTCAATTAACATGCATACTTTTTTTTTTTATCACATCTGCAGTTCGAGCACATCATATAAGTAGTTATTTCCCAAAACTGTCGAATCCTCGAGAGCCCAATTACAATATACATGTATAGCCAAAGACACTCGAGACGCATCTCTCCAGCTCTCCTCAAAACACGCGGCATTAGTCTGCACAGAGAGAGAGAGAGAGAGAGAGAGAGTAATTGCGAGGCAGTAAAGGCCAGCCCGACCTTTAAAGACGCAATTTTCCCGTCCCCTCGCAGATTCGAAAATGCCACGGGGAGACTCCCACGGAGAGAGAGAGGGAATTTCAGCGTCGCGCCCTTTACAAATAGTCGCCATTACGCTAACCTCGCGATTTACTTCACGGGAGGTGGGGGAGGACAAGGGGGTCGGGTGAAAGGCAAGAGTACCCTTCTAATTCCCCGAAATTACGCGTGCACGTGTACCTATCTTGAATGACTTATTTTGTGAACATCCAGTTTGGTGTTTTTATTTTTAAAAAATGGTTCAACGGATCATACGCTTAACGTCACAAAGCTATAAAATTAAGTAGAAACTTTTTTTATGATTTTTTATCTTTGCCGGTTTTTGGTATAATATGCATGAAAAAAAGAACCAATTTTCAATAATCTTTCGATGTTTGGTCAACTCTGCCCAGTAAATAAATCGCATCGTTGTTAAGGATTTTATCCTAATTGATTAAACAATGGACTCAACTAGAACTTCTGTTGATGTGAATAGAAAAATAAAGCAAGCAAGAGTCCAGATTCTAATAGTCCGAAGAAACACGCTAAAATGGCTGGGGGTAAGCCGTGAGTCAATGCAATTAGCATTTCGATTACGGTAAAGCACTTTTGGCCTCAAACCAGGAGCCAAAGAAAAAAACAAAATGCTCCCAAAATTAATCCCCGAGCAAACGAGGCACTGCGCACTACTTAGTTTATCTCCCTTGATAATTAACGCGACAAACAGCGTCAGCTTAAACCCCCGAAAAGAACGCGCACGAAAATAGAGGGAAATTCAACCAGAAAAAAAAAAAAAAAACTAGAGGGACACTCGTGCGCGCGTACCATTGAGCTTTTGCTGATGCAAAGCTTTGAATTTCGAAATCGGATTAAACGCTGTACACTCACTCGCGCACTTACATACATACATACACCCGCACAACAGGAGGGGTATAGAGAACAGCAGTGAGGTAAGGTTTATATACATACATATCTGTATAGCTCCGCTCGGAAGACTTAGGGCCGCTAAGTATGTCCGGGGCCGAACCGTGTCTTATCAGTGATAAGCGGTTCCCGATCCTCTCCCGCGAAGTGACGGGGCTACCACCGTGCCCCGGCATAACAATTACCCCATTATCCCCCTGCCCATTGTGTATATATACGCAGCGTTAAACATATACAACATATATATATACCTATGTGCATAAGTCGTCGGGCATTTGCCAGCCTATACACGGGGTGGCCCCGCTATTTCCTTCCACGCGCGGCTATTATCTCACTCGTCCCATCTCCCTTCCCCCCACCCCACCCCTCTATACATATATATCTCCATGTGTGCCTCTCAAGCCGTATCCGGCTCTTTTCTGTTTTTCTTTGTACCTCATTTACGTGTACCATTTTTTTCGACCTATTTACGCGGCTACGTAAAAAAAAAAAAAAAAAAAAAAAAAAAAAGACGTCGGGGGGGTTTTCTCGCACGGTGTATGCAAATGATATTACAGTCATGGACGTGGAGGGTCTGTTATTTGTTTTGTTTTTTTTTCCTCTTTCTTTCGTTTTTACAAAGAGCTATAATACGGCCGGATGAAACTGCACGTACGCCGAGGTGAAGCGGCTTGCTTTCGCGGAATTCACGAGCAGCGGGTCCACGTATCCGATGGACGAATTTACCTCTGGTAAATAAAAGATCTGTAGGACTGCACGTGACGCTCTGTGTCTCTTACGTCGGGTACTTGTACAGCGGAGGAGGGTAAGTGAATTTAAAACACTGAATGTAATTGTTCTTCAATGCGATAATCGTATAGCGTCTAGAAAAAAAGATTTTGACATTTTTGCAATATGGCTCTTTTTTCGTAAATTACACTCATCCGAAACATTTCTTCGTGTCTCTGGTGCCATTGGAATATTTCTTGGCTCCAAAGTCGCGAAGTAGGTGAGACGTGTTTATTTCGTATGAGGAACAGATTGGGGGTATGAGCTCGTCATGAAAAGAAAATATTTGCTCGGTCATATTTCGGGAGCATCGAGGGCAGTCTTTATCATTTTCATTTATATTTTTTGGACATACGTAATTGTTCCGTAGTATCGATATTTTTACACAATTGAGCAATTCCTTCAACTGGTTCTCACGTGACTGTGTGGAGTACATCATCCGAAGGAAAATATTTCCAATCACCATCGAAGACCCTCTTTTTACATAGTGATAGGCCTTCACCACAGCTTTCACTCGGCTTGGATCCAAAGTCCAAATCTTCCCCGACAGAATTGAAACCCCCAAGACTTTGGGGAAGCAGCACCTTCTCAGAAAACCAGTGGCTCTCGCACGTGCCACTACTATTCTCACTCGAATTCAGTTTCAACGCGTCCTTGGTCGATGGCGATGAGGCTCTTCGAAGGTACGAGGCCTAAAACAGCTCGCCAAGGCCTTAATTCGCTGGAATTAAGTGCGGAATTAGAAGTAGTCATGGGCTCCGACACGTCCCTTAGCCTCGGGGGGAGGGTCCGAAGTCGCGGAAGAGGGGTAAAACCGGGAGGAGGAGAGATAGAGTCGGACACAGTCGCGGAGGAGAGCAGAAACTTTACGAAAGCCTTGGTCCAAGTTTTACTTCGATCGGCGAAGGAGGGAGGACAGTGGCACGCAGAGATGGCAAAGACAAAAAGAGGGTGGAGAGAGAGAGAGAGAGAGATAAAAAAAAGAGAAGAAGAAGAAGCAGACAAGAGAAAGGTCGAAGCTAAAAGTTTTCCGGGAATCGGTTAAGAAGTACTCCGAACTCGATGGACTCGCGCTGAGAATACTGAAAACCTCTCCTCTCCAAACACCCGAGGTAACACCCTTCTACGGATGTAGGGGGAAAAAAAAAAAAACCAAGTTGGGAGGAAAAAAAGGGGGGAGAGAGGAATGCGTTTTTCCTCACGTGCGCTCCGGCCTATACGTTTTTTTAAATTAAAACTGACGTCCCGGATGGACGTGGATTGAAAGCGCACAAGTAAAGAAGAATGGAATCCACGACAACGACGCTCGACCAAAGTTATCGTTACGCAGATGTATCGGGTGAAAGTATAAATTAAACATCGCGAGTTCACAAAATCTATAAATTCGTATACATGTATATCCCGTTGCCTTTCAAAGTATACGTTTCGCAGTATGCTGATCGCGCACAACTGAGTTGTTGTAACTCGTTCGACCCCCGCCGTAATACAATTTCATGAATAATTTGACTCGAAAACTTATTTATGGGGAATCCGACCCGACGAACATATTAACTTTTTCAGAATCAAATTGAGGAGCTGGAAACGAAAAGGGCGCATAAGTTGAGAAACACGTAAAAGTATTGTCCAAGGAGTAAATTTTTCAAACTCACCATATCGATTTTTAAAAAATACTAGCTTGTATAGAATGAAAATCCACACCTTTTTTACATTTACAACTTTTTGAATCAAGTCGTACTTTTTTAAATAAGAAATAAAAACCGCATTTCTTGAAAACTCAAATTCAATCACTTTTAAAAACATAAATTGCTGTTTCTCAGTCAATTATGATCGAAATCGTTTGAAATTTAGTACGGGTACGTGAAATGCCTCAGCGCTGGCGATGAATTAATCAGATTTAGTTAAATTTTTTTTAATTAATTAATATTTAATTAGAAGTAGGTAGTGCACGGATTACGAAGGTTGTCAACTTCAATGAAATAAAGTGTGCGGGAAAGTTTCAGCTTGACAAAACTTTCAGCGACAAAGTTGTTCCTCAATATTCGAAGAAGTTTTCCTAAAAGTTTCAAATCGATTTATCAAAAAACAGCCGAGATAGAGAACTTTGTATAAATAGAACGTGCACAGCTGACAATAACTGAGCCACGGCGGTCGCCCAGCTCAACAACACCATCAGGTTAGGCCGTCTGCTGCATGCCGATGACAGCTTATTGCCTACCATCCGTGCACGTTGTTACAAAAAGTTCTCTATCTCGGCTGTTTTTTGATAAATCGATTTGAAACTTTTAGGAAAACTTCTTCGAATATTGAGGAACAACTTTGTCGCTGAAAGTTTTGTCAAGCTGAAACTTTCCCGCACACTTTATTTCATTGAAGTTGACAACCTTCGTAATCCGTGCACTACCTACTTCTAATTAAATATTAATTAATTAAAAAAAATTTAACTAAATCTGATTAATTCATCGCCAGCGCTGAGGCATTTCACGTACCCGTACTAAATTTCAAACGATTTCGATCATAATTGACTGAGAAACAGCAATTTATGTTTTTAAAAGTGATTGAATTTGAGTTTTCAAGAAATGCGGTTTTTATTTCTTATTTAAAAAAGTACGACTTGATTCAAAAAGTTGTAAATGTAAAAAAGGTGTGGATTTTCATTCTATACAAGCTAGTATTTTTTAAAAATCGATATGGTGAGTTTGAAAAATTTACTCCTTGGACAATACTTTTACGTGTTTCTCAACTTATGCGCCCTTTTCGTTTCCAGCTCCTCAATTACGTACTTTCTACTCCATTACGTACAGCCCAAGATTTTCACTCGGAAACTTTTCTTTTTTTTTTCCCCTCCCTCCCTCAGCCACAAGTTATTTTACGGTAGACACACCAAAATTCCCTCCGAACTTTGGCTGAAAAGAGATCCTACGTTTAACTGAAAAGAAAAATTTTAATTAGCTTCAATTCCCTCCCCCGAGAACCGCAAATGATTTTTTTCTACAATGTAACATCACCGTCGTATTTCGCACCGAGCACCAGTAAACCTCGGGACACGTGTCGGATTTCCCATATGAAAAGTCAAGCTGCCGAAAATCGACGCATTTTTGGCGCGAGGCTTCAAGTTCAGACAACCCCAGGGAGTTTTCAGTTAATTAGCGGAGCTGCACGGGTGGGGGGGGGAGCTCTGGTGAATGGAACCTAATTATAATTAATTTTTCATTGTCCACCGGCTTCTCTCTCTCTCTCGAGCGCTGACTCGTATAGTCTCCCTTGCGTACAATGCGCCTTTTCCTTCGCGACGCCCCAACGAAGTTTCGGCCAAAAGTTTCGACGGCGGCTCTCTTTTGCCGCAGCTCCGTCGTTTTTTGGCCCGCGAAACGCTAAACAACGTCTTGCAAATTTGCCTCTCGCTGCTGCTCGGCGCGAGAAAGTTTTGCTCAACCGCAGATGTAGCATAGGAGGAGCGCCAAATTTTGACGATTTGCATAATCGCTTCAACTCGATGCTGAGAAGCAGGATTTAGAGCGCTCATTTGGCCCAACCGACAAGAAGATCGAACCAGGGATTTGGTTACGTGGAGCATCTTCTCATTGGAAGAAAGGGAGGGAGTAGGGTAAGTATCGGTATCGGCATTGTAATATTGTTTTTGTTTTGTTTTCATTAGCCATTGGTAATTGAAAGGGACACGTTTGAGGTAGTAATTGACCGCTCGTCAAGTTCTATCGGACGTGAAAGGAGAAAGATTTTTCAGGAAAGCTCGATGGATTTGACACGAATCTCAGGTACATGTACCCGTCGTTCGAGTATTACTCCGAGAAGGAACAAAAGGAACAAGGAATTGGAGATGATACACCTACAAGGATTGAATAAACGAATAATAAGTTTAAAAAAAAAAAAAATTGGTTTTCCACGATGAGAGAGAACAAACTAGATGTTTTTGATCTCATTGGCAACTAATTCCATGACTGAGGGTATCTCGAGAATTCATGAAACAAATTTTCGTGCTGTTAGCCGGGATTTTCCGCAGACCGAAATTTCGGGCAAATGCATTAGGGCTCGGGATTATCATCAGCCCAGGGGAGTAATGTAAGGGACGAAAACTATGCTCTCCAACCGACGGAATCGGCGGGACTGCTACGCACTCGCTCGACCAAATGTGTGTATAACCTGACGATAGGAAGAATTTTGGGCGCTTAGCTTCGACCCGTTACTTGAGTTACGAAATGAACTGTGGAATCGGAAAATTTCGAGCTATGCTGATCCGATCGATGGATTCTGAATACCGAATCATCGTGATTTTCGCTGACAACTTCATCGTGTTAATTTAAACGGAGAACACGTGGATGGACTTTTTTCCCGGGCTATTGTAAAATAATTAAAATTACAATTGAAAGAAAAGTGTATACGGAGAAAAAAGTGTTAAGTAGATAGTAGTCAAGTTTCTTTTACATGCATGTTAAGTGCTGATATTAGTAAATTTTCAATTTTCGTGACCACACTTGGTAACCTCTCGCCGTCAGTATTATTCTCGAATCTCGTGAAGAAAATTGACTCCCAGACAAGTGAAATAGAATAATTTATGTAGTTTCTATTGTATCGAAATTAATGTTGATTATCATGTTTTTGCACCCAGTAAAGTGACGTGTACATTTTGATAGTTTATCCATAATTCTGGCCCAATGAGACTGATACGCCATAGCCAGTGAAAATTGTAAAAAATTCAAAATAATTTAACAGTTGTTCTTTTGATTTCATTTTCGTTAATGATTCATAGAGATAGTTAGTATTCAACTTAACGTCATGTCGTAGTTCAACGGCAGCCTGAACTTTTTCCCCACGAATGACAATAATAATGACTATGGCCATTTTTATAACTTAATTGGTCCACCAGAGTCACCCAGCCTTTTGAGTCACAAGCATTTTGTTAAGCGACATTATTTTAGCGGAAATGACGAGCACGCATAAAGGAGGGCGTAATAAGCAACGGCAGCGGGGAGGACTGGCCAAAACAGACAGAGCCGCTCTCGAGGTATATGTTTGCATTATAGTTTTGAGCTAGTGTACACACGCACGTTGTACGTCGTATGTATATGTACGTATATAAACACGCCATAAACACGGAAGTAACAGTAGGGAGGGTAGGAAAACCCGTCGGTGGTGGCGTGCGATTCCTCGCGAGACCCGTCGTGAATGAAGTTCGCGTGCACGAGCGGCTAATTACAACATTGCAGCGAAGCGAGCGCCGCATAACTCGCGCGCGCTCCTCGGATTCCCGCTGCGTCTGTATAGAAATGGAATGTAAGGGGCTGTTGTTAATGTTTTCTTGTTTTTTTTCTTCTTTTTTTTTTTTTTTTTTTTTTTTTCTTTTAGCTGGTTCCATGAAGGAAGAGGCCTTGTTTCAAAATAGCTACTAAAGTTAATTGTTGAATCTATTTAAAAAATGATCGATGAAGTACGAAAGCGGAGTATTATTTTTTGTGTTGGGAAAAAGAAAGCTTTGTCCTCCCTCCTCCGTACTGTATACGCTTGGATTTTGTCGATTACTGATGGATACGCAGTTTAATACTTTTTTTTCTTTTACATTTTATCATCATTTAGTACATCTTGTTTTACACACAGGGTCATGATGAACAATTTGAAAGTTATTTTTCGGACAAAAGTACATTCAGGGCACGCGCGAAAACTCTTGTTAAGCGATTGCACATATTTATAAAGTGAGGAAACTCTTTTTACATTAAGACTAAATGAAGCAAGTTGTTCTGTTTTTTTTATTTAAGTTGTTTAATTAATATTATCAAATGTGAACCTAAAATATGATAAATTGACAATTTTTCACACATGAAATATATTTAAGTGCTGTTTTTCTAGTTTTTACACTATTGTAATCGACAAGTGAATTCTTGTAATAGCTCTTCTACTTTAAGTAAAGTTAAACCCTGCAAAGCTCATGCATTGTACATCGTAAATGTTTATCTGCTTTAAGAGATAACATTTTTGACACATGATTATGAAAAAAAAAAAAAAACCTCTACAACAAATATAATTGAAACACCAAAAACAAAAAATTTCGATTCAATTATTCAGTCGTGGCAAGAACTTGGTGTCCAAAAGCGTAAAGTTCCATTCTTATGATTATCATCGCCAGAGCTACAACAGAGCAGCTCTTAATATCCTCTAATTACCCGACGCTATACTGTTTCTCCGCAGCTCGAAACAACTTTATACCAATCGGTTGCCTAAACAGTCCCCAGCCACTTTGTCCCGACCCAAGTATAATTATCTCGACTAATTGAGTACCGCTGCGACAATTTGCCCGTAACTCTGGGGTCGACTAAAACACTCCTATTGCACACACATCATGTGCAGGATCCAAAGCTTTGACAGTTTTATGTACAAAGTGCCGACGAATTTTTTCACATCCATGCCAGCTGCGCCTGAATTACATCATGTTGAATGTATTCGGGTATACAAGACAACCTGCAAGACGTTTTTTTAGCACATCTCAACTGAAACCCTAGTTGGGCGACGCAACTGGTTTTTCATCGATCAGTGTGATAACAAAGAAAACAGAAAACTTATTTTTATTAAAATTGAGTTGACAAGAAACAAACCTTCCAAAAGATACAGCCATGTAAATTTGCGACTCCTATCGCTACGCTAATCTTATCTCACGGCGATAGCAGCTGTAGCTTAATATCACTGTTTGTTTTGCAATATTGATCCAATTAGGTACACCAAAAATTGTTGAAAAAAAAACTTACCCTTGGCAGATTTTACTTTACGATTATTGATCGAACGTCGATAATGGGCCGTTTTTTATTTACCAATGGTTCTTTGAACCCCATAAATTTTTTTCGCAGTATTTTTGACTCTCTTGATTTGAGGATTCGTTTCTGTACAAAATATTTTTTTTTTAATCATCTAGACTTGAGGAAACTTGATATAATAAATATTTTAATACATATACCCATTGTCTAACTGACACCATATCGAAATGATTGAAGGCATTGGGCTCTGACAATCCATGCCGAGTTATTTACAAGATGCAGGAAGGAATGTAAAAGTTTGTTAATTGTACATGTGTGAACAGAAAAAATATTGTGCATAAAGTCATTGGAAATGATTTTGTTAATGTGTATAAAGTGTTGTCCCATAGTGCGGTATGAAAGTGGATGGAGAAATGTTAAATATTTGTAAATCAAGTCCTTATCCGGACCAATAGACATAAGGCATGGGTATAAATAGTATGAGCAATCATTTGATGCAAATCAGTTAGCGATAATTAAACAACATGGCCCAGGGTAGCGGTAAACAGTAAATAATTTGGAACTTTCCTCCAACTTAATCAGAGGTCTTAAGCTAAAGTTCGAGATGATTGCCAAAATGAATTTCGCCGGTCGGCTAAAGATAATTCTTCAACAACATGATTAAGTTTTGTTTTAATCTTTTTTTTTTTTAGTTAACAAAACGAGCAGATTTGTAAGTAAAGGGATTTAAATACATTTTTGGTCATTTTCAATCAAATCAGTTATTCTCGTTTACTAAAACAATCGAAGAACTATAATTTAGCTCAAAATTCCAAAAGAATGAAGATACACAACAATGAAACCCAATTATAATCAATAGCTTTTCATATTCACTTATTATAAAATTTTATAATTATATTTTGATAATTACGTAGGACAGAAAAATAAACTGCCTCAAATGTTCCACTAATATGCATATGACTTTGAAGGCCGCAAGTAGTACAGATAGATTTAATTGAATGTAGACGAATTTTTGACGGATACCGGTAATAATATTTAGCTGCATTCAATCCATTCATTACATATTTACACCTTTAAATACGAAACTGCTTTAAGTAAATCGAAAAAAAAACGATTGTGATTAGTTGGTACGATGGGTATGGCCAGATATGATATTGGTAGGTAGTAACAGATTTGCAAATGTACCATTAGCTATTGGTACGACGCGCGAAGCGCTTAGGTTTGTAAATCAATGTACGTATGAAAAAAATTAATTTAAGAAATAAAGTTTTGAAAAAATCTGACCTTACCCAGTGCCCAACGCTAACGATTAAATGGAGTAATAATAAGGCTAGATTCAGGCTGGGATAAAATTCACTGAACCTATTAAATTGATCTTTATCCAAGATTTGATAACGGGTGCCAAAAATGACACCAACATAATTATCTATGAGAAAAACTGTAGCTGTACTTAACAGGTTGAAATTGGCAAAGCTGATAAAAATTTGATACTTTATAACAGTTTTGATGGAGAGAAAAATATTGGATGTTTATGCAATATAGTGTGATAATGTGATAATAAAAATATCGAAAACTTTTACGTACTGAGTATTGCAAGTATTATCGTTGACAATATCCATTTTTACACAAGTTTAAGTACTTTAATGTCACTTTTTTTACAAATGCTCTCAAACGAACGATATAGTGTTTAACAGGATTTTTCCTATTATTGATCTACAGGTCTTATAATACGTTACTACAAGAGCTATGTATTTCGTAAAGTAATTTGAAAAAGAATCGAATTTCCAGTTTAAATTTGATTCGCTATGTAATCTCTTGTTGGTAAAATTCTGTGACCTTTGAAAAACAACACAAAAACTTGTAAGTGAATTAATGAAAACAGGAGATAATGCATAATCAACATTGATAAATTTGGGAGCATGTTCAAATAAAAGAAAGTTGATATTTAATACTCGAATGAGAATAAAATCACCAGTGTTACGGTGAACAGTTAATATAATTGGTCACAAGCCGACAGTTGCTTGAAAAATTCATAAAAAGTAATCGAGTCAAGAAACTTTGTTTTCGAATGAAGTTTCTATTATAATTCCGATAAATAAGTGTAAAAAAATAAATAACCATCATGATACTTTCATACATCTTAGTTTCACTTTTTGTATTTACTATTAATGTCAATGCCAAATCTCGTCTGGTACACACGGAGGATGGCCTCATCTTCGGAGAGTCATCATACACTGCCATAAAATCAGTACCATATCTATCGTTCAGAGGAATCCCATACGCTGAACCTCCAGTCGATGACTTGAGATTTCAGGTATAACAAATTTATGTGGCCCATCATTTTTTTCCATATTTTTTGATAAGTACGAAAGACGATAAATAAAAATTTTCCAGGCTCCTCAACCAAAACAACCGTGGAGAAAAATATTGTACGCATTTTCGGACAAAGACCAATGCATCCAGTCAAACGAGAACAACATCTCCGGTTCCGAGGACTGCCTCTACCTCAACGTTTACACACCTGTAACATATTCATATTCGCTGACACGTATTTGCATGTACCTGTGTTTCAAATAACAATTATTTTGTAGAATCAAGCTTTTGAGACGAGCTTAAAACCGGTCATAGTTTGGATACATGGTGGAGTTTTCGCCCGAGGTAACGCAAGCAAAGCCCTTTACGGGCCAGATTTCCTCATCGAAGCAGATGTCGTTGTCGTTACCATACAATACCGGCTGGGAGCATTAGGTATGGTATTGGTTGGAAAAAAAAAAAAAAAAAAAAATTTTCATTAACAATCAACACTTTGCTTTTTGTCAGGCTTCATGAACATCAATCACCCAAGCGTTTCCGGAAACAATGGCCTCAAAGATCAAAACTTGGCTTTAAAATGGGTCCAGAAGAACATCCATCACTTTGGAGGTGACCCGAACAAAGTAACGCTCATGGGCCAACAAGCGGGAGGAGTGGCGGTCGATCTCCACAAGATATCGAACATGTCCACTGGACTGTTCCAGCAAACAATTTCGTTGAGCGCATCTCCTCTTTGCAAATACTGGGGTTTCCAAAATCGCGCCGAGGCCCGCACGCAAGCTTTCTTACTGGGTAAACTGCTTGGCATCGAAGCAGACGACGAGGAGGAATTGATAGGGTTTTTGAAGAACGTTGCTGCTTACGAAATTGTCAAAAAAGCCAGTAAATTACCACTGGTAATATTTTTTTGCCCTTAATTCTTATAACCGTTTCTTTTCGAAAAATATGATCGAATATTCGGTACGTAGATTCCCTTCAGACCGACGTTGGAGAAAGCCGATGTTGCTGTGGACGAACCAAAGTTTATAACAGAGTGTGCGCCAAAACTGTACCATGAAGGGCACTACAACAAAGGCCCCCACATGATGGGTTTCACGCCCAATGACATATTACTTCTGGTTCAATGTAAGTAAATTAATCATGCAATGATAAACGGTGCCATATATATCAATAAATAAAATTTATTGTTTACCACAGCGTCGGACGATTTGATGCAGTACCACAAAGAGGCTGTGAAATCGATAAACAACAATGACATGCTGAATTCTATTTCGTTCGTCCCGAAGGTAATAACCGCACCTCTTGAAAAAACCATAGGATTGGAAAAAATGGCTTTCAACAAATTGATTGAGGTGTGTGGGTCAAAAGAGAAAATTTAATAAAATTGTGATCGTTGAATGAGACATGAATATAAAATTTGTTTTATCAGGAATTGTCGGACATTTATTTCGTAACGGGAATCGACATGAAGCAAAAGTTGCTCAACGAACACAATGACGCGCCGATTTACTATTATCGTTATCTGTTCAAATCGTCACAATACAGCGACAAATCTGGAGACTGGAAGAATTGGAATGGTAAACATGCATAAACGTATCTCGTTTAAGTATAAATTCATAAATTGTTTATTTGAAATCCTACTGTTAATTTTATTTCAGAAATCGCATATGAAGATATATTGAACCACATTTTCTACAAACTTAATGTGGAAATTGAACTCAATAACCCGAAGATCACAATCATGCGGGAAAAACTTGTGAAATTGTTCACGAACTTTGCCAAATACGGGTAAGTGGTTTCGCAGATATTTATAAGTCAAACTTCTCTGTGGACCATTATTATAACGGACATAATTTCCAAAAAATAGCAATCCCACGCCAATTGGTGAGAGAGACATGTTCTTGGGGATCACATGGCCTGACTCTGGTAGCGAGGGAGTCCACTTGGACATCAATGACGACACGACTCTTACTCTAGGCGATCGTCCAATAAACGAACTCGTCGAAGTGTACCAAAAATTGTGTTTTGATGACTTTCTTTACAGCGACTGCAAGTCCAGCGTGCTGAGCGACATATTCAAGTACATAACAAGTATCCCTGGGAGAACTATCTCAACGATTTCGAATGTCAAAGACAAATTCAAGGAAAAAATAACAAACACTATTTCAAGCGCTATAAAAAAAATTCCAGTGATCGGATAGTGAGGCATTGAATATATTGTTTGTGCTATTATACACTCAACGTTTTTCATATTATCGTCTATATAGTATGAAACACTATTTTTTCCTCTACATGTACCATCTTTACTGTTATACCATTTAATGTATCATAGTTACTATTTTTCTTTATTATTATAACAATAAATGTGAAGATAAAAATATAATGTGTGCGTATGAATGAAAAATTTATTCTGAAAATTGTCATTTTATCATATCAAAGTATGTTCTAAGGCGAAAACCGCAACCCCGAGCTGATAATAGATTTTTTACGTGGTGCCTATCTTCTCCAGGGCCTATATGTCCCGTATGGATGGGCACCAATAGCCAATGCTGTTTTTCCTACCAAGGCTGCAACAAATGTCTCAAGTTAAAAAAAAAAAAACAACGTCCATGGTAGAAAAAAAATATTTCACCACCTATTTCGCATAGATACCATTGCTCATTAAACGGGACTTTTTTTAAATTCATTTGTTGCTCGAAAATTTTGGCCTAACAGTATCCAATGAGCGCTTGTTTTTCTCCTCTTGAGATTTCTTTTGCAACTGAGGCAAGGTAAAATGAAAACTGCAAAAAAACGCTTAAAAAAATTATAACTGAAAGTAAACCATTGAAAGAGGCCCATTAGGTGATGGTTGTGGGTAAAGGCCCTCAGAATGTAACATAAAGTGCACAGACCGTAATATATTTTCATGCACCAGTTATTTCAGTTTGTGGAAAAAACGTCGTTCTTCGACCCACAGAAGCCGAGATATCAAAGATTTTTCGATCTCAAATAGTTTTAAGTGCACGAGATCGGTTTGCTTACGTGCGACCAGAGTGGAAACCAACAGCACGAGTGACCGTTCAAAATTATCTGTCTTTATCTAACTTACGGGCTTTGGCGTTTAAACTTATACTACATATCGTATTATATTATATCCTAGCACTACCTGTGGATCGCCCTGCTTCCAAAAAGATATCCCTGTCTGTCAAAGTGTTTTTGTTACATTTATCGGATTCCTCGTCGCAATTCAAGATAAGAGAACAATTAAACAATTTGCTCGCAGTACCCATCTACATGTTCCTGAACAAAGAAAGACTTGGGAATTTCAATAAACATATTTTTCATGATGTGTACTTTATTCGTTGGTCATCGAGTTTCTCGAAGATATAGCAGCGTTTTTACGGCGTATACTAAACTCTTTCCCTGAAGCACGTTCAGTAAGTTTATGGATGACTATGAAAATTTAAAGTAAAAAGATGAATACTCTATCATTCGCATACTTGATGCAGAAAATGAAATAATTTTTTACATTTACTTGCTTTTACTTTAAAATTAAGAATCACTAACTTTTTCAGCACACATGACTCTTTGTCAAGCAAAACAAAATGACTGAAATTGATTTTTATGATGACAACGGTGATGTGAATCGTCAATGTTGCGTATCAATGATGAACGATGAAAATTACACTACTCAGTTTCTTCAGATTGAAGATTACAATGTAGCCAATGAGGAAATCAATCAATGGCTTGATTGTGCACCAACAGCTCCAATCGACAAAGGATTCGTTAAATTGTTTTTACAAGTCGATGTTAAGATGAATAGTACTATGGTGAACATGACTAATCTGCTTTACAGAGCTATTGAGCTTGAAAATGAGGAAAATGTTCAAATGCTCTTGGATTATGGGGTGAAAATAGACATAAAAGATATTTTTGGCAAGACTCCCTTGCATTGTACTGCTAGTCCAGGATGTCAGGATAGAAGAAAAATGTCAAGAATAGCAAAGTTACTTTTGGACAAATCATCTGATCCCAAGGTAATTACAAAATTGTTTGAAAAAGTCAGGCTGATAAAGAAACCTGCCATCAGTTCCACATAAAGTAAAATTTGATTGAGAGGAACAATGTGGTGAGACGTGGGATGTATACTCTTTACAGTGAGAACTTGACGTGTTGTTTATAGATACATGTTGATCAAAAGTCCATGATGTTTTTGAAAATTAGTAAAGAGAAAAAAGTACGAAAATGTTAAACAGTAATGACTGTCCGGTTATTTTCCACGTTTCTTTGAGAAAATTGTACATGCAAGTGGTCCAGAGGATGCACTTTGAATGAAAAAAAAATCTGTTTGTCTTTCAGTCCTTGTTGAACGAGTGCACGAACGCGGGAGAAACGGCCCTTCACTGGGCAGTGACGAGTAACAAGAAGGAACTGATCAAGTTGTACCTGCAATACGGGGCAAACGTCAACGCCAAAAGAAGAGACGGAAAGACTTCCTTGTACATATCGGTGGAGCACAAAAACGTCGATGCAGCCGCGTTGTTGTTGAAAAATCAAGCCAAAGTGAACGAGCGAACGATATGCGGGACAACGGCCCTGCACGAAGCTGTGAAGCAAAAGGCCGAAAGGATGGCGAGATTGCTGTTGAACCACGGCGCCAAGGCAAACGCAAGGGACGTGGACGGGAAAACGCCGCTTCACTTGGCAGCCGAACTGAATTACCTGGATGAAGCGACGATGGACAAGATAGTGAAGTTGCTCTTGAACAACGGGGCCGAGGTCAACGACCGCGCAAACTCGGGGGAAACTGCCTTCCACTGCGCCATAGTCGACGGCAACGAAAGGCTCGTGAGGCTGTTCCTGGATCACGGGGCTCGGGTCAACTCGACGGACTTTGACGGGAAGAGCTGCCTACACTTTGCCATCCGGCACAGCAACAGGAGCATCGTGAAGCTGTTGTTGGACAGAGGAGCCGATATCGGGGCCAGGACCGACGAGGGTCTGACCGCGCTTCACGTGGCCGTGGTCGTCGAGGATGAGAACATGGTGAAGGTGCTGCTCGAGTACGAGGCGGATGTCAACGCGACCGACGAGAACGGCAGGACGCCTCTGTCCCTGGCCTTCGAGGTGGCCCACATGAGGAGCATATACAACCCTTGGAACGGCTTCTACCCGATAAACTCCCAAGCCGGCTGCGACGACAACATCTTCGAGCTCCTGATTAAGCACATAGCTATGCTGGGCCAGGTGTGCGAGGAGAACTTTCGGGTGATGAGCGGCAACGAGAAGCTGACGGTGTTTTACAGGCGCTGCCAAACGGAAATGGGCAGGATGAGGGAGGCCAAGGTGTGCGACAACATATCGATGCACGGGGTGCTCACGCGGGACATAAACACCGGGCTCGTGGGTTACGCGAGGAATGAGAATTTGTCGAGGGTGTTCGAGTCGGGCGTGTGCGAGCTCGACTTTCCCATTTACTATCGCGTTTTGCGCGACAGGTTTTACAAGGCCGATCACAGGAGGAGGATGCTCGAGCCGTCGGCGGTGAATTTGACCTCCGTGAACTGGGCACCCGTAATTAACAAATTAATTGATTGAATTGAGCAAAAAAATTGTGCTTCTTTTGCGCGTTCTAAATATGTTTGTAGTTTAATTGTGCGTCATTTAGTTTTTATTTTATTATGAAAAATTGTTTCGGGTGCTACTCAAAATTAAAATTCAATTTACACAAAAACTAATTGAGCTACATTCATTTTTTGGACGCCAATCGATTGCGCGTTAAATGTGGCTTGAGACTAAATACTTACTGCATCAATTGGGCTTATATTTATTATGAAAATTATAAAATATCGTATTTCTATTATTTGCATATAGTCATATATTTTGTATGGGCTGCGCAGGGTGCCCAACTTGCAGACTTGCACCCATTTTCAAACTGTCTGCTCAGCTATATTAGCGCGAAATTTAAACATACTAAAACCACAAATATCTACATAACCGATGCTCTTACTTTAATCTCCCACGACAATACAAGGAAAAATTTTTCTAAAGCAATATGGTGATCCATTGTCAAATTGTTAAATTGAAAGTTTAGAAAGCTGTAAATCCTGTCACAGAAAACGGATCACAATGTAATCAATTGGAATCGGTAATTATGAACATTTTATTCTCAATAAAGCCAAATTTTAACCAGTTTTAACCTTTTTTTTTTTAGTTAACATGAGCCCACTTTTTATTCTTCGTAATTTCGTAAATTTCCAAGATAGATATTTTGAATAACATGCATTTGATTACGCCGATTTTTTAATAAATTAAAAAAAAAAAAACCCATTGTAGGCCCAGCAGAAGCAGAGACCCGATACTTTAATATTTTTATTTGTTGAGCCTGGTCCACTGCATGTAGACGATTAAAACTTGAGTATTCACATTTGTAAACGCCAAAATACACGACGAATATTATTAGACATCAATTGCCACAATATTTGTAAATAAATCGTTTGTTTAAGACTGACATAAATACGACGGCTTACATACATAAGCGCGCGTTCGCTCTGCTACGTCGGTAAGGTCTGGCACCATACTGCTAAATACCGACACCGCCCTTCGATTTGGCCTACCTACCCTCTACCCTCTACCCATTAACGTCCCTCACATTTTTAATATCAAAATGAATTACTTGACAATTTGCATGTTTTTTTTTTTTTTTTTTTTTTATGTTTTCGATGGCGCTCTTTTTTCCGCTTAAACTTAAATTGTATTGGCGGAAAAAAAAGAAAAAATTATCGAAACTCGCTAATTTGTGAGTTTTTGTCCTCAAATTTAGACTTCTCTGTAAGAGTGTCTCAAGAGACTCCTTTCTTATTTATTATACGGATAACATTAGAAACTAAAAACGACCTTATTTGCAGTACTTCAAATTTTATTGATCTAACTCGTATGAAAACACAATAATGAACCAAAAAAGAGGTAATCACAATTTGTAAAATTGATCAACGTAGTTGTTTAAAGTGATTGCTAAAAGTAAATAAGTATTATGTAGGAGAAAATTAATATTTACGTGGAATTTACCATAAGAATACTCAGAAATTATCTCATGAAAGATTTAAAATAATAAGTAATGCATTAAAATTGTAGAATTATAAGCTTAATAATTAAATGTGATTGAATACGTGTACGTATGACAATAATGGTAATAATGATACACTGAGAAGTCACATAAACTTATTCTTGATAACTTTATTACCTTTTAATAGGTATTGATATTTTAGCAATAATAAATACAAGTATAAAATTACTGCGTGAGTATACATACAAAATATTTTAACTTAACTTAAAATTACCTTTAATACAATGTTACGATTAAATTTGGTCACTAACATATAAAATGCATGCTATGTTAACATTTTTTTTTTTATTAACAGCTTGAACTTTGTTCTTTTTGTCATCTCTCATATGCCAGTAACCATTTATAGATCTACACAAAGTTACATAGTGTTTTGGACTAGTTTCAAGTTGTGGTAGAGTAAAAGCTATAATACTGGTCAAAAAAAAAAGCTTACTGTTAAGATTAATTTTCGCTTGAAGCTTGGATATATTAAATTGGATGATTTCTGAATTCGGAATTACAGCGATGTAGTGATGATAAATGTATACTTTATCAAGTATGTTAGAACACTCATCGCAGCCTATTTTTTTGGACATCATTTTAAATAATTCGCCCTGAATATCGCAAATGTTATCATTAGTAAGTGCCAGATTTACTGTACAGTGGTTGTTTATTTTTTCAGTATTACACTGAGGACAATTACTTACTTCTTCAAAACTAAAATTTTTTCCCATTATTGTACTAAAAAAATCCGCAACCGTATCATTCAAGTAAATAGTATAACCGTCAATCGTCCCATAGTTTAAAAGAAAATAAAATCTATTTGTATACAAGATTTGTAACTTTCCGTTATTTACATAATCGCGTACTATTTTTAAAAATGGTGTACTTAACTCGTTTTTTGTGACGTCCAAACAAAAATTATTAAAATTTTTATAATTTTTTATTGCTTGAGATAACATTTCTACTGCACTGTCAAATAAACATGAACTTTTTTGTGTATATTTAATCTTATTTTTTTCTTTAGGAGCAAATCTATTACCATTTTTTATTAAGGGGTCTTTGTAGCTTTTTGATGAAGGCTTATTGTACATTATATTAATATGCTCGCAAGGATCGATGTACTTTGACAACTTTTTATTCTTATTACTTGATTGAGACGGCCGGATAACTTTGTTGCTACCATCATGTTTTGTCATTAAATTATTTTTTGGGGTCGAGTGACTAAGAGACTTGGATTTAATGTCAAAGTTTTTTTGAGTACTATCAAAAGCTTCACAAGAAAGTTTTTCTTCCGTTGCTTGAGTACTTGATTGAATACTTGGTATGTTTTCAGAAATTTGGTTATTTCCACTAAAAAAGAATTGATTTTCATTTGTTCCATTATTATCATAATCATGATCATAATAATAATCATCATCATCATCATCAACAGCAGCAGCGGTAGCATAAACATCATCCCAATTTTTAGTCTTTTTTTCTCCTTTATTCATCCAGTTTTCTTTAAAATTCAGATAACTGTGAGTTGAAGCATGAAAATCAATTTTTTTTGAATTTTTTTCAATTTCCTCAATTTTTCGAAATATTTGAACCGAATCCAAAATAAATTGTGTATGTTTTTTGACAAAAATTTCGATTGGTAACAAATCACTATTACTTTGGCTAATAAAAGTATTTAAATTATTAAAATGGATTTTTTTAATATCAGCTATTTCAAACTGAATTCTTGTTTCATCAGGTAATATTAGATTTGTCCATAAAGGAAAAAAATATAAGAAACGCGTGAAAGGTTTTACAAATACAATACATTGGTATGGATTTATGTTATGAAAATAGTCATTGTTTGAATTGGAACACAACTGTAAGGATTCCAGCCTTATACTTTCAATAAAACCATAAATTTCATCGCAATCTTGAGAGTTCTTGTAAAATGCATCTTTGTCGTTAAAAAACTCATTGTTGTATTCATCACTGAAAGAGTCACTTTTTTGTAACAAATACGTTATCTCTTCTCCAATTTTAGTTAATAGAAACATTCTTGCCTCTTCCGTATTACCATTTTGATATGTACTGTTTAAAAGAATCAATAAACTTTTTATGGCATTTTTAAACACAGAAAATTCTGTTATGGTTGCTATCATTATAATGCAACTCAAGTAAAATTGTTTTATTACAATATTAGAGTGGAAAATTTTGTCAATCATTAGTTGTAAGTGTTTTATTACAGGCATCATATCAACACTTATGGTGCAGTATGGTAGTTCAGTGGAACTGCCATTTAAAAATTGGAAACACTTAATGTTATAATCTAATAAACTACAGTGATTATATGCTAAAGTCGTGGATTCCAATATAATTTGGGAAGGCCCAGATACAACTTTTTTTGGAGCCACAATAGCTTCTCTTAATATCTCACACAAAAAATAATCGAAAAATTCTTTATTTTTTCTTTCAGTGATAACTTGAGAAACCGGAACAATGATTTCATTATATTTCATTAATAAAGTTAATAAAATTTGAACTCCACTCTCAGTACCAGATATATGTGTTTTGTCTACAAAATAATCAGATTCAACAAAAATTAATGGAAGATTCAAATTTTTGACCATAAGTTTCCATATATCAATTTGATCCGGTAGCCAATAAATTAAATGGAACGGACTTGCACTGATCTCTTTTATCATTGAAAAAATAACAATGTCAGATCTTAAAAGATCTAGTGCATCAATTGAGTCATGTAAATTGATGCATTTTTTTTTAGCATCATATTTTTCTTTTTCGTTAATCGAATCATCGTCCTTTTCAACATTACCGCTGCTTTTATGTTTGGCAGATAACTTCAGTTTAGTTAATAATCCTTGTCTATTTTCATAAACTCTCGTGTAGAGATTTTTTGGCTTTATTTTATTTTCTAATAATTGACAAGCAGTACTCCAAACTGGATTTCTTTCTTTTTTTAAGACTCCATTTTCGTCGAAAATGGAAAGAGTTTCAAGAATCTTGAATGCATCTTCATGCGACACGACTGGCTTTGGTCCTACCATTATAATTAAAAATTTGATTCATTAGACCTACACATCTTGTTCCAGGAATACGAAGCAGCACGTGCAAAATGTTTTCTTCTACAGCTTACCTGTAAAACAAAAAATAACTGTAGTGTCAAACTTAGCAATTAACAAAATTCTTTCTAGTATTGATTAGATTTATTACATGCATAGCAATTAGCAAGGATAAAATGTTTACAGTGAATAGATAGAAGCTTTTATTTATTTTTATTTGTATTTATCTATCATTCTATACACTATTTAAGTTTTTTTATGGGCACCTGTTTGTGGGGGGTGATAATTAAATCACTGACTAACAATGAATAATGTTGTACATTAAATTATCAAAAACACTTTAATGATTTATTGTTTTATCGCTGGATAAAAAATCCATGAGTTACGATGAGACAAGCATCCAAGTTCTTTTATCTTTTGGATGAATTAAAAGCAAAATGCAAAGATGATTAAGTATATACTGATAAGTGGTTATTTTTCTTATATCTATTTGGTGCTATTAAAAATTATAAATTAACTGGTATTCATATTTTGCAGGTACGACGTCATGTATAAGATTTAGGACATAGAGATTTTCATAGCATCTTTATTTTATTTATATGCCTCCTGAAAATTCATACATAATTATGGGCAAAGTACTAATTTCCCTATCAAAACTTATGTGGGATCGTACAGGGAAAAGTTGAACCGGAATAAATTAAAATATTACATCTTACTGAAACATAGAAATACTAATTAATAATTTCAATAGTCCTGAATGAGTAAAAAATATTGATTACAATTTACTAAACATGACCACCTTTGTAATGAAAATTAAATTATGAAATCGATTAAGCAGTTGATTCAACCTCGGATTCAACGTTTCAATGAATTTGTTTTATTTGTAACATGAGCATTATATCCCTCAAGTAGTTTTTAATCAATGAACTTAATACAGGTACAGTATTTTCCTGAATTGTAACACAGCGTTTAGAAAAAAAAGGAAGAATAATGTTAAATTTTTCAATAAGTTAACCTATTTCTCGTAACACACACCAATAACAGCAAAAACGACTCTTTAGAGTTTATAGCTTAAAGACAGAATTTTTCTGTTTTCTTATTTTGTTGGCGTTTTCCTATTGTTAATTGTTAAACTTACATTATTACCTACTAATGCATGCTACTTGGAGGAAGCACTGTAAATTACAAATTGAGAATTAAAAAAAAAAAACAAAAACAATAACACACTAATAAAACTATGACATAATCTTTTTTATCGACTGCCAGGCAAACTAGTTACATTTAATCTTTTACTTGTCCGCAAGGTGGCGCTCGCCATCCCATTTTTATTGGGCGAAAATATTTGAATGTAATACCTTGTCAATCAGAGTACAATCAGACAATAAATTTTGTTAAAAGGAATGGTACGCTGTGTGATATTTTTCAGATTATCAAGTTTAGTCTTATTAAAAAAAGTATGTTTATATTTTTTAAATAGAGTAATAAAAATAGTGGAACCGTTCCAGTTAAGTAAGAAGTTTTGGGTACATGAGAATGCTGTTATACCGATTAAATTACTTTTTGATTTTTCAAAAAATAGCGCCATTGAAAATTATTTTGCAAATATCTAAGCCAATAAAAATAAAGAGTCAATGTTATCTGAGCTAGTAAATAACACGTGGGAAAACTAAACATACTTGTACTTGCTTTTTAACAATTTTTTCAGTTATCGCTACTGTAGTTATTTTATGTACGTTTATTATTACTCTAGTTAAAAAAATCACGAAGTTGAAAAAAATAACAAGATAATATGATTTGAATAAGACACTGAATGTTTTTAACAAAAGTAAGCTAAAATGCCTGCAAAAGCTGTAGTTCAAGCTGAAAAAATTTTTAATGTTCTAAAAAATTTACAAGTTTTTGATGAAACAGGAAAACTATTTGTTGAAAATAATATTGTATGGGAAACAGCATGTGAGTTGTTGGATCACAAAATCAAAAGGCATAATCTTTACTTGTTTGTCCAACAAAACAGACAAAATATTTTGCTGCAATTACAAAATCATTCCAACATCAACAAACCTTTCAAATACATTATTCCTAACGACAGTGACATAGAAAACGAGTCTGATAGTTCAGTAAATAATGAGTACGACGAATCCGAATTCACTGCTAAACATACTACGCAAGACCCAAACCCTCATTGTTGCAAGGCTTTAAAATTTTCAATTCATCTGAATGAAAAAGAGTGGGAAAGTATTAAACCAGTTAGTGTAGTTTATGCAGATAATAGAACTTATACAACTCTGAGTAATGAATGGACAGATGTAATGGTAAAAAAATTTTGGGAATCTCAGAAATTATGTTGTAAGTATGCTTTTAAAAATAACAAGTTCTTTTCTGATGAAACGCTTCCATTCTTTGAGTTTCATGGTTATTGCACTGAATGTTTGACATATTTTTGTGGAGAATGTCCAAGACAGTTTTCGATGAACAGTACCACTGTATCTATAAAAATAAGTACATTTGACACCAGAAACATTCACCACTCTAAAAAAAGGAAATTAAGAGGTCAAGCCAGGAAAGCCGCAGGAAAAAAATTATTATACGTAAAGTCTAGCTGTTACAGAAAGGAAGAAGGCAAACAATTAAATTACTCTGATGTTGAACCAGCTTTTATGCAAACATCCATGACTCTTAGAAAAGCAAGACAGGAAGCAATTGATGAGGCACTGCAATTGAAAGGTCCTACTGCAGTCTTTAAGTCATTATTATTTTTAAAAAATAATGGTCACCCAGGCATCAGAGAAATCCGTAGATTTCCTTTTGTGGTTTCGTATTGGACCGATGAACAGTTGATGTTGTGGCAAGAGTTGAAAAAGAAAGATAAGCTGTGCGTATCAATTGACGCATCAGGAAAATTTGTTAAAAGTGTCACAATTTCAGATGACCAAACAGGATATATATTTTTGTATGTCATGGTTACACAAGCTTTGGGCAAAATTGTTCCACTTTGGCAACTGTTGAGCGAAAAACACGATACAAACACTCTTAAATTTGCTTTAAACGAATCAATGATTGCTTGTGCTCCAGTTCCAGATGAAGTTACAACAGACGGTTCGATGGCTTTACTCAATGCTATCTGTTTGGCTTACAACAAATGCACATATAAAGAGTATTTATGTTCCTGTCTTGATGTATTAACTCAGAAATGTCCAATAACTAAACCTTGTTTTATTCGGTCTGATAGGGCCCATATAATGCACGCTACTACGAAATGGAACTGTTTTAAAAATAAAAATTACATAGTAAAAGATTTTTATAAGAGATGCATAGGATATTGCATTCAAGTTGATAAGATTGAAATAATTGAAAATGTGCTGATGGCTATATTCATCATATCTATGAGTTCGACTTATTATCCTGAGTCAGAGATTGAAAAACGAAAAGAATGGTTAATACATAAATTCAAAAATTTTGACGACGAACCATATATGGACAGTATGTTAGAAAATGACACAGAAAGAGTAATTGGCTATGAGGATGTTGAAAATGAAGAAGAGACTGCTGAGCTATTGACAGGAAATAACATCAGAGAATACATAGAACACATATATCAAAAGGCTCTGACTCTTTGCAATAACAACGAAAATTTATTTTCATTACCTAATCCGTTTTATTGCCCAGATATTAGAGATAATATTTTTTATCTTTTTTCACAAATACCATCATGGACAAGCATAATGGTTGAATACTACAATTCCCCTTTTGAAGCAGCTACTTCAGCAAGATCAGAAGCTCATTTCAGGGAAATTCGAAAATTAGATTATATAAGCTATCCGATAAGCGCCAATAAATTTGTTCTTCGTCAATTAGATCTCTTAGATGGCAGAATGAAACTTTTAAAAGCAGCTTTGAAAAATAACGAGCTGCATCAAGTCTGCAGCCAAGGTCCAAACAATATGAGTTTAACAGACAATTTGCAAAAACAAGTATTTGAAAAAATAGAGGAAATAAAAGATCAGCCCGACTACATCAAACAGCCATTTATTGAGAGAGAGACCAATGCTTTTGGTCAACCTGACATTGACAATCAAAACCAGTTTGAAAAACAAGGATCATTCGAAGAATTAATGACCACCGTGTCCCCTTTAATAAAAAATGGATCGATTTCTGGCGCTCTAACTTTTGAGCAAGTAAAAACAAAGTACACGAACACGTGTGCTTTTGATTCGTTAACTGAAATTTTATCTCACGGTTATAATAACAACAAAAACTTGAGACGTTATATTGACAGTGGCCACCAAAATCAGTATTTACGTTCAATCCATACATATGTGCATTCTGAATTCTGTTTGGAACAATTATATGTAAATAGAGCAAAAATACTACATCCCATTGGAAAAATAAACAAAAATACTGTTGACTGTAGAATCAACGCAGCTCAATTAATTGATACTCTCCTAGGTGATTCAGATTGCTTCCTGATAGAAACAAAAAAAAGTTGTGAAAATTGTTTTTTTCAAAAACAGTATAGGTGCTACAATACATTGATTCTTCCTTTTGATGTTGCTCCTTACATACTCAATGATATAGGGGGATTCAACAACTTACAAAAATGTATAACTGAAATTTTTGAGAACCCAGAAGTTATTGTTTGTACTCAGTGTAAAAAACGGGAAATGAAAAAAATTTGTGATGTCGCAGAACTGTTATTTATAGAAGTTGAATGTATTTTCACAGCTAATGCAGGAATCTCAATTAACACTGAATTTCCATACATATTAACGGTGAAAGAAAAACACTACTCCATTATTGGAGTAGTTGAAATCTTACCTGGTGATCTGGCCCACTATGTGTCATACTCTTATAGTGACGGGGTATGGGAAAAAAGAGATGACCTTCAAAGTACCGTCCTTTACTTAGACAAGTTACCTGAAAATTTAAAAATATCATTGTTTGTATACGCTAAATTATAATTAAGATGTATTTAAATATTATCATTAATCAATATCATTAAAAGTTTTATGTAAGATATGAATATTACTCATCTAATAGCCTGTAAGTGCAATGTTTACATATTTTCTGATAAGCAATCAAGTATTTACATTGTAAACTTTTTTTTCAAATAAAATTATTTAATACAGAGTACTCATGTAGTATATCATTTTAAGCATACTAATTTAAAAATAACTTTATTCTAACAAAAGAACACATGTACTTATTACGCACCAACACTAGCCACTTTTGACATGCTTCGATGCATCTTTAAATAGATAGTGGTCAATGCTTAAACTTTGTCCAAGTTTATTACAGGCCATAAACAAGCTGAATGTTTAAGCATGTTCTTAATTTACATGATTAATCCCGCAATAATACCTACAAAAAACACTTATCTTATACAGCAGAATAAATTAGTTGTTAAAATGTTGAAGTATTAACATACCTCTTTTTTGTTATTTGTGTGTGAAAGCATTTTTTGCAGCCACAGCATTTAAATAATCATCATGTATACTTTTGAGGTGCACAGCATCTCTTCACCAGTGGACTCCTTTTTCCTTCTTCGTTTCTTTGTAGTTGTTCTTAACTAAAGAAAGGTTATTAAGCATGAAAATGGAAATTCATTGTACTTACATTTAAAAATAAATTTAGCAGCAACGAATGAAATATAAAAAAATATTGAAGCATTAAATTAAATAAATACATAAAATAGCAACTTACAGAATAATTCTTACATAGAAAAAAATACAATGCAAAGTGAGAAAAATTTGAGAGACTGACTATACCGATGCATTGATGCGGATTTTTGTCATAATATGCACAATTTTATTTACAAATATAAAATTTTACTCATCTCTTACCATTTTGGAGCCAAATAAATCCTGTCCTTTGCAAAACGATAACCATAAAGTCTACAGGTTAAGGTTAGGATATCAAATGTGTGTGTGTACGTTTTTTTTTATTGAATTTTGATTTAACTTAATTCAAGTAATGTATGGTGATTGTTTTTCCTAGTATTTCTTGTTTAAACATTTTTTTAAATATTTATAATTCGTAGAAAAATATGCGAAATAACACGCAAACAATTACAAAGTGACTAAAATTTTGGAGCACTCCAGCATAAAATAATAAATATGGGTGGGTAAATGACATAAAATGGAGGTTTCCGATAACTCCGATTTCCGACACGTACAAAATGTCATAAACATGTCAGGAACTGATTAAAAAAAGAAGACACCTATAGGGTACACAGCGGGAAATTCAAATATGTTTTATTTATTTCATACTCTATCCCTTACAGGTTTGGAGGGAAATTCAAATATACTAAACCTAATTATATATAACCCAAGTTCTTTAAACCCAATTGCCAAGGGAATGAAAGTTGAACTAGTTAATAAACAATTTATCTCGTAATAATAGTGTTTGACTTTTCTTCACAAAAGTTTAAAATTTGTACCAACACCATTATTGTTGATACAAACAAACTTTTTATTAACTAATTCAACTTTTATTTACAGGTTTTAACAGCTTAAATAGTTGTGAGATTAAAATGCTTGAGCTATGGAAATATGGCATTTAAACGATTAGGTTATTGTGGTGGGAGATTAAAAAAAGAGCTTGCGTTATATTATTTGTGGTCTTATTATGTTTAAATTTCGCGCTAATATAGCTGAGCAGACAGTTTGAAAATGGGTGCAAGTCTGCAAGTTGGGCACCCTGCGCAGCCCATACAAAATATATGACTATATGCAAATAATAGAAATACGATATTTTATAATTTTCATAATAAATATAAGCCCAATTGATGCAGTAAGTATTTAGTCTCAAGCCACATTTAACGCGCAATCGATTGGCGTCCAAAAAATGAATGTAGCTCAATTAGTTTTTGTGTAAATTGAATTTTAATTTTGAGTAGCACCCGAAACAATTTTTCATAATAAAATAAAAACTAAATGACGCACAATTAAACTACAAACATATTTAGAACGCGCAAAAGAAGCACAATTTTTTTGCTCAATTCAATCAATTAATTTGTTAATTACGGGTGCCCAGTTCACGGAGGTGTGAATTTGGCTCTGCTCGTCAGGCCCATTGTTATGCCGGAGCTCGTTGTCAATAAGATTCTTGCTTATCTCAGGACCGAGGATTTGGTCAACCTGGGCACGACCTGGTGATCCGATATTTCGTCACTTTGAATTTCTTTTTTTTCTCTCTCTATTGCATTTTCAAGCGCGTTCCAACATTTAAATTGTTGCTGTTAACATTTTTATTTATTTATATGTATATATTTACGTTAACAAGAGAATGTTTATTTTTTACACATTTATGACAAATCTACATGGAATAGAGTTACTTTTCAAATATTGTTGCATGTTTGGATATTTTTTTTATTTACGAGCATAGTTGAATAAAAATTAATGTACCCTTCTGTTTCCGATTAAGATTTATTTCTTTAACTAACGAGTACTTGCATCATAAGACGGTTGTTTTTTTCGAGTACTCATTTATTTTTGAAAAAAAGTTACAAATCAAAACTTATAAATAATAACAATGAATAAAATCTAGATTTGAGACCTAAAATATTTACCATTGACCCATGACTCGGAAATTTCAAAGTAATAAATAACAATTAATAATTAATGAAGGGTATTAGTTACATTTAGTAATAATTTATGTCAGTTTTTGTTTATTTATTTATTTTTTTTTTTTTTACTTTTTGAGATGTCATTCAGAACGAAAATTAAAAAAAAAAATATAATCTAATGACAACTAATTATAACATTTATCATATTTTATTTTCAGTCTCAAATCGGGACTTTTTTGTTACTGTTGAATGTTGATTCGAATTACTTATCGTTAGTTATTAATATAAATCATTTTGTGAAAGCCTAATTTATTAAGTTATTTTGAAAAATAAATAATTCTATTTTTCAACAAATGATTCTTCTTTTTAACTTTTTTAGCTGATAATTCTACCTACTATAAGGTAAGTACTGCATAAATAATAATAAAAAAATTTATAAACAAAAGACTTCATTTACCTAAGACAAAAGAAATTCTACATTCTTTTGTATGCACGTAAAGAATTGCATGTTTTCGGAACCTACAGATTTGTATTTGAATGTTTTAGAACATTTTCGAGCATTTGAAGCGATTTCTAAGTACCACTCAACCTTATGGAACGGGCCCTCCTTTCGCACGATCCGCCCCTGTTATACGTATATATATATATAGGTGTGTCAACACTTGGCAAGCAGACGATGCTGCAGTCAAGCGCTGCAGCAGACAACAATTTTTTAGGGATGCGCTTTTTTATATCTCGAAAAATTTAAATCGTAAAAGTGTATATTGTCACCAAAAAAAAAAAAAAAAAACGCTTATCGCGTTACGTAATTTTTAGAGCAAAGGGAAAAATTCTACTGATATTCTCAGTGCATCTTTTACGGAGCGATGAGTCGGTGAAACAGTTTTTATAAACAGGTTGTGTTTTCCTGTACAGAGGTGACCTTTGTGTTGTTTTGACATACACCTTTTTTTTCTTCGTTAGTAATTTTGATTCTGCAAAAATGGCAAAAATAACGCAGAGATCAGATTCCGCGGATATAAGTGATCTGGAGGACATCGAGCCTCCCTTTGACACTTACTTGAGAGGAAAATACAAAAAGTAAATATGCAGTGATTTTAATGGGACGAGCACTTTGGATCCATGAAATTGTATTAATGAAAATCGTTTCTTTAGGAGTTTTGCATACGCAACGATTAAAGATCGACTTCCAGTAATATTAACCAAAGTGATAGACACATTAAGTAGGAACAAAGACGAAATTTTTAAAACCCATGGAGCGGTGAGTTGAAAGTGTTAAATTTCACTTATTGAGTTTGAATCAACAAATGTCAAGTAATGTTCGCAGCAAGCTGTAGAAGAAATAAAACAAGTTGTCGGAGGTATTAGTAAATTGAAAAATGAATTGGTGACGAACAAAGCGATTCTCCCCCTGATCGTTATGTCAAACAGAGATAATGACGATGCACAAATATGGAATGATAAAATTGAAAAACTCACGGAAGAACGACAAGAAACGCAATTGTGGTTCAATACTATATGGCTTATTTGTGAGTGTTACATGTACCGGAGGATAGCTCAAGAGTTTTTCCTCACGTAAGTCATTGAGGCTTGATGCAATATTCATACATTATTTGTAGAACTAATCCATGTCACCTTCATATTTATTCTAGAGAACACTTGAAAGCGTATGATCCTTTTGCCATTCAGAAGGAAGAAAGTTTTTTCAAGGCAAAAGGAAGTTTCAGTCATTTATCAAAATACATTCTGAATCTAATTGACACAAAAAACGATCACAACATAGCAGAGCAGGAGAAATTTCTTATAAATTTGATCAAATTAAATTTGTGGGGCAACAAGTATGACTATTGTAAATTATGCCATTTAATACTACAGCACATAGCAATAAAATTTAACTTTTCAGATGTGATTTATCATTATCTACCGGAAACGTTGATTCCCAAAATGATAATCCATTAAACTTGTTAGAATCTTTAGATAGCGACATTCTTATCGACAATAGCAACGAAGTTTGGAGACTTCTCTGTAAAAACGTGCAGTGCAAAACTAACAACAACTCAATTGTAGATATAGTCTTGGATAATGCAGGCTATGAACTGTTTACTGATTTGTGTCTAGCGATATTTCTTATGGAAAATAAATTGGCAAATAAAATAAGATTTTATGTCAAACGATATCCATGGTTCGTTAGTGATGTTACAACTTGTGATTTTCACTGGCTGGTTGAAATGATGACAAAATCAGATGATGAAAATATTCAAAGATTTGGTCAAGTTTGTGATAAATATTTAAAAGATAAATCGTGGACCATTGAGGTATTGAGCTATTAAACAGTAGAAATTATGTTTGTCTTTCAAGTTTTCGAGTTTTCAGTATCAAATATTATATTTTCAGGAAGAGTCATTTTGGACAGAACCATTTGATTATTCGGAAATGAAAAGCTCAAATCCATCTCTCTATAACAAGCTATCTGAGGCAGTTTTAGTTATATTCAAAGGTGATCTAAATTATAGAAAACTCATGGGTGATGTGAATTGGAAATACACAACAGACTTTCGTGAAGCTCTGAGAGGATTTAGACCTACAAATTTATTGAGTTTAAGGACTGTAAAAGCTGATGTTTGCGTAGGATTGCCTGCAGGAAAAGCAGAGGAATTAAAAAAAGAAATCCCGAATTGGATGGAGATTGGAAAATTTGGTCTGATACAAGCTTCTATTGAAATACAGTGAATCAGAAGACTGTTATTTTTTATTGTTGGCTATACTTTTTATTTACATAAAGTATACATATAAATAATTAAGTTTTCACATAGAACGATTGTCAAGTTGTGATAAAATGTGAAAACTAATAAATGCCAAAGTGCGGACAAATAAATTGTATTTATTTAAATTGTATCCCACTTTTTACACCAAAAACTTTAACCTTATAGATAAAAACTGTACGACTGTGTTATCTCTCACAGTATGCACTTAAACTTTTTGAAAAACTTTTATAAATTTTCAAACTTAAGAGTTTTATGTTCTTTGAAGCATTAAACAACTGTTAAAATGTCAAAAGTTTTTCAAGAACTTGATTGTGAAGAGACTGACGGTGTAGAAGATATAGAAACACCTTTTGATACTTTTCTACGTCCAAAATACAAAAAGTAATTGTTTTTAACCTAAAATTTGTTTTAAATTTAAACTTCATTTTGCAACAAATCAACCAATGTAACAACCAGTGTGCACATGTAATTCGAGCTATTGTTTTTTCAATGTTTATAGGAGCCTTGCATATAGAATATTTAAACATAAGATTCCAGTTTTACTTGATCAAATAATAGACTCATTGAACCAAAATAAAGACGAAATTTTAAAAGCTCATAGTGTGGTACGATAAAAAATGAAATGAAATACAAATCCATTAGAAAACATATTTCATATTGCTAAACAATTTTTGTTAGGAAGTCATTGATGATATCAAGCAGGTTGTTGAAGGTATCAAAAACTTGAAAACTGAATTGATAGCTAGCAATTGCTAGCAAATAAACCCCTTGTTCCACTAAAACCAATCAATGATAGAAAATATGATGATGCAAAACTTTGGAATACTCAATTGGAAAATTTGTCAAAAGTTCAGAATGAAAAACTAACTTGGTTCAATGCTATTTTCTTTATTAGTGAAAGTTACTTGTACAGAAGACTAGCACAGGAATTTTTTCTAACGTCAGGCATTTATATTAATAATCAAAGTATTTAAATTTAAATAAAAACTTTTTTAGAATATTAGGGTATCTTAAATTTCAGAAAACGTTTAAAAAACTATGATCCATTTTCACTGCTAAAGCATGAGATGTACTTTGAAGCACTACAAAATATCAGTCTGTTGTGTGAGCATATGATGCTACTACTTAGTAAAAACTGTGATGTCGTAGATCTAGAGTGCGACTTTATTAATTTACTAAGACTGAATCTATGGGGCAACAGGTATACAAGTAAATCGTACGTTCCTTTGTTTTTATCAAATGAATTGTAAAACTAATAATTTTTTAAGGAGTGACTTATATCTGTTGGCCAGAGGTTTAACTTCTCATGGTAGTGCAAAAGACTTATTGGAGTCATTGAATAAAAATATTTCAATCGATGTCAGTAAAAGAGTTTGGAAACTCATTCTTCAGAAATTTAAATGTGAAAACAAATCAATAGTGATCGACGTTGTTTTAGATAATTCTGGCTATGAATTATTTACAGACATTTTTGCTTGGCAGCATTTTTTGTTAAGAGAAAATTGGCCAGTAAAATAAGATTTTACGTTAAATGTTATCCGTGGTTCATTAGTGATGTTTTGACAAGCGATTTTCATTGGCTCATTGATACTATGACCAAGTCAGACGACAAAAATATTCAATCATTTGGTACATTTTGCAATGGGTGTTTGGAAAATGGCTCGTGGGCCATAGAGGTAAATTTTTGCAAGCTCAAGATTTTTATTCGCTCCTTAAAAACAAAAAATTTTCCATTGCAGGAAGAATCTTTCTGGACTGAGCCGTTTGATTATGCAGATATGAAAAGCATAAGGCCATCACTTTACAATAAATTATCCGTATCTATTTTAGTTATAATCAAAGGTGATCTCAACTATTCTAAACTCATGGGTGATATTAATTGGAAATACGTGACAAATTTCAAACAAGCTCTTAGAGGATTTCAACCTACTAATTTGGTTTGTTTCAGACAATAAAGAATGACATATGCGTCGGTTTACCTACAGGAAAAGTAGAGGAATTAAAAAAGGATGATTCCAAATGGATGCATAAAGGTCAGTTTGGACTTATACAGGCTTTCACTGATTACAATGGTGAAAATGAAAAGCATTAAAGTCATTTTTTCATTTGTTTGTGAAACAACATTCATATGTAAATGACAAGTTTTATCATTTGACTGTGTATAATAATTACTTTTTAATTTTAAAATTATCTCAAAAGACTCTAAAATCTAATTAAATTTCTTTGTTATGTATTGACATTTTATAGGTATTGATGAATCATCAAGTGGTGAGTGTATAGTTGAATTATATGTACCTACTCTTCTATCAAATCACAATCATTCCTCAATCAAGTTTATAATAGCCAATATATCCTATGAAAGAGGTTAAATAATTTTTTTAATTTAATTTGTATTAAACAAATGACAAAAAATTTTTGATAAAAAATACAGCTCTATGAGTTTAATTATCGTTTATTACAGTAATTAATAATACAATATTTGAGAGTAGTAATAATGTAGTAATAATGATAAGTAACTATTTATAAGAGTACAATGTAGTATCTTTCCACTCTATAAAAAATTTTTTACAACCGTACCTATATCAGATAAGAAAAAAAACAACGATCGAGCCGGAATTCGCTGTGATTATACACATTTTTGTTACAACTATCATAAAAAAAAGTCTAAAATAGTTCTCAGAGCTAAATCACCTTGCCTTAAATTTTCTCTTTATTTTGAGACAGTTTGTTAACAATCTCGGACTCTACTTTAAAGTTCGATCTAATACACGATCCCTTCTACAGCATGTAAGACAATTAAAAAATAATTCAGATAACAATAAATTTTTACAACAACAACAAATAAGATTTAAAAATAAGGCGTTGAAATCAAGTTTCAATCGAAAACACGATTTAAAAAAGTGCGTCGTTTGAATACTCCTCAAACTTGTGCTTTAATGCTCTTTATTTTATAGTATTCACCCTTCAAGACTTACTAATGTTCTTTACAAACATTCGCGCGTACACAAGCAAGATAATCCAAAAAATCTTGGTGGTGTCTCGTGTACACAAATTCACTTTCTAAACTATTGCAGTGAGTTGAAACGTTTACTTATCTTCAGCAACTTTGACACGAGGATGCAGACTGTACACAACAACGGTTCGCACGCAGACTGTTATTCCGCTGAAGCTTGGTCTCGAGAATAAGAAATGTTTGCTCGAATTTTCTTTTTTTTTTTTTTTTTGTATCTTTCTTCTAATGATACTCACAGATTAAAAATGGCACGAGCAACGCATTGGCCTGAACTCGTTTTCTCACACAACACAAATGTTCTACCCTCTCTCCGAGCAAATGAAGAGAAGAAGATAAAGCAAGGCCTGCCGTATTCAATCGTCCTACGCCCCTCCCATTCATTCTGGCTTACGACAGAACTTCAAAAAACGAAGACTGTCTGCATTTAAATAGTCTCTACATTTGTTAAAACATTACAAAAACTTTGATAAATTCCTAATATAGAAAAAAGAAGAAGCACGAAAGTCCGTCCCTTGTGGCTTGGCGGCCTTTCTTTGTCTTCTATTCTGGATTGTGTGTGTGGGGGGTTGCTTGTTGGTTTTCAAAATTCGTTTTTAATGCAGAGGCAGCACAAGTAGTCGTCGTTACTTGACAAAAGCCGCAAACACAGCCCACAGGACGGGGTTGGCATCAGACTTGACAGCTTCAGCCTCGTAGTCAAGATCAAGGAGCGACCTTACTCGTCGCATCGCCAATTCGTAGTCGTCGTCCGACAAAGGCGCAAACGCGTTTTCTAATACGTCGGCGGCGTGCGCGAGAATTATCAGGGCAAGGGTGCGTGGGTTCATGCGACTTGCCACGTTTTTCCAGCCAGCGAGCACAGCGTCCTGGATCTGAAGTTAATGACAGTGTGATTAAAGTATTGAAGAACATACTGTTAGTTTGATGGGTTAAAAATTACGCTATTTATGACATGGATTATTTTTATCTGAAAAAGCAATGTTGGATAGTGAGTATCCCAACTCTTATTTGATTGTTGGTAAATTTTTTTTGATTGCTAAGAATTTTTTATTATATAAAACTTGTTTGATGTACAAGTGTTACTTTATAAAACTTATAATTTTAATAAACCTATACATTTATCTCCAGACTTATTTGAAATATAAATGATACTGATGAAGAAAGGATTTTTCATGTAATAGTTCATTCTTTCAAATTGTCGTTTTGTTTGCTGAAGCGTAAAGAGGTAAAAGAACTTTTGAAAACGTTAATTCAGAAATGTAAACTTCACATGATAGCAGTAATACGGCAATGAGTCACACTTATCGCGACATCAATGATAACATGAATTCTCGTTAACGATACTAGTTTGATAACGCTTCCTATAGACAAGAATTTTCTGCAATATACTAAGATTTTTATAGTTACAATTCCGATGTATTTATATTGAAACTAATAATACAAATGAAGTTTGCGTATTGCTAATACAAATCATTTACATAAAAATATTCAATAGTTTTAAACATATGTCAGAGAAATAGATTTTCAATCTAGACACCTAGAATGCATTTTGTTGGATTAATTGTGTAACATAGATACAAAGTAAATGCTGCGATTTTCATCAAGTTCTAATCTAATCCGATCAAGATAGAACCGAATTTAATTATTAGAGTACTCAAAATTTAACTAATTAAAACGGATCTATACAATGTAATGTAGATGATATGAAAACTGATTTGCTTAGTCAATGAAAAGCTTTTACTTGATGTGATGATGTTGGATGATCATCTTGTGTTAAAAAAAAATTCTAGTATGATAATGAACCCATTGAATCATACATAAAACATTAATTTCTTACCTTCCTCACGAGTCGAGTTTTAGTAAGATTATCTGTTAGTGGATGAGTCGTCATGTCAAAGAGAAGAAAGTTTTGTTTTTCCGTTGTCAAAACTCCTTTTTCCACGAGATTTTTGGCGAGTCTTTCCCTGACATTTTTTAATTGGTATCGTAGTTTTAATGGATTCCATGTTTCCCCTTCAATTAAAAGTTCAATACAAATCAAAAAAATAATTTGTTTAGTACCTGTTAAAGGCATATACATACAACAATGCTCACCACTCAAGTATTCTACCCAACTTTGCACTGATTCTGGAGGATCTGTTTCTTTGAGATGTTTCAATGCCTCATCTAACAAGACATCACCAGTAGGGGCGCAGCTCTTTAATATTAATTTTCTTGTTAGTAGCCCTCTTTTTCTCATTCCAGCTTTTTCAAGCTCAACTCGACCTCTCAGGCCAAGTTCAGCTAAAATGCATCCTCGCAGCCCAGAGCTTATACAGTCGTTCCAAAAAGAAGTGTAACCCTAAAAAAGGTAAAGATTTTTCATAAGACTAGAACCTTATATGTATGTATATATTATACGACTCGACCTGTAGGAATGCAATAAAGTAAAATAAGTTGTTTTATTTCTATATCTAAACATTATCGCTGCACAAGATATTTGGAAACAAATTTTCATGATTAACAACTGTTACACCTATTATAATAATAGTTACTCTGTATAAATCATACAATCAGGTAAGTTTATGAGTGGCTGTTACATTTATAAACACGAAATATTGAGCTCAAATAATAAAAAAAATATTGCAGCAGGAATATTTTGATGTCAAGTCATGAGTAAGACTTTACTATCAAATAAACTGTTAAAAATAAAACTTGTTTGATTAGGTAAGATTATAACGATTATCATTCATAAATCAAAGCAGTACATCAAATGTATAGAAAATTATTATAAAAAGTCTAAATCGATAAACTCATAATTTGAAGAAGCTATAATTTGATTGATGTATTTTTTGTGTTAAATTTTATAGCAAACTATTGATGATATAATATTATAGTAACATTTAAGTTATTTGATATGAGTGCTCCTTATTGGATTAACATAAAATTCATTTCAACTCGTATTAAATAATCATCCATGATAAATGATCAGACTTTCATTGGTAATACTATTGATTTTCATCACATGTAAACTTATAACATCGTCTAATGATGAAAGGTAGAAGGGGAAAAGTTACAAGAATCCCACACATTATCTTCTTATCTACGAAACTTTCTGCCATAGAATAACATGGGAATAACTGTGGAAGTTAAATGACACGTGTGAAGGAGTACAATCAACCCACAACAAACACGCAGCAATAATCAGAGGAAGTGCCACCCAGCCCATCAGAAAGATAACACAGCCGCGCGAGAGCTAATTACTCTCCAAGGCTTTCGAGGTCAAAAGAGGAAGTCGGAGAGTGTAGTAGAGATAATAACACCATATACCTAACGGTGGATTAGTTCACTACGTACTTCCTTATCCTTGAGTCCAAGGAGCAGGACCTCCTCCATGAGAGTGAGCTTGGTCTCCTTGTCGTTGTCAAACTCGTCATAAGGAGACTCTGGGTGGGAGTGCTTGCTGGAAAGACCGTCGGAATCGGGTGATTGGCCCTCCGCGTGTTCCCCGTTGGCTGGGTCCTGGGCGCCGGCGCCGTTTGTCCCACTGGCACTGCTGTTGGCCGTGCCTCGACGCCGCTGCACCAGGCCGTCTCCCCGGTTCATCTTGTATCCTCTTCCTTATCGAAGCTGCTGTTGTTGCTTACTTCTGATACTTGACTCTCTGTAACGTTGCTGCTGGTCTTATCCAGCAGCTGTGTCTAGTTTGGCTTAATATGCTCAAGTATGTATAGTGACGACGTTCAGGTGACGACGAGCTTAGAGTGTATAATGTATAATGTATAGGTTTCTATTCCATTTCCATTATAAGAGCCACAAGTCCTACAATCTATAACAGCAGCTACAGCTATAGGTACACATGTGCGTGTGCTTTCTGCTGTCGTCGACGACTCTTGTTGACGTTCACTCGTTCACTGGTTTCATTTCACTGATGTAAAAGCATCACAGATTGTACGACATAGGTATATCTTTCTCTTTCTTTCACTCGCACAAGATGGCCTGGCGACTGGCGAAGTTGCGAAATAAGAAAATAATACGCACTCTAATAGCACTAGGTAAACACACAACGAGAAGATCGACAGAGATGAGATAGCTCCCACTTTTTTTGATGATCAGTCTTGCACGGTACACTTTCCTTTTGATGTTTTTTCCCTCTCCTTTTTCACTCTACCTATATTATAATACACTCACTCGACCACCACCCACCGACCCACCTGGGCACCTGAGTTCAACAACAATACGTACTTATATATATACAACTTAAGATGTTATTTTAACAGAATTTTTAAGTATATAAGTAGCTGATGATGGGTGCGTTGATGCGTTCCGAAAATCAGATACGCCGTATAAATGGCAACGTTGCCGTCACCAGAACGTCAAAAGTCAAAATGCCAAATGTAAAATATGTTTAGGAACTTGGATAGGTATAGTATATAATATTTAATAGGCAACTAATAGACGTGTTCGTGGACGATCGAATGACCCGGGTTAAGTCCACCAATAATTGACCATTAGTTGGTTCTCGTTGATGGTTGGTATTAGTTATTAGTACTATCATAGAGAAAGATGAGATCTTACAATATTTTGCAATAGGATATTTTCATATTTTTTTCCGCTCAAAAATTGAAAGTCTATGGAAAATTATTTTCCGAAAATCAGCGCTAATGCGCTAGATGGCGCTGATTCTGAGCGGAAAAAAAAATATATCACCAAAAATAAAATTGACTTCCAAAAAACTTGTATGCTTATTGGTATTTGACAGTATTATTAAAAGTGTATGTTTAATTGCTACAATAGATTTATTAAAGTCAACTGACAACATTTTACAGTGTTTTTAAGTTAGCAAAAATTCAAGTAACAAGTTTATCATATTTATACTTTATGAAGAATATTTGTATATAAAATTGTATCTGTTAATAAATGTTAAACCAGCACCTCTATAGTTTGAGACAGTTTTTTAATCTCGCTAACTAGTGAATCTATGTCAACAATCGGATTTCCTTTAACGTTTAATTTTTCTAAATTATGTGCTCCCACTAAATCAAGAATCTCCTGAGATTCTGATATATGATTATTTGATAACAATAAAATCCTCAAGTTTTTCATTTTTGGAAATTTTTTAAGAGAAGACACTGCATTGTTTGATAAATCTAGTTTTCTGCATTGCTGCAAAGTGTACAACTGAAATATTTTGTTCTCCAAGTTATTATTTCTAAGGTTTACTTCATGAAGAAATGCCAAATAAGGCTCTTGACTAGACAGTGATGTCAATTTTAGATTCGACAAATCTACATTACGAATGACTTTATTTTTATTGTTATCGTTTATAACAGCATGCAAGCAGTATTCAAGAATGCATTTACTTCCTACAAAAATAAATTGATATTTAAGTTAGTTATCTGTTGGAATATTCACTTCATGACTTAATAGTTATACTGAGACACTTACTCATATCCTTGTAATAATTTTCTCTAAGAGGATCGACAGTTATTAAATCGCTCAATTCTTTTATGATATCTGAATTCGCATCAATAGGATTGATGTTCAGCATCAAGTGTGCACTGGTTAACTTGGCCCATTTATTGGAGGGCTCCATTTGCAAGAGCACTTTGTAATTTTCTAGTTGTTCTTTTAACTTGGAATCGTTTTGATTCCCACTTAATTTTTCACTTTGGTAAATCCATTCTTTGAATGAATTCAATATTTTTAAACTGTATATACTTCCCTCAAATTTAAAAAGTACCTCACTGCTTTCATCACACAGACAATTTTCAAGTTCAGCGTACCAAACCGTGCAAAATTTTTTCCCATTGGCAGATTTCCAATCACACTCAATTTTGTTACCATTTACAAGTAGTTCAAAATCTAAAGACACTTCTTTATGGAATGCAGCTGTTATCGTAACATCAGTTATTACTACTCGCCATAACTTTACTGGTGATTTCCAGTAATCCAACAACCATCGCTGATAAAACCATGCACTGGAATCATTTGGATCCGTAAAAGTAGCGTTCATTACTAAGTCAAGTTCTGCAAAACAAAAATAAACAAATACAGGATAACTGCTAAAATAAATAAGTGCATCGTAATATTGAAAAGTAAATAACCTTCGTCATGCTTGTCAGCTCTGATTGGTAAATCATGAACAGTACTTGGATACAACTTTCTTAACAACCTACTCCTGTAGTGCCAGGATGAGTAATTAGAAAAATTATTTAATATTTTAGTCTTTGTAAACTCTAATTCTTCTTGATCAGATATATTTGCTTTTTTAACAATAAACAATCTATAATCCCAACAATGAACTGGAATGTCGAAATATTTGTTAATTTTATAATTTCATTTCAAGAATTGTATTATAAAACTTACAGTTTCGTTCATCTAGATTAAGACATTTGTTGCATAATTCTAATTCCCTTTTATAGTTAGGGTTTGGTAACTGTTCAATGATCCAAGTTCGTTGATGCCACACACAGTATGACTTTGGATTTTCTCTCAAACTTGATTCTGTAAGTATTAATTCCTTTTCTAATCTTTCAACACGATCTTCATCAGACCTTTAATAATATTTATAGTTTAATAAATGGTAAATAATACAATTAATTATTATAGTAAATATAAGCCGTCACCATTTGTTATTCAAAAAACCTTCTCTTCTTACATTCCACAAAGTATAAACATCAGGGTACCTGACTAGCAATTTTTCCGTTAGTAAGAAAATTTCATCATCCCATTCTTGGTTTTTTCGCTAAACGTACATGATAAGATATTGTGAACATTAGTCGTCATTGTTCTCATTATTTAAAAATTGAACAACAAACCTTTTGAAATACGAAATCAACTCCTTTTCTAAATTCAGCTGCTTTCTTCTGTTTCTCTAATTCTCTGATTTTCTCTTGCTCAGCTGTTGTACGTACTTTGACTCTTCCGTGCTGTAAAAAAAAATAAATATTTATCACTCCCATGATTGAGAATTTTCATAAGTATAAGTAAGTAACAATGTAATTATTCAGTTACCATGCTTCAGGCATCAAGGATTGTATTTTTAGTTAATTCCTTTTTCCACTTCACCAATGTTAGCAATAAAACAAACTTGATAAAATACTAAAGTGGATACAAGTTTTGTTATTACTACTTGCAACAGAGATAAGTACTTACTCTCTGTTCTATTATACTGCAGAGTGGTCGTATGGACTCTGGAGTCTGGACACGTACTTTGAATTGCGTATTTGTGGCGTTAACTGTACAGTATTATTGTCCTCACTTTACTGGACTATACTATAGCAGTAAATATACGAAGTAACAGCCAACCCGATTCGCCCGCATGCCGAGCAAAACAGTGCACTTATACACGGGTTTTCCACGCTTTGTATTATTGTGCCGAGTCTTATAACCAACTGTAAACATATATAAAAGTGATCCTAATTTTCTAAAACATTCAAATTTTTGCCACAATTATTTGAGAGTATACAATGTCAGTTTTTCGATTATTTGCCTTCAACAACCTGACAAATTGCCGCAATGTATTGTGCTCAAGGTAGTTGTTGCAAACATATATATTATTAGCAATTAATTTTCCGTTGACATTCTGCTCTACTTGTGAATGGTTCTTTTATTTATTAATACAGAAATGCCTTAAGCAGCTGTGAGGAACAGAAAGCATTGATATCGAGCAAGGCTCTTGAGAAGTTAGGCATTCCCAAGCCACCAAAAAGACCCATGACTCCTTACATCAAATTTGGCCAGACTATCAGGTCGAAGATCTATAGCGAAGAGCCAGGAATTTCGGCAAATGACACTATGAAGAGGATTGCAGAAAAGTGGCAAACATTTGATCCTGAAAGAAAAAAAATGCTACAAAAGGAGTACCTTACTGAAATGGAGTCTTATTTGATTGAACGTGAAAAATACGATCAAACCATTACACCAGAGCAGAAAAGCCTCATTGAAGAAACCAAACAAAAAGTAAAACGTTCAAAACAACTGTCTCAATTAAACAAAGTAAGTTTTTTGTCAGAAATTAATTTTTTTCCTACTTTGATCAGTAATTTTTTATATAATTTATCAATTATCTTAGAAAAAAGTCAGTTTGGGTAAACCAAAAAGACCATCTTCAGCTTTTATCAAGTATATGATGGAACAAAAAGCCAAGAGGGATCCATCCATGAAATATACTGTAAGTTTTAACATTTTATCAATTTTTGCAACTACTAGATTATTGAGTACAAAACATAATTGTAAGCTTACTGATTTTTGACATAGGAATGGTTGAGTGATGTGAGCAAAAAGTGGGATCTTATGCCAGAACAAGATAAAAAAAAATATAAAGAGGAATCGGAATCAGAGTTACAACAATATCGTTCAGAAATGCTAGCTTGGGAAGAGAATATGTTAAGACAGGGTCATTTTGACGTCATTAGAAATAAAGATTTGTTAGAAAAATCTTTAAAAACGCCAAGTGTAAATAAAGTACCATAACTAAGCGTTATTAAAAATTTTTTATATTACTTTTTTATTAAAATGATTGTTTTATTGAATGCGCTTACATTTGAAATAAATTGTGTAATAAAATAAACATCTTTAATCGTAATTTTCTTCAATCTTGTTCATCATATAGGAAATGTGTTATTTATACAAAATATAATTTGTTTATTTTCATTTCAGGTATTTACAAAAATTGCACAATCGTTGTGCTCGTCGAAGAAATTGAGATGATCCAATTAAATAATACAAAGCTTGTTAAATAAAGTGCAAAATCTCTAGAAATTGCACTACACAGGCTCAACACCTTTTTAAAACTGTGAATTATGGCAGGGTCAATATTACATAGAACTAATGCAGCCACCAACATACTGCTTCCTTGAGATTCTTCAAACTTTTTATCAAGGCACAGTCGTGTGATTGCAAAAATAATGTAAGGTGTCAAAATACCCTGTACAGCAGAAAGATAATTTCTTAATGGCATTCGAAACTGAGCATCTTCGAATGAGTGAAAATATCTTACCTTGTATGATGAAAAATCTACATTAGCTATAATTAAAACATTCACAAGCACAGCAAGTAATAAACAAAAGAGAGGACTAAAAAACAAAATGACTAGCAAAGAACGCTGACTTTGTTTACACAGTGCTTGGTGTTGTGCGTCAAATGTAGCTGTTGTATCAAAATTTGAATTATCAGAGTCTGCATTATTCCTGATAGAATTTTGCTCTATCCTTTCCCTAAATGCAATATGATTATCTGGCTCTGAATATTTTAGTTTTGTTTCTGGGAGCCTACATTCTTCTTTTACAGGATTGCTTTCTAAAATAAGTTAATAAATAATAATTAATATTTTCTACATTAACTAAGAAATACTCAATGTTATTGTTTGAAAATATTACCTTTCTGTGAAACACGTTCAGTTTTTTCTTTTTGCGTTGTATTATGTTTAGTCACGGAATCATTTCCGTCTGAAACAAAACCATTGTCCAATTTTAGTTGTAAGGGATGTTTGACACTTTCCAATCTTTCTGGAAAATTATATAAACGCGGATAGTAAAAGTAGTTGTGAATTAACACCAGAACAAGGTTATGTATACTATATCATGATTTTCATAAACTGTATATGGTTAAGTATCGATAATCTTAAAAATTTTACCGTCATTTAGTTCATTTTTGCATACTCCGAAAATTTTATGCATACGATTTTCCGAATTTTCTAAAATACGCCTCTTTCGGGCTTCTCGTCTAGCAGCAGCGGCATCAGCCATATCACCTTTTTTTTTATTCAACAGTTGTATGATTTGCACTTTTCATCAAAATTCTACTCTATTGATAAAAATTGTACATCATTATGGTTAAACTGTTTATTTATGTTCCAGTTTATTTGCTTCACTGTTAGGACTGACACTTGACTTTATTTTCGTCTGGCAATCGCATAGAAACACATGCGACAATTTTATAAGCCATGAAAGATTAGTAAAATATTTACGGTTTTGGAGGTCAGTTTCAGGTAAAAGATAGATTGTAAGCTTGCCGCAAACAGCACAGAAAATGTCAACTTTTCATTGTCTATCTATAAGATTAGTTGCGGCTGGTTTATAGTTAATAAAGTGGCTCTACTGTGAGTAGTAATAGTTATGTGGATCAGCGCCATCTAGCGGTCTCAACTTTTTGGCCAAAAGTGGCTCCTAAAATTCTCAATCAGAGCAATCAGGATTAGAGCCATTTAGTCAATTATAAACCAGCCGCAACTAATTATGTATCTATAAAACAAAAAAATAACGATACATGTGTTTTTGGCGGCAAGTTAACAATCTATTTTATACCAAAAAATCGACCTCCTACGTAATAATACTTTTAAAGATGAATTTTCAAGTTAAAATTAATTGTTAACTTGCCGCCAAAAACACATATATAGTTATTTTTTTATTTCATAGCTACACAATGAGTTGCGGCTGGTTTATGATTGACTAAATTACTCTAATCGTGATTGCTCTGATTGAGAATTTTGGGAGCCACTTTTGGCCAAAAATTTGAGACCGCTAGATGGCGCTGATCCAAATGATTATTGCTATTTACAGTAAAGTCACTTTATTAATTATAAACCAGCCGCAAATAATCTCATTAACAGACAATAAATATTTGACATTTTTTATGCTATTTGCGGCTAGTTTACAATCTATCTTTTACCCGAAAACCGACCTCCAAAACCACAAATATTCTACTTATCTTATATGGCTTATAAAATCGACCATATTTACTTAATACTATACTTTAGACCTTTTACCATTAATTTATGGAAGCATAGCCCTTTAAATTTTTATGGTTTAAATAAACAGTTAACTTATATGATATGTATTGTGTTACAGAAATCTCGACTAACGATAAACACATACCTGAATTAATCAGACTCAAGAAAAAAGGCTTAAAAAAGAGTTTCAGTCACACGAAGAGTTTCCTGAGAATGGAGGATTGGATCTCACATAATCAGAGAATGTTGGGTTCTTTGTTTATTTATAAGACTTAAAATTTACTTATCTGTAATAAATGTATTTTTTATTTATTAAGATCCAATGCTCATTTCTTAAGAGACTCTTACTGTGACTGTACTTCTTTTTTAGGCCTTTTTTCTTCAGTTGTCTCTTTTCGACTGATTAATTTACGTATATAAGTATTTGATCGTTATTCAAGATTTCTGCAACACAAATTTTCATTGAAACAAGGAAAAACCAAATTTTAAAAGAGCAAATGCATATTTACGGTATCAACTGTTATGATTAAAAGTTATGAAACTTAAACAATTGCTTTATTCAAACGTTTTATCAAGATTTACGTTTCACTTTTCTCGTTGGTAAATCTTATTAGTTCACAAATTTCTCTAATATTCTTCTATTTGTGATGCTAGTTGAGACTTTCAACTTGTGTGTTATCAAACTTTGTTATTGTAATGTTAAAACCTCACAACATGAATGTGTGATACATTGCACTGTAACATAACACTGAAAGTTTTTTTATCCAACATAGACCATTACATTATTTTTGAGGATTAATCAAAACGAATGTATTGTATAAAACAACTTGTTAACTTTCAATATTTAAAATCATTTAACAGTGAACATACAAGGTCATTTCCATTAAAAGATTAATCAAGGTAGGATTGGTAGGATCAGCTTCTGTAGACTATCCATAAGTGCTTCCATATGTTAATGGTAAAAAGCTTAAGGTATTGTAATTTTTTTTCATGTAGTTGATTTTATAAGCCATATAAGATAAGTAGAATATATACACTATTACATGTCGATTTTTGGCTCAAAGATAGATTGTAAACTTGCCGCAAACAGCACAAAAAATGTCAACTTTTTATTGTCTATCTATAAGATTAGTTGCGGCTGGTTTATAGTTAATGAAGTGGCTCTACTGTGAGTAGTAATAGTTATGTGGATCAGCGCCATCTAGCGGTCGTGATTTTTTTGGCCAAAAGTGGCTCCTGAAATTCTCAATCAGAGCAATCAGGATTAGAGCCATTTAGTCAATCATAAACCAGCCGCAACTAATTATGTATCTATAAAACAAAAAAATAACGATACATGTGTTTTTGGCGGCAAGTTAACAATCTATTTTATACTAAAAAATCGACCTCCTACGTAACAATACTTTTAAAGATGAATTTTCAAGTTAAAATTAATTGTTAACTTGCCGCCAAAAACACATGTATAGTTATTTTTTTATTTTATAGCTACACAATGAGTTGCGGCTGGTTTATGATTGACTAAATGGCTCTAATCCTGATTGCTCTGATTGAGAATTTCAGGAGCCACTTTTGGCCAAAAAAATCACGACCGCTAGATGGCGCTGATCCACATAACTATTACTACTCACAGTAGAGCCACTTCATTAACTATAAACCAGCCGCAACTAATCTTATAGATAGACAATAAAAAGTTGACATTTTTTGTGCTGTTTGCGGCAAGTTTACAATCTATCTTTGAGCCAAAAATCGACATGTAATAGTGTATATATTCTACTTATCTTATATGGCTTATAAAATCAACTACATGAAAAAAAATTACAATACCTTAAGCTTTTTACCATTAACATATGGAAGCACTTATGGATAGTCTACAGAAGCTGATCCTACCAATCCTACCTTGATTAATCTTTTAATGGAAATGACCTTGTATGTTCACTGTTAAATGATTTTAAATATTGAAAGTTAACAAGTTGTTTTATACAATACATTCGTTTTGATTAATCCTCAAAAATAATGTAATGGTCTATGTTGGATAAAAAAACTTTCAGTGTTATGTTACAGTGCAATGTATCACACATTCATGTTGTGAGGTTTTAACATTACAATAACAAAGTTTGATAACACACAAGTTGAAAGTCTCAACTAGCATCACAAATAGAAGAATATTAGAGAAATTTGTGAACTAATAAGATTTACCAACGAGAAAAGTGAAACGTAAATCTTGATAAAACGTTTGAATAAAGCAATTGTTTAAGTTTCATAACTTTTAATCATAACAGTTGATACCGTAAATATGCATTTGCTCTTTTAAAATTTGGTTTTTCCTTGTTTCAATGAAAATTTGTGTTGCAGAAATCTTGAATAACGATCAAATACTTATATACGTAAATTAATCAGTCGAAAAGAGACAACTGAAGAAAAAAGGCCTAAAAAAGAAGTACAGTCACAGTAAGAGTCTCTTAAGAAATGAGCATTGGATCTTAATAAATAAAAAATACATTTATTACAGATAAGTAAATTTTAAGTCTTATAAATAAACAAAGAACCCAACATTCTCTGATTATGTGAGATCCAATCCTCCATTCTCAGGAAACTCTTCGTGTGACTGAAACTCTTTTTTAAGCCTTTTTTCTTGAGTCTGATTAATTCAGGTATGTGTTTATCGTTAGTCGAGATTTCTGTAACACAATACATATCATATAAGTTAACTGTTTATTTAAACCATAAAAATTTAAAGGGCTATGCTTCCATAAATTAATGGTAAAAGGTCTAAAGTATAGTATTAAGTAAATATGGTCGATTTTATAAGCCATATAAGATAAGTAGAATATTTGTGGTTTTGGAGGTCGGTTTTCGGGTAAAAGATAGATTGTAAACTAGCCGCAAATAGCATAAAAAATGTCAAATATTTATTGTCTGTTAATGAGATTATTTGCGGCTGGTTTATAATTAATAAAGTGACTTTACTGTAAATAGCAATAATCATTTGGATCAGCGCCATCTAGCGGTCTCAAATTTTTGGCCAAAAGTGGCTCCCAAAATTCTCAATCAGAGCAATCACGATTAGAGTAATTTAGTCAATCATAAACCAGCCGCAACTCATTGTGTAGCTATGAAATAAAAAAATAACTATATATGTGTTTTTGGCGGCAAGTTAACAATTAATTTTAACTTGAAAATTCATCTTTAAAAGTATTATTACGTAGGAGGTCGATTTTTTGGTATAAAATAGATTGTTAACTTGCCGCCAAAAACACATGTATCGTTATTTTTTTGTTTTATAGATACATAATTAGTTGCGGCTGGTTTATAATTGACTAAATGGCTCTAATCCTGATTGCTCTGATTGAGAATTTTAGGAGCCACTTTTGGCCAAAAAGTTGAGACCGCTAGATGGCGCTGATCCACATAACTATTACTACTCACAGTAGAGCCACTTTATTAACTATAAACCAGCCGCAACTAATCTTATAGATAGATAATAAAAAATTAACGTATTCTTTGCTATTTGCGGCAAGCTTACAATTTATCTTTGAGCCAAAAATTGACATGTAAAAGTTTAAATATTCTACTTATCTTGTGTGGCTTATAAAATCAACCATATTCACAAACTTACAATACCTTAGACCTTTTACCATTAATTTATGAAATTTAATTTATGTGCACATGTGCACAGAAGATTAGATAGGATATATTCATGAGTTGACGTTGTCACATAAATGCTTATACGTTTTATTTTTCCAAATTATGTAAATACTATTTATCCTTGTAATTTTGTTCTTTTCTGAAGTGGGAAAACCGAAATGGTTTTCTCTTGTAGCACACGTTTAAAACATAAGATGAAAAATTTTTTTTTTGAATTTTGTTTGGAAATAGTTTTGGAACTGGTAGGCAATAAAGAAAAATTATTGATACATGTAATTAAACAAAATACATATTTATTCATGCGGATGATTAAACATAACTTTTTGGAATGGTCATTTCAAATTGACTATTATTTACTGCACATTTCCTACCATTAACTTGAAAAATAAGATTGACGATTTGAAAAATAAAAAATAAATTGTTTTAAGCACGTGTGCATTCTAATAAAGTAGTTTATTGTAATTACAATTTTTTTAGGTAGAGGTTGCATTGAAATTGTTTAGAGTATATTAAAGGTATATTTCTCAACAAATCGTCGTAGGAATCCCCGACAATGCAAATACAAATCTATGAAAAATCAAAATATATTGTCCCAGGCATTTATATATTGAGTGATTTTTCACATGTGCTTTTTCACCACGCAATGCTCCTCGAGGAGGGTTTAGGCGACCTTCTCGCAGCAAAATTGCCTAAATCCCCCTATACCCCCCTCCCAGTAATAGGAGGCCTCCTATCCCTCTTCCCTTCCTTCTACCAAGTGCTAAGTGCCCATAGTAGTGCCCTTAATAAAGGAGCCAGACGTAGATCACTCTAATATAAAAAAAAAAAAAAATTTATATATTGAAATAACAGACATGGTCTACATTTAAAACATTAGGCCATTAGTGGGATCAATGCATTATTTGACATTTTTTATTTTAATATCATATACAATATAAATACACTTTGTAATCATCTGTCAAAGATATCTCCGCCCAAACCATGTTTCAGTAAATTTTCTTACTGAAGATGAATTAAGAGTTTGTACAAAAATAAATAGTACATTCTTAATTAAATTGAACAAATATGTCTCCATATATATATATATCTATATATATATATATGAAGTGTAAAGAACAATTTTTTAGCGTGCACCATCACCATTTCTATTTTACAAAGACTCTCGACATTCTTGAGTTTTTTTTTCAATTACAATGGAAAAATTACCTATATATGCAGTACAAAAGTCAACGACTATCGGGTATTATTTAAATACGGAACATGGACGTTAAGTAATCTTGTGTACGTGTCTGCGAGATGTAAAGCAATTATTACATATATATTTGATGAAAAATTATTTAAGTCTATAATGGAAAAAAAAAAAAAAAAATGAAGAAACGGTAAAAGTAATGGAAGACTTTCTTCATAAAGGACTAAGAATTTGTAAATTTGAAATCAAGCAATAAAGCCGATTAAAGAATTAGTTAACATAAAATAAGTTTAAAATGTAAATAATCTCTTTTGCATACATTTGAGTAAAACTACAAGTATGAACAGAATCACTTCGCAATAGCGACGCAAGGAACTATAATAACAGTATAAAAAGATGCCATTGCCCCACGTGCGTAATTTTGCGAACTGTTGTTTCAAGCTCGAAAAAACATCGATCAATAACAATCTCTTCTTACTCAATGAGAATTCCCGTGGACTCTTGAAAATAGGTATATAGCTGTACAATTTACATCTTTTCTGTGCATAATCTTACAACCACCGTGTGCAAAAATTAGAGGCTCGAATCATTGCACTTCAAGTCGGACTTTAGTTAATTACAAGCACTATATTATAATACATTACTCACTCAATTGCACACGTCCCCTACACTGATGAAACATACACGAAACAAAACACCTCTCACGCGCACCTTTGCAGCATATTATATATATTCACAGTGTCTTATTTCCATTCAAATTTATTTCATCGGTGTACATATTATATATAATATCTCACTTGATGTTTCACTTATTCCGCGTTTATCCTTGAATTCCACATTTATAACGTTTTAATTATATATAATATAACAGTATAGTATTGTGATATGCTAATTATTGTTCGTCTCGTGTGCCACGCACCATTGGTTTTCACAAAACAAACGTACGTATCGATCCATTTATTATTTAAATACCTATATGTTGTAATATTATCTATTTATATATATATATATATATATAATATCGTTTTCAACAGCAACGCGGCGTCAAGGATAAAAACCAAGTATAACGTACACGCACCCATACACGCGTAAATCGCACTTGTCAGGCATGTAAAAAAATGTTTTTGAATCAAGGGCAATGTAATGAAAAAGCCCGTACCCATGCAAAGAGTAAAAGCTACTTATGAGCGCGCAAGTTGATATTTAGCGAGAGATTTGCGCTCCATTGCTCTCGTTTGTATCCGACCCTCCTTGGAGAAGTTGGGAAATAACATTGTCGGCCTTCACCGTCTACTAGCTGGCCTGCCACTTGAACTCGCTCTTCATTATCCACTTTTGCCTTATTTCGTCGGAATCGCACTGCTCCAGGATCGGCTGGGATGCCCCGTTGCCTCGTGGCTTGGCCAGACAGTGCTTCGTATTCACGTGCTTGATCGTTTTCGTCTGAGCAAAAAAAACATTTCACGCCACCATTAGAAAAAGTGTTAAATGTACATTTTGTACTGCCAGTGGCAAGAGAAAGCTTTGCCTACCCTGTCGTTGTATATCCACGCTTGGTTGCCTCCCATCCCGTGGCAGCGAACGATCTTCACCGGCCCCGAAGGGCTCGTCGCGTCCAGGCACATGTCGTCCGACATGATTTGTTGCCTCTTCGTGTACGCGAATATCTATTAGACAAAAGAGACAATTGTATAAGTTTACGTGGGAGCTCAATTTATACGCCTGGTGAAAATTCAATGAAGCCACACGCGTACCTGGTTACCGCCGAGACTGTGGCAGTAGCTTAGCCCGACGTTCTCGCCAGTTCTCCTGCCCATGGTGTCGAGACAGTAGTTCTGAACCCTGTCCGGACCCTGGCCGTCGGCGTTTTGTATGTCGCCGAGGTAATAATAGTCCAGCGGCATCGGCGACTCGGGATAAATGTTCTCCAGGTACCACCTGAAGCTCTTGCACTGCAGTCGCTCCCTCAGCTTCAGGCGCTCCGAGACGTCGCCCACCGTGACGCTTCGTGCCCCTGAAACCATGTCGTTTTGAGGAAATTTTTTTTCACTCGTTCGCAAAGACCCGAAGGTAACAGCGCGTGCCACTGCGTGCGGTATCATATCGGACGTTACATACTTTATACAAAAAGTAAAAGAGTGGGTAGATATAACGTAATGTTATATAGGTAAGATTTCAAGTGATGGAAAACATCCTTTACAAGTCAAACACAGCGCGAAAACAAAACTTGGGTGAACGCGTGCATCGATAACTATAATTAAAAAGTTATGAGGTTCGAGTGCTGAAAACTACTGTTTCGATGATGTGCATGAATTTTAATGTCGAAACAGTATATTTTACGGGTCGGAGATGGCGAACAAATGTTTCAATGCATAGTTATAAAATATATTGTACATAACATGAAGGAGACAAGCGGATGCAAGCAAAGGATCAATGCAAATGTAATGTATATATATATACAAGTGAGGTAGAAAATACGTATCGTGCAATGTGATGCATTATATGTACAAAGAGCGTCAACGCATAGTATATATTTTGGTGTTGTTCGTTTTTAGTTTATGTATTTACATGTATACTCTAATTTTCCATTGCCACATTTTTGCCACTGCGTGTAGCTGCGAGTAAACACGTCGTTGGTATAATATATCAAATCGTTGCTACTTATGTGTACAAAAATAAAACACGCGCATGCTTTTTTTTGTCTTACGTACACAATGATAACAAAATTGTATTACAGTATTTATGTATAGCCGCAAAAACGTATGCACATAGTAACAAATAAAATACAAATATATGTAAGTATATAAACAATTGAGTTGCGTGGGGTGTTGTAAAAAAAAACGTATAATTATTTATTATTTGTGCGAGAGAGCGAGCGTTGCGTGCTACAGAGCGCGGCTACCTGGATTGATGTTGTAATAGAAGTATTTCCACTGGTCCAGCCAGACCTCGGCGAGGCGCGCATTGTTGTGGTTGACGATCTTGCTCGTACCGCCGGGAAACGTGTACGGCGTCGATTTACGGAACACGTGGCCAACGTGAGAACACGTGGCTATCTCCAATGTTCCGCCACACATCCATATCTAAGCCAATACACTCGATCTCGGTTAGTCTCTCTCTCTCTCTCTCTCTCTTTTTGCTTTTTGTTTCGCATTTTATTTGTGGATTTTAACGTGTGTTTTAAAAAGCCGAACGCGTGACTTTTTTTTCACACAGAAACACGATTTTACGTATTATGTACTTATGTAAGAATCGTTAATTATCAAGCACACACACACACTGCACACTCATCACGATTATCTGCAAAAACTGCTCTGTTAAAAAATCGGTTCGAAGAGTTGTTACAAGCTGATGGAAATTTATCATAGTATTAGTGCCAAGTATTATTGCGTCGAAAAAATTGATAAGTACCTTCAAGACACGTTTAGCATGGAAATTTGCACATACAGCTGCTGGGAGATAAATATACGTATGAGCAATTGTGGATGATTTTTTGTTTTTGTTTTTTAAGTTAGTACGGCTGGTTGGATGAGTGGTTAAGACATTTTAATACGTATGGTAAAAGGTATATTATGTAGGGATACATGTTATATAACGTTAGTTGATTGTTATTGCTATTATTTATTATTACGTATAGCTTATATAATTAATATATGAAAAGTCTACGCTAATGATACATGAATGTAAATGTAATAGGCTGAATCCCGCATGCCAAATTACAAAAATGGTGATAATTATGCGTGAAAGGTATACAATATACATATGGTACTAGATGTTTAACAAGAGTAAGTAAGTATAGCATTACCAAAAATTAATGAATAACATTTCAATACGTAATTAAGGGATTCTATGTGTACTTATTGTTAATGGATATACGAAAAAAAAAACTCGAGCCAGAATCTTAACTAATTTAAAAAAGTTAGTAGAAGCCAATGTATTATTTGATACAATACGTATGTATCTAGCATTGTGGAGCTTGAAGCTTACGGGATCTACTTGATAATTTGATAATGATGAAAGTATAGCAATAAAGTCATGAGCTGACATTACGTGTGAAATGTTAAACGATAGGAATTCAAAATGGCAAATGTCTTGATGATGAGCTTTTTTATCGTTTTTTCTTTTATGTGGATTGTTGAGTCTAACCTGGATTCATGGCATAGTAAAAGTCTCTCCACTCATCCATCCAGACCTCGGCCACTCTGGCCGCGTTGTGCAGGACGATCTTGCTCACGCCTCCGGGAAACGTGTACGGGCTTTTGTCGCGGAACACGTGCCCGACGTGGGAACACGGACTGATCTCTAAGGTACCGCCGCACTGCCAAACCTACAATAAACTCGTTACGTTAAATGATTCAATTTTCAAGGGCTCGAGTCTGATAAGTCTTTTTCAAGCTCCGACGTAGGTGGTTACGTCACGAACGTGCGTGTTAATCGCTTCTCACTGGAATTCGATGCTAAAAAATCTCGATTGTTAATTTGTTTTTTTTTCTTTGCATACAATAACAATCATTGTCACTCAAATGCCTCACTTGAAATCAAAGTAGTTGTTTGCGTGTTCGACTTAGTAACGTGCACTTTGAGAAGTAAAAAAAAAAGAAAAGAAAGAAACTCACCCTAAAGCTCATCTCGAGGTTCTCTCCACCCCATATGTCCATACCTTCGTCGTAAGCACCAAGTTCATAAAAATATTTCTTATCAATAGAAAACAGTCCACCCGCCATGGTCGGCGTCCGCAGAGGTGCCGTTCTATCGCCGTTCCTCCTGTCCATCTCTCTTTGGGGCACTCTGTACCTAAAATCGATCGAAACCTCGTTATCTTCAACTGTTTACAATCATACACGCGCGCCATACATTATGTACAGATTTGTGGACGTTAGTATGTAATATGATTGAAAGGCAAAAAAAAAAAAAAAAAAAAAAAAAAAGGGCGTGTGTACCATCTGAAATTGAGTTTCCAATTGAAGCCGCCCCAGGTCATGTCGCTCGCGGTTATGTACTCGAAGGTATCGTCGCTAATGACATCGATGATGGGACAGACCACGGTTTTCCTGTCGTAGGCTATTCGAGCCAACAGAGGCTCCAGCCAGCCCTCCGTGCACTCGCAATGGGCGTCCAAGAAGGTAATCACCTGGCCTTTGACGTGTTTCGCCCCCAACAGTCTAGCTCTAATGAGACCCGAGCGCTTCTCCGTTCTGTACACGTAGGTTGGTACAGGAAGGGCTTCGACCTCGTCTTCGAGCTCTTGCTTCAGGTGCTCTGAAAAAAAAAAAAATAAATAAATAAGTAAACCATCGAGTTGGGCAAAAGCTCTTTGTACCCGCATAGATTGGTAAAAATGTTTCGCTCTAAACCTCTTTCGCTGGCGTCGTCGACGAGAATGATCTCCTTGAGGAGGGACTTTGGCGAGCGATTGATGACGGACCACACGGTCCTGAGGAGCGTGCTCTTGGCCTCGTTGTGGAAGACAATGACGATGCTCGTGTCGGGCAGTAGTTTCGGATACCTTTTGCCCTTGCAGCCGCTCTGCCTGACATCCTTGAGCGACCGGTTGAGGGATATCATGTCGCTGGCCAGTAGATTGAACTGGTTGAGCTTGAAGAGCTCCTGCTGGCGCGGCTCGTCCTCCTCGGGTATCTGCACGGCTTTGCCCATCTCCCCGGGCCTGTCCCTGCCCTCACGGACTATCTTGGCCGGCCGCCACGGTTTCAACTGACTGGGCTTGTACGTCCGCCTCTCCGGTTGCTGCTTATCCTCCTCCTCCTCCGGCTGCACTTGCGGACTCTGGGCCTCTGTTTTCGCGCCGCTCCCCGGCCGGCCGGCCTCGAGCTCGTCCGAGCCGGCCAACTGCAGACTCGTCGGCTTGCTCGTCACCGACTGGCAGTTCCAGCCGCTCCCGTTTATGCAGTCCGAGTAGAACATGAGAATGGCCACGTCCACGAGGAACCACACGAGCGAGGTGAGCAGGATCACCTGGCACGTGTGTATCCGCATCTTTGAGCGGAACATCCTGGCCCCGCCGCTACGATGTCGTTGACGATATATGGGTATGTATACACACTCGGAACGAATTGGCCCCTCTTTCCCTACGATGCCGATCTTGGTTTGCGCGATCCTGCGGTGCGGTGGTGATTAGCGTGGTGCGTAGGCTCGCCCGCTTCCTTCGTGGGCCTCTCTCGGCGCGGCTGACGGCATCTATATATCGTGCTGATTTTCGCGCTAACGATACGGCTACTTACTACATACCGATCCCACTGCGCGTCAAAGATCTGGAACTGTGAACAGAGACATGGGTAAAATTAAGTAACGCGAGAGGAATCTTTAACAACTTTCTCTCTCTCTCTTTTTTTTTTTTTTTTTTTTTTTTTTTTTTTTTTTTTTTTTTTATCGCTTGCCTATAGGTACTATAGTTCATGTGTTTTGTTCCTCCCACCCCCGTTTACACCCGCTTTATTATACTATACCTGATGTACGTTTATATGTACCTCGTATACACAATGGAGAGGGGAAGAGCACGCATAGTGTGTCGCGTGCACAATTGTCTCGCTTCACCGACCCTCGCGCATACACCTACAGATATTATAATTATATGTATACATGGGCAGTGAACTTTTTCACCTTTAATTTTTTCTTTTGGTTATTTGCTCGCCCAACTTTAGCCCTTCAGTACATGCAATCCATTGAAAGTACATAATGTGTCGTGTAACACTGCTTCGAAAAAATCTCAGTGGCTCTTTCACGTCAAAGGGATCGGGAATCGTTATGTATACCTGTACGTACAGGTACCTGCTATAGCTCGACGATTTGAAATTCCAACGAGGACTCCTTGATGCACGCGCGGCGTGTGATTTTAGCGCGAGACAGAGAGAAGGAGGAGAAGGACGCCGTAGAGCCAAGGGAAAACAGAAGCAGGGAGTATTATAGGTGTACCGTGATGCAAGTTCACAGGAGTGTGAGTGCGCTCTACTGTGGTAAAATGACTTAAAAATTGGGCTTTTACGGTTAGCGCCGGCGTCAGGGTACACAAGTGTATGTAGAATAAAGGTATATTTATTATACAAGAGCTCGGAGATATTTAATGCGAAACACATGTACAATCTATCAGATTCGTGGGGCGTTTTTAATTTTCATTTGGCTTTTTTTTTTCTCTCGCTTACCGCAGCACTTGATCAGGGAAGCGACGGTATATTGTTGTTTTTTTTTTTTTTTTTTATTCACTACTGGAGGTGTGCATAAATACGTTCACGCGTACACACGTAACGGCCTCTTAAATTTGCGCCGCGTGGGTGTGTGTCTATTACGTGCACAACTGCGAGAAAGAGGAAAGCGTAGAAAACGCCGGTGTTACTTTTTTTCTTTCCTTCGCAACTAGCGCACTTTAATTTTCAAGAGATTAGTCGGAATACAATTGAAAAACTTTCTCTTTCTCTCTTTTGCAGCAGCCGCAGAATAGAGCGTCGTTGTATTATATTGTCGTCCTGCGAAGCGAATTGACGCTCTTTTTGCTTCGCTCTGGTTTTTCTTTCCCCCCCCCCCCCCACCCACTCTCTGTAAACGGTCGAATGAACATGAGTAATCGCGATCATTATTTCAGAGACATTGTTTTTTCTTCGGCCGCAATATAAGTACATTTATATATACAAGTACGTGCAGTTGCAACTCTCTCGGGAGTTTGGTATCGAAATATTTATTTATTGTCCATGCAAAACAAAAACTATTGCGCGACCGTTTTTCCCCGGAGAAACGATTTCCAAACATCCCTCGTGTATACGTGGTTTATTTATACACGTGTGTGATATTATATTGTTTTTTTTTTTTGTATTTGTTTGATTCGCGATAAATGACGGGTGTAGCATCAACCACGTGTAGCCGTTATTGCATCGTTTATCAAAAAGTGTGCAAGATCAGAGAAAAACATGTATATACATGTTCTCTCGCGGCTGATTTCCCGTGATATTGCCCGAACGTATACGGGGGGGGGGGGGGGGGATCAAGAGCCCGTGTCACATGAACGATGGGAGCCACGTGGAATGAAAGAGTAATGAAACTTGGTGAGCGTGCCCGCGGGGACGCCGACCGACGACGCCGGTGACTCAATTTTTTTTCGGCTTACATGAGCTCATACTTCAGTGATATACGTTTCGTTGACGCCCGAGTGCAAGAGAAAAAAAAAAAAAAAAAAAAAAAAAGTTGACTGTACGAAGGATCTTTTTGTTTCTTTTTTTCTTTGATTCATCGAACCGCGAGTATTTAGCAATGTACACATATTATCTGTTCAATTAACATTGGGGTGCGGGTGTTTGGTAAAATAATGATATTATTTTACGTAAATTAATGCGGTAGCTGCTGAATGACGCTTGTATACATTTTGTATTTGTACGTGCCACGAGTATGATGTACGTGTGAGTTAATCATACACTCTACTGTATAATTAAATTAGGCGCGCCGTTCGGTCCAATGATCATTATATGCAGCTAATGCCGACAGTTATAATATATCGAGGAATCCCATTTTGGCTGTTGGTTCGCGGATTAATGATGGAAAATTTAGTCGACAAAAGCACAAAAGTCAAGTAATCGAAAACTCGACTTCAATGGGGTTCGTATGATGATAATAGGTGAAGTAAAATCGCGAGTATACGAAGCCAATAATTTTTTATAACAAGTACCGCACACGTACAAAATCATAAACCTTTTGAACGCATGTAATTACCAGAAATAGTTTTACCAGGTGAAAAATGGTAGCATGTTTGTGACAAACGTGTATTATGAAGAGAAATACATGTATGAAAACGTGTATTATTCGTACCGACTTTTTAGACCGTAAAAAAAAAGATGATAATGAGAAATCAAAACGCGGAAGTATAGTTTCCTTTGTTAATAAGACAATGATTATATGAAGCTTTTCAAAAATCCCGTACGAAATGTACACTTCAGCATATCCGTCCGTGCGGATGTGCGCAGGTACTTTATTATTAACTTGACTCTTCCGAATAATTAATTTGCGTGAAAATGTAGGTCAGTTGGAATAAGATGCGTATGTATAGGTAATAACGCGTCTCATTCGTCTTACGATTTTCTAAAGTTTGTCTGTCTGGAATTTTGTTCAAAACCAGCAGTTATCTGTGAGAAAATCCATAATTTGACGAATTTTGTTTTACCCATACGCTTCTTACTATTTTTCTCAAACTTGGTGCTTATAAAAATCAATGTTCATTTAACTAATTTTCCATGTACACCCGTGAATTTAGTAAAATCTTACAAACATTTTTGTCCCCCGATATACCGCAACAAGCGCCTGTACTATACGAACGAATAAAAAAACTAGATTGTCATACTTTTGATATTCTCAATGTTTTATGGAAACGGATCTGGTTTTTCGCAGTACACAAAGCCGCATTGCAGGTGGCTCGTTTGAATTTCCAGTGTAAGATTACAGCCAAAGATCGGCGCGTGATTTCGGCGATGAGGCAATAAGACAGGAAGCGAAGGAAAAGCGGAAAGTTTATACACTTACTTACACGTACCCTCCTTCCCTCCCCAACTCGTATTACCAAATTCATCGATTCCTATCGTCACCCCTCGACGTTTGTTTTGCACAGCAAAGCACGAAGATAATGTTAATTAATTAAACCCATCGTCACGCAGTGATATTACTGTAAAAATTTATATTTCATTTTATATAAAACCTTGGGCTGTACACACGTACATTTTAAATTACAAATTCAACGCTAAAAAAGTAAGTAATTAGGAAAATTCCAAATGGGCGGTCCTACAGAAATGTGAAAAAATACCTCACGAGTTATTTATATGAAAAAAAAAAAAAAAAAAAAAAAAAAGGTCAGCAGACGAGAGAAAGAGCATCATACGATTTTCAGCGAGTTTAATTTATCCGGTGTACCAGAGTATAAGTAGATTATATACAGTGTAGAGCGCGACGTCGTCGTGTCTTTTCGCTTCACCCACCCACCGTATAAATATATATAGTATAAAACAGCACGGATGCACTACTCGACTTTTTACCTCGAGTCGTTTCTATTTTTTTTATTTGTCATCTCCACCTTCCTCTTACCTTCTCTGCGTGTATATAATATACATTAACCGTGAAGTGAAAGAGGGAGAGAAAAAAAATGAGTATCCTTTTCTCCGGCTCTCACTCTTCACGGCTCGTATCATAGGCTGAACCTATTCACCCAATCATTTTTCTTTTCCATGCATCCGTCTCGAGTCTTTGTTTTACGTGCAAGTATACGCGATATATACGCACAGGAGCCCGTGAAAGAGCCAATACAAAAATGAACATGTATCGTGTATAATGGACGTGGCGAGAGTCATTATTCGCTCGAGCGACTAGCCGATTCGTCCTCTCTCTTTTATCCATTTCCTCTTGAGAGCAAAACACACTGCTGCAGGACTAAGTGCACGCGAGCAATAACGTATTGTTTTTCAAGTGCTGTACCTATATGTGTGTGTGTATATATATATAGAGGTAACTACTCCACTTGCAAGAGCGCACTCGTTGCCAAAACTGTTGGCCCGATCGTTTCCATTTCCATATTGAATCAAGACTCTCTTTCATCAAAATGTATCCCCAAAGTTGTGTGTACCCTGCAAAACTTGTTTTGATCTCGCACAGGAGCCACGGACGCGTGCACAAGTTGGCTCGGCGAGCCAAAATGATCGGACAATCAAGGAAGAGCCAGTGGTGTATTAGGCAATGCACTTATACCCGGCCAAGATGAAATTTAAATTGAGCTGCATGTGTATATACCTACGTATACGCGCTTCTTTGAAATTTCCTAATGGATCCTGTTTACCGCAGCTTCTGCTGAATTGCTCTTGTATTCGCGTTACGAGGGATTTGGGACTTTTCTTATCTAATTCACGCTGAATTGTTTGCGCAAATTATTTGTGCGTCTTTGGTACGAGACGGGGGGGATTATGTTTTTACTGACTACGACTTTTTTTTTTTACGTGTGCGCAACTGTTGTTTGATTGCTCCGGTGATTAATTTGAATTTCGATGTGACTGCGGGTTCCTGGATGAGGATGACTTTTTTTTTTATTTCGTTTGTGTTTGATGAGTTTCGTTTCGATTGTTCCGAGATAATTGTTGGCACAGACTTGAGCCTCCTTTTTTTTGTATTTACCGTACAGTGATTGACAATTCTTTTTTTTCCAGAGAAAAAAATTTCCAAGAGAAAAAATTTTAATTTCTTTTGTAATCAATTTATTCGATGAAACCATCCAAAATGGTTTATCAGAAAATTTTTGTTGAATAATGTAAGTGCTGATGAAAAAAAAAAAAAAAAATCTGGCGAAAAGAATGTAGTACATTTTCATGAAAAAATATTTTGTTTTGAGTTAATTTAAGTTATGTGAATTATTTTTACATCCAAAAGTCTCACCAATTTCCGCCAACACATTGCATTCATAATAATTACCTCGGATTTTGTTTTCGGTAGGATATACAAATCGGGAAAATTGTGCATGTACCGGGTAAAATAATAATAATAATAATTTTGTACTCAAAACTTCATTTCGTTTCGTATACCAATACATCCAAGCTGTGCATATTCATGAATTTCCGGTCAAGAGTAATTTTCATTCAGTAATCAGCAACGTGAAAAATAACGAGCAATCAGTGTATGTGTATGTGTTTATGCATGCATAGGTATATACCAAATGTAATGATTAATGCAAACCAGGTGACGGGTGCATGCATGCGGTAATTCGATTCGATTTTTCACGTTTACCCGCGGGAAAGCACGTATGGCCAAAAAACATTTTAAACTTTTAACGCATCGGTAAACTCACAATTCTTACGAATCGTTTGTGACGAAGCGACAGAGCTTGAAATATAAGGTTTTTAAATGAAAAAAAAAAAAAAAAAAAAAAAAACTTATAATAATAACAAACAAATAAAAAAATAATAATATTGCATTGGAAAGGATAAAAACGCGCATCCAGTGAAGAACGCGGATATTTTAATTCGTAAAAAGTGAATGTTTAACGGTGAAGAAGACGACACCGAAACATTCACTTTCACGCGGGGGAATATTAACCTGTTCCCACTATAAAAATGCCATCCTTTCTAAATCGAAGGTGTCCTTGACTCGAGTACGTTCGAGTCTACACGACTACATCGGTATGGTTATTTATACATGACAATGATAAAGAATTCAAGATTGAGCTTTATGTTCATCGTTATTTTCGATGTCGTCTTGTTCCTTTCTCTTTTTTTTTTTTAATTTTTTTTTAATTTTTAGCTTATACACTACACTTGTACGCAAATAAATCGTTAAAAATAGTTTCACTACTGACCTAATAATTTTGATAACAGAAAATAGTAAATAAGTACACCAACCAACCAGTTGTCTGTTGGGTAAAATGATTGAAAACGTGTATAATATTATACCGACGTACACTGTTACATTTGTATCGATTAAGGTATAATCGTGTATTTATACATTGGGGGAAATGGTTTTGTAGACCAATCGCGTTGAGATCAAAATTATAAGAGATAACAGGGATAATTTATAAATTTTTCATGAATAATCCTTTCCACCGTGAATTATTGTTAATAATAACATTGACAAAAACAATACACTGTAGATGATACTCATAAATCTACGATTCAACGGAACAATGAGCTGTATAGGAGAAATATTCGCTCCGTCATGCACTTTAAAAGGGCGCGACCTAACAACAGTTGCCAAGAGTTACTGGACAGCATGTGCACACCACAGAAACGCACACAGTACAGATGGATAAACATTGAGTAAAACAAAAAAAAATAAAATAATTTTTTTGCAAAACAATCTTTATCACTTCTGTAATGCGATTCGTCGAATCGACAATTGCTCAGAACAATCAGTTATTAATCCCTTCGTTTATTCATACACCCGTCGTTCGTAACTGCAGCGTGCCAGTGTGCGCTGGTATGCTTATTTCCTCGCTGCACCATTACATATTATATCGATGCTAAAAGTCGTTAAATGGCAATTTTTTTTTTTTCTCGAGTAAGCCTGATGTTCATACATGTATTATATACGCTGCTGGTGTTTTCCACAGTAATTAAGTAAGTATATGTAAGTAGTTGGGCTCGAGCGGCTCTCGGAAATTATTCGCGCCTCTGGCTAGTGCCAGATAAGAAACTTTCCAACGAAAATTTTCTCGAGAATCCCAAGTGCTGCTGATAATACGGAATGCAATTGGGCTGGATTTTTACATGCATAATGGTAATTTTAGTAAAAGTCGAGAAAAAAGACGAGGATCTCGTAATTTTTTCATAAAATGATTGTGTGTGAGCATATAATGCATAATATGGGTATAGTGCGACGCGGGCGTTAAAAGTGACGCGGCGCGCCGAGGTGGCGAGAGATACTTAATTGGTGCAATAGTTACGTGCAAGAGACGTGCGCGTACTGCAATAACACATACATACACGCATACATGGTACTAGTAGTAAGTGCATAAAAAATGAAAGAAAAACTCAATAGTGGGCTCGAGCACGTTAGAGGTGCGTTGTATCTATTCTCTATGCACGAACGAGTATGTATATAAGAAAATCGCACGCGGAGGGACCATTGTCTTCGTTTGGGACTTTTCTCACGGACGAGCGAGTAAAGCGACACTTTCCTATTTCCGCTTTTTTTTCTTCTTACGTAAAAAAAAAAAAAAAAGAAAAAAGAAAAAAAAAAAAAGACGTCAAGAGAGAAAGACCCCCTGCGTGTGCTTGTTATAAAAGAGAGCAGCAGCAGCGACGAGGAGGATCTTCCTTTTCGTGCGCGAGGAAAGAAATTTCCGATCGAAGCGGCAAACGAACGAATAACAAACGACCGTTCGTGCGACCTGACAAATAACGGGAGTCGTTGTTGTTGGTTTTGTTCGCGCTGATGCTGTGTATACATGTTGTGTATGCATTGGTTACTGGTGCACCGTTCGGTGTACAATTTACATTTGTTTGTACGGACAAACAGACTTGGGCACGAATGCTTTTTCAACTCTTTTGCAAATTAAATTTTTGCTCAATCAAACATTTATGTTAAAAGTTTTCTTTTTTTTTTTTTTTTAATAATTACTATTTATAATACAGTGCTTTTAATAAAATTATATTTGGAATTATATAAGGAAAAAAATTCTCTCTCTAGTGATAAATGATCCATGAAATAATTGTATCCACTTGCTAAGGCTTTTTTTGTTTTTCAAATGATCATGGTGAACATTTATCTACTTTGAACGAACATGAAACGTGAGAACGACAATTTTTTTGTAATTTTTCGTCCTCCACCATCGTCAAATCCAGTAGACGATAAGAATTTGTGTTTATTCCAATGCTTTGAAAAAACATGTTTTTTTTTTATTTTGTGGTCTTCGTATAAAATATTTAATAATTTTAAATTGTGTATAATGTAACATATACAAGACATCGACACCCGATGCAACCGCACTCTAAACCGCACGCGATTCTTTCCTAAAAAAAAAATGAGGAAGAAATAATATTAATTCGAATATCATTAGAAAATTGCTTCCCTCGCACTTTGTGGTAATGTCACTCTGAAAAAAAACCAAAGAAAAATAAAAAAAAGTGACGGGAGAACCAACTTTTTCCTCTTTCGTTATATTAGCGAATTTATTTCGTTAGTTGTTTGATCGTTCCATTGACGAGACGCTGTATAAAACCCTAAATGCAGAGTATATTGCCGTAGCACGTAGGTGCAGGACTGTATATTATATGTTTATGTTTGCCGATGAACTTTATATAAGGCGACTGCCATGTCTAATTTTATAGCTCCCCGTCGATACTATATAGTATACGCTGTCATCTAACTATAGTTTATTTTGAAACCGATAAATCAATGAACTACGAGTTTCATGAGCCATGATGAATAATCCGTTTACGGTGATAGACATCGCATACACGTATACCTATACCTCGTGTACGTATAGCATATTAGCATGTATAAATGTGGCAAGCGCTGGTTAGGGAGGGCTGTCGATTTTTGTAAGTAATTGTACGTCAATTTTTTTTTTCATTTAATATACGACATTTGAGTGGTGATTGTTATTGTCAACTTTTTTTTACTCATGTTGCAAATTCAATTTTTATCAATACCAGAGCAATGAGATTTTAATATAATGAGACTCTTCCAAAATAGCAGTTAGTACGACAGTAATTATATTTTGTATGGAACGAAACTTTTTTGATCCCAATCCCGATAAAACAGAAGTACACACTTGTGTATACTCTGTTTCATCTTTCTAAAATAAGTATATGACCCCAGAAAAAAAAAAAAAAAAAAAAAAACGCACTTTGCCGACCAATTAGATCCCGATGGTGATAATGTTTTTGCACACTCGATTTTTTGACACACATTGGGTACATATATAAGCATCCGTTTAAAACGCGGCGATAAGCAGCGCATCACCGCGTGCGAGAAATCGCGCGCATCATCATTAAGAATAGCGAAATCTCCCGCGAGATCAACGACGGCAACAATAATTCCCGCTAAACAATCATCATTATAGGTATCTCCCACGTCGTCGTCAAAGTCATCAGTATTTATTCGCTATTAGAAGCCTCCACAGTGAGGAAATTAAGTGGAAATGAAAAAAAAAAAAAATAAAATAAAAAGCCGCGTCACTTAATTTACCGTCTCTCGGAGATTACAATCGAATGGTCTCTTCTTCCGTTCGATGCACATATATGTATATATATATATTTCAAGGGGGGGCGAGTGAAAGCGCTCGAAGCTGAATTTCACTAGATGATAATTCTCGCAGCGGCCCGTAGGACAAGTTTGCTCGCTCGGGGAGAGAGAGAGAGAGAGTCAAGGACCCTAACGACGTTGTACATGTACCTATAACAGTTAAATTCGAGTCACGACTCTCTCGAGAACAACTTGTTGTTGTTTGCCGATGAGCATCCCAATGGTCCCTTTGGTAAATATATACACGTATAACGTATAAATCGTATACCCAATGCGCGTGCGGGCACCTCTTTTATTTTACTTTTTGCGGCACTTTACCACGTCACTGAAAAAAAAAAAAAAAAAAAAAAAGAATCATAAAAGCATCGGAGCAAATATTTTCCACCTGTATACCAAAGGCACGCACGTGTCTCACTTGTGCGTATACCTATATACAAACACACTTGTGCTTATCGCGTTGGCATGGAAAAAAACCTCGGTTGAACTCGATTTTCTCCCCATATGGAGCAAACGAGCGTGTATTTATATATACAATATAGGTTCTCTCGCAGATTTTCAAAGGGTTATACGTGAGTGTGTGTGTTTTTATTTAGCCTCGACAAATGTATGGATATAGGTACATTCTACTCTTAACTTGGCGCTCCCACGTTCGTGCGATACAGCGCCTGCATGAGTATACACTTTACCGTGATGTGCATATCGTTTGTTGTACATATACATATATACAATATACCTGTACTGTACCAACAACAGCCAACCAACGGGTGCGCGTATAACGGTGTTATCACGTGACAACGGCTTCGTTATATTGACGCGATAAACCTGTAAAAGCGCAGGGTTACAAAAAAAAAAAAAAAAAACGAGGCGCTTAGAGAAGAAGGACGCGTTTATTGGTGTAATTGTTGCGGTTGCTCGGACACTGCAAGCTCGCGAGCCGCATCCGCGTGACTTATACATATATGGATGCACTATTTTTAATTACCCGCACCGGCACGGTCGGTGTTTATTTTTAGAACGAAAATTGTGTTATAATAACACACCTGTTAACTGTAAATTTTTCGACGGGATTTTAATAGTAAAGAAACAAAAAAAAAAAGTCCAAAGAAGTTGAGCTTTCGTGTGTGCGAGCGAAGATTTTCATTAACGACGGCTGATCCGAGACAAATTCGATACCGGTACGTATTATACGTTGGACGAAAATTCAATTATCTTTCCGTGATTGAAACAATATCATCATCATCATCATTCATTTGGTTCGATAAATTTAGCTTGTCGAATTAACTCGAACATTGGATTTTCCGTATAAACAATACAATTAACAAGTTAATTAAAATCACCAGAGAGTCAGTCTCACGTGGCGTGAATAATGATGAGGGACTGAAAAAACAATTAAAAAACGCAGTTAGAAGTCTACGCGTGCGTACATGTGAATAAAACACTCTGTGCGTGTGCGTGCTCATCCGCGCTTGTAGTGTTGGTACATGCCTACTAGACTGTTATTCTATTTTTAAGGCAATAGCGATGGATTTCATCGCCGGCATGCAAACTCTTTCACTCGTATACCTCAGTATACGCATCATTCGGTTGATCCACTCGATTTGGAAATCATGGTAATTTGCGTGTTGTGCGAGCGCCAACTAACGATTTGGCAGATAAATTGTTATATCGATACTTTCAGAGTTGGATAATCCATCAAACGCTCCATTTGCGAAGAGCAAGCGTGAAAAGATACACTTTGTAAATTGAAATATCCAGTTTAAAAATTTAATTGTTGGTGATGAAAATCTGTATTACTAAACGGTCAATTTATCCCCCTTTGCGATGATTTTTTAGAAAAAAGGCAGGGCAAAAAAAATAAAAAAATAAAAACTTTTACAAATTTTTAACACGCCATGGACCATCGTTAAATGATTACTCAACGAGTTTCCATACGAAAAAGTGATTCAAGCTGGGAAAAAGAAAAAAATCCCGCAACAACAATGTATCGTAATAAACAATCGGACGCTCCAAATAACGTGTTAGCGCAATATTATCAGCAAAGTATAAATGTTACTCTTGAAAGAGAGAGAGAAAAAAAAAAAAAGAAACCTTAGATTTTTTAACGCTACAACTTATCACAGTCACGTATATACAAACAATAAAAATGTACGATGCCACGTAACAAGAAGTCGGAAGCTCCATCGGTGCGGAAAAGATAAAAGTATAATTGTTGATTCGTTGTTTAAAAAGAATCGCGTTGAAATGGTAATCAATACTTTGCGCGTAAATTGCACTGCACGGCAAATTATGATTAATTGCGCACATCGTACATGGTAAGCAGCAACGAATTATATGCTTACATGACGGGGAATTAAAAAAAAAAGGGGAAAACCAACGAAGCATTTCGCGTAAAATGTATTGTAATCGTTCGGACACACTTTTCCGAACCTCTTTCGCGAGAAAAAAAGGGGGCTACAGCGCATAAAAAAAAAGGGTCGTTCGTTATATAATTACTCGCGAGCTCGTTCATTTGTTCATTTGCTTTTGCTCAAAGTACACGAGGTAAAGAAAAAGAGGCATTTTCCTTCGCCACGTTCCAAAGCAACGGTGATGGACTGTAGAAATCGTTGGCGAGGCAATTTTCGTTCTCTCATGGTTCCATGATGGTAAGTATAGGGCGGAGGAGGAAGAGAAAGAGAGATTCTTCAGCGAAGTATACATATCTGCGCGGAAACAGTCAAGAGGTACTTATTGTACCTGTAGCCGTGGTTTCGCTCGGGAGAGAAATGAAGGTAGGCGTCATGCAACGCCTCCACGCGTATACATAAAAAGTTGCGGGGGTCGAAGGGGTGGTGGAGATAGCTTATCCAACGATACGGAATTAGGGTGGAAAAAAAAAAGAGTCAGTTGTCTGCGAAGCATTCTGATTTTCCACTTGGCTTCCGAAATGCCGTGTGCTCGTGGACGGAGGGAAATGGAAGGCGATGATTGTAACCGTACTGTTCGAGGGAGGAGGGGGAAGAGGATATGTTGTAAGCACACGGGTGGGTATATATTTAAAAGTATAACTATGATACGGGACACAAAACACATTTAGTGCATTTACATGTGAATGGTCGCGTGTCAATATTGGGTTTAGAGCTTAGGAATACCTATGTTACACCACCTGGCAAACTAAGAGAGAAAGGTGTCAAATCACATGATATAGGTGTATGCGTGTTAAACAGGTGGGTGTAAGGAAAAAAAAAAGGTTTTTTTCATTTGTACATTGTCACTGTTGGGATTGTATCTTTCGAGCGATAGTTTGAAAAATTGTACACCCTCCTCCCTGGGAGACCCCGGGAAATGAAACGAGATGCCCCTAAAAGGGAATACCTATTACCAAACTGGCCTAGTTCTCAGGGGCTGGGAGTCTATATCACGGACGGCCTAACAACAAAAGGGCGAGCTGCAATCAGTCGGGCTGATCGATAGTCCCGAGCATAGTCGGGTGGCTCGCTGTCTCTCGTGCATCACGTGAAATTCGGAGCACAACGCCAACGCCGATTTCTTTCCCCACCCCCCTACCTATTTTATTTACTTTTCATTTCCACCCCCCCCCCTGGCTATTGTACAACGACTCGTGCAACGTTTTTTTTTTTTTCCAAATTAACACCCGCGGTAGTTTTATCATCATTTATATTTTTGTAAATCAACTTTAGCCAAGTATAGCGTGGACTCTGTTCTTTCGCTCGACTGTCCGTTCGAAGATGCGCGAGCGAGTAAAGCGAGAAAGATGGACGAGCGTGTGCGTATACGACGAGAAAGCGCGCACAAGTATATATGTAGGTTAGACAATCGCGAACGCGATGAAGGAAAGACAGAGCGCGCGTGTGCCTCTCTTTTTCTCTCGCGCGGAAAACGAGTCGATGATTAGGCCGCAGCATGGGCGCCCAATGGGGTGCAGTGCATGTGCTCCTTTCTTTCGACTCACGTGCGGTGTGTGCTTCAATCGTTTTTTCCTTTTTTTTTTTTCTACTTTATCATGTGTCTCCCGTTATCTCGACTTTGCTCTAGGTCGCCGTGTCTTTTATGACTCGTACGTGTGTATCGTAACGTGGATTATTGGTATCGGTACGAGAGGGACATTTATTTTTCCTTTTCTTGGGGGAAGTTTAATTGATACGTTTCATCCATGTATCCGTGGCAAAAAGTTTTCTTTTTTTTTTTTTTTTTTGTTTCGTCGTTCAAAATCAATATCAAGAGTAAAATAACTAAAACATATGGTATACGGCTCAACACATGCGGAAAAATAAAATTCATACGCTTTGTTTTGGTGCGTTTCAAAAATCGGAATAGCTCCGAAAATGCAATTTATAAACCATTAAAGGAAATTGATAAAAAGAGGCGATTTTTGACGGAATTTCTAAAAAAAAAATGCCCAAGCAAAAGTATCTGAAAACGCACCCCGACCCATATACGTTAGAGCAAAGCAAAAAATGTGTCTTATATAACCGTTGCGAACAATATCAAGCCGTGTGTGTAAAGCACAATTGACACGGTGGAAAGCGCGTTAATCAGAGGGATAAAATGACAAGTGAGTGCGGGTGAGTTGGAGAGAAAAACAAAAGAAAATGGGGGAGCCGGAGGAGGAAGCGTAGAAAAAACGGCGTCCAGAGAGAGAGAGATTGTTGCCGACGTGCCTGCACCACGAGCACCGAAGTGGCACTTTTCTTTTTCCGCTCAGCCAGCTGATAGATAGAAAGCTCGCGAGAGCAAGAGGAAGAAAAAGTAAGAGAGAAACGTCGTCGTTGTCGTAGTTGCGACCGCAGTAGGTCGAAATGAGAGGTGAGCGAGCACAAGTGGAAAAGACGAAATGTAAAACGAGAGAGTCCCGTCTTTGGGCCGCATCTTGTTCACATGGCCTGTATATACTTATCGCGCAATGCTCTCTTTTTCCTCCCCCCCCCCTCGACTACTGGAACTTTTGATGACGTATACTTTTTCCCCTCTCTCTCTCTCTCTCGTGTGGGTGTACAACCTACACACACGTGAAAATTAATACTCCTCCATCATCCGTATTCTCGCGTCTACTCGACTATTTTCACGGCTCGAAAACCTCAAACGCGTAACGAGACGCATTTTAAACGCGCTTGTTCCAACCGAGCATTAGAGTGCGCTTACGTGCGCTTAATTATCAACGCGCTGATTCTTCTTCTTGTCCGTGCGCATGCAGTGCCTGGGAGAAATCTGTCGCGGTGGTGTATCGCATACACATCTCAGAGAGTGAAGATAGCGACACTTTCTGGTTGAGGGGGGGGGAGGGAGAAAGCGCTCTACTGGTTTAAGTTCGTCGCGGGAAGGAAAAAAGCTCCTTTTCTTGTAGCTTTTAATGCTAAATTCAGCAAACATCAATGTACACATGAGTAAATCCGCAAAAGATATTCCACTTTTGTCACCGTTTTTTAGTACCCTTAAAACCAGGCGTTCACGGCTTTTCTCTAACAGAACAGTTCTTGACTTTGCGAGCAAAATGAGCCCGGTTTCAAGGGTGAGCTTAAAAAAAAAATTTTTTTTTAATGAAAATCAGGGACAAATTCGGGATATTTTCTGTGGACTCCCTCATATATTACATCTAGATACATAATATTATACCGGTAATGAGATTATAACGATCTCGTACACGTGTAAGCATTGTATTTTTGTATACTATTACCATTATATTATCATTAGGATGCACTTACTGTTCCACCATCACGGGAAATAGATCGAAGAGCGAGTAAAAACACAGCGAAATGGATGAATGAATAAGCGAACGAGCAAAAAAAAAAAAAAAAAAAAAATGTTAATGAGCGAGCCGGATGTAAGTATAGTGCGACAGGCTTGCTTACACTTATAGGTTGGCGCCGAGGAAAAATTAAATCGCACCGTGCCAGTGCAGTGATTCATTGTTATATATACACGTATCTCATGTATATGTGCATTCACACAACAGACACTGCAACTTTTATACGTATACACCAACCCTATATAATATACACATGTGATACACATCTTGCGCGAATCTCTTTCTCCCGCACCGTATGTTTGCCTCAACACATTTAATGTATACATATATATATGTATATAGCATGCCACCGTGGAAGAGATAAGATGGTATATACACATATTTATAAGTACAGTGTACATACCTAATAAGTAGGTGCGCAAGGAAAAGAAGAAGATGTACGTATGTATATTGTATTGTACAGGTGAGTTGGGAAAAAAAGACGAAAGGGAAAGCTTTCTCTCTGTCCCGCATTCGGAATCTATATACCTGTTGTACGTAATATTGTATATACCAGAGGAGAGAGGCAGATGAGCCCAAGAGTTGGATTTTTTTACGGATACAGCTAAGTAGGTACCTATCGAGCTGTATATATATATATGTATAATATACGGTTGCGGTTTACAACGTCGGCACGACGGCCTTACGTATTATACGACTCCGAAATAAATCAGTACGCGGAAGAGAGAATATTATATTTGTATATACGTATTTAAGGGTCCACTAAAAACGTGTATAGGTACCTATATACATGAAACTTAAATGCGTGGCGTGGATTGATTAGAAGTATGTAAGCTACGAATATTATAGGGAGAAAAAGAGGGATAGAGAGAGAGAGACGTGTTCACACTGCACACACGCACGCATTGCATACTACACGTTCTTTCTCTCATTTCTCTTTTTGCTGTGATTCTTTTCTCCCCTAAACCTTATACCTATACCTACCTCTCTCTTAAATGCCTCGAATGTAAGTACTATTCATACGGGAACAGACGGTACGAAAAAAAATAAAAATAAAAGAAAAGAAAGGCGCAAATAGGAGTAATTATTATTATTTTTTTTTCGTACGTACGTAAAAAAATGAGAGAAAGAAAGGTAAAAAAAAAAAAGAGCAAATGCTGATGCCAGCAGGTTGTTGTGTGTGAAGCGAAGGGGTTACGAACCACTTTAGGAAGATCCGGGACTCCGTTTTTCGTGGCAGATGTGCAAATGGTCCAACAGTCGGTCAGTAGCAATGGCAGGGACTACGACACTTGTTTTACTCATCACCCGTAGTTTAGCACATTATGCGCTTATTTTAACAATATTTATCCACTCCTTGGGGAGGATGTTGAGCCTCCGGCGCACACGTATTGTACACACGGAACATCACGTAGCCGAACCCGAGCAAGGCTTTACTTCCATGTGTTGTTAGCGTGACGCGCGTGACGTGTGACTCCGAAATTGTTATTACCGTTAAAAATAAAGTGACCATTTAATCGGCCAAGGGACGAATTTTGACGAAGCACCACGTAGGCTGTCTGACGTGCAGGGCCATCGTTCGCGCGAGCTCGCCGACGTATGCGCGAGCACTCGGCCCGAAGCCCCCTTTTTTCACTCGATCTGCACCGTATGGCTCGTAGGGCACTTTTCGTCGAGAATATCTCACCATCTCACGGCGCGGGGCAGAACGAGCAAGTCGCTAACGATTCTACAATGCGACCCGTGCAAAGCGACTAATTCAACAGAGGAGCAATACTACGAGGACGTAACGTATTGTCTTACCAAAAGTACTAGTAAAATAATAATTTATATGAAATAGTATTTCAAAACTGTGTGGCAATATGACTTATAATTAATACAAAGAAATTTGATAAGGAAAATGGGTGTGACCATTTGCTCGTGCATGCAGATAACAAAATAATTATTGATTTATCGATCGATAAAAAAAATTTTTTTTTAATTTTCCTGATAACCATGCACAGTTTAAAACAAAAAAAGCTATAACGGCTTTAAAAAATAATGCGTTGTTTATTTAAGCTTATATGTGATGATAAATTTTTCGACTTGTGTACTTTGTCTTTTTATGTTTGTTTTTATACTAAAAGTTATTTACATTTAGATTTAACTGGTCAAGTAGTTGATGTAGGATTTAATTGCTTATTAACGCAATCCTGATTTAATTTATAAATTTGTGGAAGACTACTTAACATATTTTAATTTATTAATGTATTTATAAAAATAATCGATGACAGGATGAGAATAATATAAATATAAATTAATAACTCCTTTTATTATTGGTATCAATTAAGCAGAAATAGTTGTAACTTTTCTGAGCAGTTCTTTGCTACCTTTTATACCAACTGATGGACTGCAAGAAAAACGGCATCAGTGTACGTAGGGATCTATACTTTTTGTTATGAAAAATGTCTCAACAAATTTAACAATTTTATTATTAATATTATGGGAATTTTTATCTTTTAGATTAAAAAATTTTCTAAAATAATTTATGCAAATAGAGTTTACTTATTAAATTTATAATGACCCCCGTAAGTGTGTAACTTAAGTATTTATGTATTCTCTTTTGTACTTATCATTTTAATTTTATTAAATAAATTTTTTTTAAACTATTTTTAAAGTTTCCTCGTTGATTAAATTTTTTTATTAAAAAAAATTTGTTAAAAAATAAGAGATAATGGCATGCAATATATAAGAAAGGTAATAAAACGCACTAAACAATATATTTTTTTAGAAGTTTTATTCTATCTATGTATTTTGCTAATTGTTTTAATGATACACAATTTATTGTGAAATTAACGATGATTTCTTTTCTTCTAATTACACGTATGTTTATCATCACGTAACAGCTATATTAAGTAACTATAGATTTTTTCTTTTTTTTCCAAGTCCCTTTACAAAACTTGTCTTACTTTATTTAAATTGACTTTTTAATATAAATTTCAAAATTTTTGTTAATTTAAAACTTTAACTGATGATATTACAATTTTATATATTCTTTTGTATGCCATATTTGGTAGAATAACAAATTATTTATTGTTGCACGTATTGAAAAAATTTTCTAAAACTTGATGCCCATATCAATATACGTGGTTATCTATACAATGCTTGCTGTTTCGTTTAATTCCGTTGTCAAATACCTCTTCTGTTTCTGAAGAGTATATAAATTTATATGAATGCGCATACGAACTTTTGATTACTTTTTGTAATATGCAGTTGTTCATTAAAAGTTTGATGAAGCTCCTGAAACATTATCAATAGCATACAAAAATTTAATAAAACGTCATTCCGAAGTGAATTAAATTAATTTTCCTGATTTTTTGTGCGACAGCGTTTCATTAAAAAATAGTTGGTCGATTTAATTATATAAGATTGCCGTGCTGTACTGTACTCATGAATGTTTTTTCATCACACATATGAATTTATAAAGTCCAATAGTTTATTGTAAATGCTTATCAAATTGATTCCACTTACATAATATGTTCTCATTGAAATTTTATTGGTTTTTTAATAATCAATTGATGAAAATATTACTCAATCATAAACTCATAGAAAATTACAAATGTTATTTAAGAAAAAGACATCTCATTGTAAGGCACATTAATAGGAGATTAATAAAATTATTATAAGAGCAACAAATATTTTTTATTTCATAAGCGTTCGTAATAATGTGTAGTTTTAATTTATTGAAATTAAATTAAAAAAATAAAAATCAATTGATCGATAGTAAAAGCATATCAACCTCAAAAATGTTTACTTCATCAACTGCTATATAATAGTCATTAACATTAAAATTGTATAACAAATATTACAGTCGATAGATATCGAATATAACGAGAATTAATTTCGGCTGACAATCTCTAATCAATAAAAAACAACTCTACGGCTTTTTTGTCGAAATTCTCATGAATTTCAAAACATCTTTTACTAACTACTGATAGTCAATAATTGGGCCCGTAAGTTGTCTTTTTTTTTTTTTTTTTTTTTTTTTTTTACTTCACGTAAAATACATGGCAATGTTTTTATATGTGTGTAGATTCACAAAAATTTTGAGCTTCATTTATGTTTATCTCGCTTATTAACCAAGCTTTTTTTACTCTACGGTTATTTTTTTACAACGCTGCTGTTATTAAAGTAAAAACTCTTTGCTCTCTTGCACTTACGATTTTTTTGCTCCACGCAAAATATATTTCACTTTTGGAATCATAAAAAAGTCTCTTTTATGTATATCAAAGAGATGCGACTTTTGCCTGGGCATTCGTATTTATTTTAATGAGATTTCAAAAATCCTTTGCATCTTGGCTAATCGGAGCAGTTTATTGAACAAATTTTAAATTAATGTCAATTTGGATTTTTGTCAATGCAAATACATAGATGTAAAATTTGTCTCTTCAATCGAATATTTCGTGCAGTTGTTAACAAGTATATTTATTCCAAACAAAAATTCAAATAATTTTAATTTTGGTACTTATTTGATTGCCAAAATTGTTTGGTAAAAAAGCTATTTTATAGAGGTTCAAGTTATCTTTGAAATGTCGGAATGATTTGTAAATCAGATATCGTGGAATATATTTCATTAAATAATGTACAGACTTCGATATTTTAGGTACAGAAATATGATATAATTAGAAACGCACAAACAAGAAAAAATCGAACAATGTAATTTCTTATGAAAAATCTCGGATAAATACACACACATTATTTATAAAATTTATAGCAAATACAAATCTAATGGTAAGTCTTTTTTTTTAATTTGTTTATTTATTTATCTTTATTTTTAAATATTTAATAACGTGCGTAGAATTCTTCGAAGTCATTGAAATCGGTGCTTTGGTAAACGAGCGTCGATGAACTCGAGTGAACTGTGCGGTGTTTTATTTTTTTATTTTTTTCGATACCTTAGTGCTTAAATCGATAAAATTTTAATACGAGGAGTCCAGCTCCAACGAGAATGGCAGCCTTAACGTAATTCTTTTTTTTCCTCTCTATTATCTATAAGATCGCTTTTGCGTGAATAGGGTATATGATTTTAATCGAACGACAATGCTATACGGAATAGATGATCGATATTGAAAAATGAGAACTGTATGTACAAAAAAAAATTTTCGACGAGGTTATCGAGTGGTCCAAGAATATTGCCCAATAAAGTACTCTTCGTTGAAACGTTTGCTCACGTACATCGCCATTTTGCGTTGCAATCAAACACTTTAAATAGTTTTTTTTTTCAAACGTACACCCATTTGTGTGCGTTCATCGTATATGCCATCACATCGAACAAAATAACTTATAGTCACACACAATGTATACTCTCGCACACGTGCGCGAGTCTTAAGAGATCCAAACTCTTATTTTTGTGCGCACCACTTACTTATACAGACGTGCTAATTAAAGTCAGCTCGTGACTTTTGGTTTGTTGTACCTGTACACGTAACGGTACAGAGAGAAAAAAAAGCCTCTCAATCAAGATTAATCAGTTGGCACACGAATCGAGTAACAAGTAGAGAGTGGTATGTTACAACTAATCGAAGGTATACGGATACCGTATAGAGCCTTGATCTTTTTTTCTTTTTTTCTTCCACACTCTGTTTTATATTATGTACATTCGCACGCATACTCGTGAAAATAAGTTTTAATTCACTGTCTCAAGTATTAAAACTGTTGTTTTAGTTTAACGTAATATTTAATTAAAATCAATTGCACATCTATGTTCTCATAAAAAACATTGTCTTAGTTTAAACAAAGGAATTTTTATTTTTACTAAAAAATCAATTGAAATACTTTTACGCATAGCGATGACGATTAAAGTTTAATTGCTCTCTATGATCCGCTATACATTATTGATTGCAATATTGTGCTTATCTCATTTTTCATCTCATTATTGTTGCGGTAATCGTTGTACCATTCACTCAAAACTAAACATGTACAGGTGGTCACACAAAGAATATTCATCAGTAAATCCAAATTTCGAGTGTGTAAGATTATATATACTTAAGGTAGCAAAGCAATAACCAATTGCCCAAATCGTTTCGAGGATCACAATTATCATTCAACTATTATTTGTTCAATCTTTTCAGACACGTATATCAATTTTGTGTACGTCATTCTCGGTTGGGAAATAAAAAACAAAGTCCTTAAATATTAATAAAAAAACCAATTCAGAATAGCTTTCAAACTCATTCAAGTTGATTTATACATATATATTTTATACACAAAATGTACACGATACGATTGACACGTAAAAACTCAAAGTATCGAAAAAACGATTTAAAATGATATCTTATATAGTACAATATCTGCCCAACAATAGCGTTATGTATAGGTATTTATTGGTTTCAATGACTTATTCTACACCAAAATCCAGGGTACTCGAGTCCGTGTGATTTTTAGCCTTTTTTTCTACGGTCGATGACACGCTTTGCAAAGTAACCCACGATAATTACAAAAATCCGCTGCTTTTCTACACACTGGTGGTGATCTGTTCGATGACGGTGACATCTCGACACCTCCTCGGAGTCCTCGCTCTCTGCTGCTGCTGGTGGTACTGCAGAAACTCCGGGTGCTGCGTGAACTCCGGACAATGTTGCTGCTGTTGTTGGGAAAAATCCCGATGGGGAGGGTAGAGCTGGTGGTGATGATCGTGATCGTGATCGGGAAAGGCGAGGCCCTCGGGCACACTTTTGCTCGGCCTCAACGGGCCCTGGGGCGGTAGGTAACCTCTGCAGCTTCCACCTGGTACTGTTGAATGACGATTTTTTTCAATACGCCCAGAAGTCACTTGTGGTGACCACAACGAAGGAGATGGTTATAGTAAAAAAAAGTGTGGAATCCGCTATTTTTTATTTTTTTTTTTATTTTTTTTTTATATATAACGTATTTACCAACAAAGGAGGGAGCCGAATGGACTTATTTTGCCAATGTTTTTTTTTTAACCAATTGCAGTGCTACGATTGCCGAAAGCAAAATTAATTGAATGAAAAATAATAATGATCATTGCGATGAAAAATTTACATTTTTGTTGTAATTCTTGGTGCGAGAAAATTTGATGAATGTTGGCGTGAATCAATGAACTCGAGGAGTCAGCTCGAAATCGTCCCCGTAATTTTTAATTTGGCAATTATTTTCACATCACCCGCGAAGCTCTTATCACGCGGTTTTCCGATTTCCAATAATGCTGGAAAAAAGACGTGATTTTTCGAAAGAAATTCCGAAAGTGGGTCAATCGAGTTTCCAAGCTCTTATTTCCAGCAGAACGCTATTGATATGCAGACTAATCGGCCGAAACGTACAATTTTCGGGGATGCAATGCCATCAGATGTAAGACGTTATACATAAAAAAAAAAAAAAATATCGATAGAGGATGCGCCGTACCCATCAACTGCTGCTCCCGAAAGTGCTGCGGCGTGCAGCCGTAGAAGCTGTTCCTGTGGAAGCCCGGAGTAACGTGGCCCCCGTGGAAGCTGGAGTGAGGCGCGAACGCAGGGGTTGTATGCTCGGACCTGTCGAGCGGTATGTGGAGCGACTGGGACTTGGGCAGCCGGCTGAGGGTCCTCGGGACCGTCGGGGTCATGCTGGCCGCGCGGTGCGTCGCCACTGCCGCCGCCGCGGTGCAGGCGCAGGGCATCGAGCCCATCAGCGAGCCACCGACTCCTGGGGTCGCCGCCGTGGCTGCCATCACGGGGGAGCAGGGGCTGCGTCGGCTCCAGCCTACGAGGAAGAGCAGGGCCGCGCCGACCAAGGAACTCAGGCTGCACAGGTAGTAGCCGACGCGGGGGCTCGCCTCGTTCAGGTAGCCTGGCCGGGAAACATGGAGGACTATTGTTAGCAGTCTTTTTTTTTTTTTTTTTTTTTTCTTTTTTCTATGACTACCTACAGGGTTGCAAAGAGGACTATTAAGTTTTTTTTTAAATTTATTTATTTTTTTTTTATTAAAGCTGCTACGCCAAAACTCAAAGGATCACTTTTATCTTAAGCTTGTATCTTTGCTTGTTCGATTTTGACCGATGAAAAAGTTCAATCCTCAAATCCGTGCCCACCACTTTGGATGATTTATCGGCCTTTCGATTCGTTCTCTAAAACGACGAGCAGATGAAATATATATTTTTCGATTCAATACCGAGAGGCGCTATTTTATATTCAAGCCTTGGAAAAAGGGATGGGTGGCGCATCTGGAATTCCCCGAATATCACGCAACACTTTTTGGGAGGAAGAAAATTCAAAGATGATGCTTTCGAATTTCCAATGCTAGGAGTGTTGGAGTTGAATGAATTGAATCTAATTTTTCGTTCAAGATATTATAGACAATATACAGTTGTCAAGATAAACGCTGATATTTGTTTCAGTTATTTCCACTTTTGGCCTTTTTTTCCTATGATAATTCAAAAATTAATGATAAATTAACATTTTCGAGCAGCTTCGTGCTACGAAACAAATTACGTAGTGCAGTTGATTTCGTAAAAAAGTTGAATGAATGTATATATACATGATGTATATCCACGATTAACTCGGCACTCGTTCACTTCGACGAGATGCTTTAAGCGCAGCATGATAATTAGTTCCCAAGAGAATTTACGGAGGATCTCGTAACGAACAAACAAACAAACAAACAAAATTAAGTCAGTTAAAACTCTGATGTTCATAATGAATTGCTCAAAACTTTGGCTGTGATGCAGGTACAACGTAATTGGCGCAATGTACACTCATAAAAATACTTGATTTAGTACACGATAATAATATTATATTCTTTTAGTATAGCAATTCGATTACATTGAGCTTGGAAATCAATAATCCGAGAGACGCCAATCATCGTACTGTACGGAGAAAGACATGTTTGGCTAAGCGTACGCCAACACGTGTAACGTCTCGTGCGATGACGGCACTCCGCTGCGCAGTATAGCTTTCGGAAATCGCACGGTACGTGTCTGGTTGACGTTGATTTAGCGCCTACCGACTCGCCAATTAAGAGACTACCTTTTGATTCAATTCCACCTTACACGAGTACACACGTGCGCAATGATACAAAACAACGATACCTACATCGATTGGTCGTAAATTGATACAAGACGACTTTTTTGCACAGACCACAGTGGAAGATCCCCGGAGCAAGGAGGGAAAGAAAAAAAAAAAAGCTTGCAATTGGCAGTAATGACTTATGGCTTGGTCGCACAGTTTATCTTGCGCCTGCCTCCGCGCTCGGCTATCGTTAATTACCGCGTGAACTTGTTCTCCCCGTGTTTGGTCCTCGCGCCGTAGATTAGCTTTGTTTTGTGGCGCGCGTGTGTATTTTTGCACCTTCGGCTGTGGACGAACAAAAAATACACACGAGAGGGTGATAATTACTTAACAAGGTACGTTAAACTTCTTCGTCTCTGACTCTTGTGGTCGGACTTACTCGGGCATTAACACTTTTTCTCTAAAAACAATACGCATTGTTTGTTCATTGCTGTACTTACGATGCAGTTGTACTCGACAAATTTTCTTTTTTTTTTTTTCCAACAAAAGTAACGTCCATTGTTAAAAAAAACATCGGAGTATTTATGTACTCAAATATCTTACAGTAAATTTTCGTACTCTATATTAATACATCGCACTATTTTGTGTCCCAAAAGTGGTACATTAAGTATGTTTTCAGGAAAAAAAATACATCGTACAATTGTGCCCGAATCTACTTTACTCATCCACTGACGAATTATACACATCTTCTGATGGTACATCTCTTGATTAGTTTTGCTGAAAAAAGAAAAAAAGCACCCAATGAATTTAATTACCTTGGAAGAGAGCAGCCCATCAGTCAATCAGTCGGAGATTACCAACCCCATCCAAATCAAAACTATTCGACTCTGAATTGATCGGTGTCTAATTATTTCGGTAAATGAGAAGGTACTGGCCCCATGCAATAGTTGCAATTTCGATAAGAACATGTCGTTTGATCGATTCATTTGGCTTCGGAGCCATTTTACAAGTAGATAAACGTCACGGCAAGCAAACGTGAAATCGTTCGACGACACGCGTGTACAGGATAAACTAAACTAGCTCGCGAAACTGAGATAAGAAAGACGCATTGCAGGAGGGTCTTTCTCGTTTTCCGATCGCTGTGTCTTCCAATACACTTTCGGCCGGCTTTACTGCGCCGACAAAAGCTTTCGCGGCCCTTCGGAAATAAAATCTTTATCTTGTTTCGCGAGCCATAAATCTCGAGAACCCCCCCCCCCTCTCGCTTCCATGGACCTTTTCATTGTTGTACTGTACAATGTGCTCAATGCGCGCCTTGTTATTTGAAAAGTTAAATGGAAGACCCAAACTTGACAATAATTAATTCGAGGTGAATTGGTATGGTAGCGGTGTTTTTCAAGGGGCCAAGGTGATTTTATTGGGTGCCTTTGACTTAAATTTCACGTCTGACCGAGTTTGTAGCGGGGAAAGCCAATAGGTCAATTAATTATCGATACGTGCAAATTCAAGTAATTTTTTTCCCTTTTTTTCAAGAATTCAGCCAAGGAGTGAAATTTTATGTTGTACTCGGTACCTCGTAACTGTAGATTGACCTTTCGTTTGTGTTTCAAATACGCCATACCTACGTAGACTATTTAACGAAATGGAAAATTTGCTTTCATTTTCAAATACACAATCCAACTTTCATCGGCTGCAGCTTTTGACCTCAAAACAAATGAACCCTTTTATGGTTGAAAATAAAACTTTTGATCAATTTTACTCATTAACTGGCAGGTATTGAGTTTCAAAGTTTAATTACAGCGAAACATTAATTTGAGCAGCATGGAAAAAAAAAAAAAAATTGTACAATTTGTACAACAAAACCACGTTTTTAGCATAGCAACCTCGTATAGTGGTGACAAAAATAAACCATCATAATCATTTTTCAGTATCGCACCAGCAACAAAATTCGGTTGAATTATGCACGAGTTGGTACTATCGAAAATTGGCTACAATTTTTTGTGATGGTAAAAAAAAAAAAAAAGAAGTAACGCTCATACGTACCGGTAACAGGAACTCCGACGAGTATGGGTAGGGCCTCGGCAGCCTGCACGAGGGCCCAAGTTTTGGCAAACTGTCGGGCCTTTATTCTCTCGAGGGTGAGCATCTTGAGCGAATAGAGACTGCCGCCCAACGAGGCCCCGTACAGCATAGCGGCCAACACTAGCCCGTGAAAGCCCTGCACGCTCCCAAGCGCCAACTGAGACACGGCTTTGGGTCACCGTAGATACATAATCCATGCGAACCGACAACGAATCAATTTCGACACGATGAAAATGCTAATGAAACCATTAGGAGTGTGCATGCATGGGTTTCGCGCGTATACCTCGATGACCGAGTCGATGAATCATCACGGGGTACAACGAGCCCGTGCGAGTAAAAATCTCGTTGGGGGGTGGGATCAGCTGAAAGGGGCTCTTTAGCGCTCCTCTCTCTCGTATATACGAGCCCGGGTGAGTCGACGACGTCGTATACGGTACATAATAGTTGCCGGTGCATGAAAGAAGAGGAACACGGGGCGAGGGGGGCCGTTAAAGATTGAGGAGAGGACGCATTATGAGCTGCTTCTTCGTTTTCTTTCATCGAATGGCTCGGCTCTCGCTTTTTCCCTCGAATTTTCAAGCTCCGAGGGGAGAGAGGCTCGTCACGCGAGACGCGGCTACTGATGAAGAGGAACGAGGGTGGATGAGCGAGAGATTGCGATAGCACCTCATCGCCGGAACGAGGGGGCTAAAGCTCCCGGAAGCCTATATATATGCACGCACACGTATACGTATGTGTATACATGGAAGGAGGAAAGTAGCAGCAGCCAGAAAGAATCGTTACGAAGAGCAAGGGGGAGAAAAGCACCGTATATATATATATGCAGAGGGGTGGGTATCGTGAATTTAAACGCGTTTCTCAAATATTCTTCAATACCTTTTTTCTGAAAATTCAATTAATATACACTATTTTTGACTGAAAAAAAAAAAATAATAATAATAATAATAATAATATTGCACCGTGACGTGAAATATCCATCTCTTGTACGACTATACGCGCGGAGGACAGTCGGTCGAATAACTTGCACGGGTTCCTTTCTCTGTGAAGAGGCCGCGCGTGAACGCGATGGTATACACATATGTATACGTAGCGGCGAGTCGAGAAAGAGGAAATAAATGGGGCGAGTGTGTGTACACATGGACCGCGGAATGCCGAAGCCATGCCGGTACGAAGGTGACAAAAAAAAAGAAGGTTGGTCCATAGCGTATCAATGGCACATGGTAAGAAATGAAATCGAGGTGTAGTTACTCACCGACTCCGACGAGGGCACCCTGGCAGAGGTACTGCCTGGAGACGAGGCACTGGGCGGAGGGCTTCGAGGTGACGATGCCCCAACCGGCGCAGCCGGCAGCCGCCGCCAGGCCCAAGCAAGTCTGCAGCAGCACCGCGGTGCTCGGGTCGTTCTCCGCCTCGTACTCTTGCAGCGCCTATATACACGTATATATCAGTGTCCAAAGCACATGTGTATACGCGCGAACAGACAGATGGATGGACGGACGGTGGGCAAAAAGTGTTGGGAGGCATTGCGCGCGGGTATATACTTTACAAAGGAGAGCGCGCTCGGTTTAATTGACGAGAGACCGCTCTATCTCGCGCGGCTCTCTCGACCCTCTTGGTTTTCCAACTCGGGAATTCTTTCGGTACGTTTTTTCTCCCCTTGTTTTTATTTATTTTTCACCGCTCGCCCGCTGGGACGTGTGTATAAATTTATGTATAAGGGGGTCGCAGCGCGCTTTATGCTCTCCGATGCCGGCGCGCCCGGTCGCACACGACGACCGATTATGCGCGTGTCTCCTGCTCTTGTTTATTGCCCTTCTTTTTTATATGCTTTTACCGGGAAAAGATTGTATCGCTTCTGTTTGTCTGGTGTGTTTCGGGATTTTCGAGCTGAATGGAAAAAACAAAAGGCTGTCTGGTGGATGGGCGCGTGGGAGTGCGTTCCGTGAAAATCAAGCGAGCCGAGTCAAGTCTGATACGTTTTCTTGTACGTCATGCAGTTTGCTTTTTTTTTCTTTTTTTTTTTTTTTTTTTGTTCGCGTACATCGATGCGGTGGAAAATGAAAATCGAATCTGTTTTGCCTCCCCTTCGGCCTTCCCTCGACGTTTTCGCGAAATCAATCCGACGCCGGGAGAGGGAAAAAAATGTAATATTCACGGTAAGTCGAAAATACGTTTAACTCGCGTGCGTTGGAAACGAGTATACGCGTTGATGTGATGTAAAAACAGACCTCCACGTTTTCCGTGATGCTTTTTTACTGTATTTTTTATCTAAAAATCACAAGCAAGGATATCCCATTTTCACTCGTCTCGAACAAAAAGTTTGGCAATCGGTGAAACAAAAAATTAAGCTCCTCAAAGTTTCCGCTCAGTTTAGAGTCCACAAGTGAAAATCTAAGAGGGGTCTCATCTAAATTCGCGACCCGCACCCGTAAAGTCATCCCTTCGAATGTAAAGGTAAAACACGCGCATCGCCAAATATTGTAGGCAAGGGATTGAGAAAGACGAGAGAAAAAAAGGAGATGATGGACTCACGATGAAAAAAGCCGGCGTGTAGAGGCCAAAGGACGCGGCAGCGGCGGCCAGCATGAGTATCCTGACGGGCTGGCTGGCCAAAGGACTGAAATCGATCCAGGGTGGTCTGGCCGCCTTGAGCGCCGACTTGGACTTGGTCTTCAGCTTGTTCTGTTGATTCTTGAGGTGGACGATGGCGTGGCGCTGCGGGTGGTACAGCGAGGCGCTCCTGTACACCAGCCCGAGAAAAAACGCTGTGAAGAGCGCCCCCGTTATCGCTTGCAGGCCGTGCCTCCACTGCAGCTTTCTGAGGAACAACAAAACTATGATCTCGTTTCGGGGATCTTTCCTGTTTATACCTCCTTTCTTTTTTTTTTTTTTTTTTTTCTGTCCAAATATCCCATACACGTCGCGCTCACGTGAATTTTCTTTTTGTTCCCTACCCGATAAATTGTGGTAATGGTACCTTCGCGCGCGCTTGGGTATTTCGGCACACCCGGATTTCTCGATCCTGATTTATTTTTATCCTTTGCCGCATGCGGCGGATGATCATTTTGCCCGGCTCGTTCCCCCCAAAAGGAGGTAAAGACCGCTTCTCGAGTTTGCGAGTCGCCGGAATAAATTGGCATTCCCTTCTTTTTTCTTTTTTCTTTTTTTTTTTTTTTTGCGCCCAGTGAAGATATTTATTCGGATTTGCGCGCGCGCGTGCACTTGAGAGTCCCAGGGGATGAAAAATCGCCCTCCGCAAGTCGGAGACTTAACGAAAATTTAGGTCCACGAGTTGAGGCTCGACAGATATATAATGTACGCGTATACCGTATAATCGGTCCCCAAGCAAAGTTTCGACCAAAGACCTCTAATATGCATCGGCTTTGGGGGGGGGGCGAATGCGGGGTGCTTCCACCTTGTGTGAATATTCATTTGTTGAGCTTGAAAGCACACGCAGCTTAATTTTGTTATTTTGTGAAATCAAATCGAGATGAATTTATACAACACGCGTATCGAAAATCGATTCCACGCGCGAACGAGAAATTGTATTATGTGCAAGGCTGTTTATGTAGACTCGAACGAGAAGGATGCAAACGCAGGAAAGGAAAGAACAACACGGAGAAAAAAATATCCGCATCCATTTTTCAGGAGTAAGTGCATGTGCCAGCTTCGAGATCTATCACCGTCTCCGTTTATTCGCTGTTCGTCCATTTTTGCGTAGTAATAATACCTACTCGGTTACCTCGGGAAGCATTATCTTATCGCGTTACACCGAGTTTTTGCAGAGACGTTGTAGATTTTTTTTTTTTTTTTTCTTGCCATTAAAATGCACTTTTTTCTTCTGTTGTGCAGCCAATGATGGGATCAACTATTTTCATTAGTTGATCAAATCTTTCCCTCGATGTACATACAAGTGCAACAATTCGGCTTTAAAAGTACAATATGTATAACTGCACTTTCGTGACTTATGATGGACATTGTGTTGGGGTTGAACTTTGCCATACCATCCCTTGGAGCAACAAACATAAGGTGGTCGAGCGACAAGTAACTCAAGATGCAAACGGAAATCAAAGTCACCGTGCACTTCGAGCCACTACCATCGAGGGTATATAAAAAAAAAAAGCCCCATCGCCAAAATACATTACCAGATCAGAAAAATAACTAAAATATTTTTCCTCGACCACTTAAACCCTCGTCACGCAATCGCTCCTCCCGGAAACAATATATTTATCACCGGCTAGGAAAACTTTCGGATCGCGTGTATACATATATATAATATAAGCCTTCGCCACAATCCCGAGCGCTAATACACGTCCGCTCGGGGTCTTTGTCGGGACACAGCGACGCTATATGTATATAACTGCTCCCAAAGTGTACTACAGCACTCAAGGGTACGCGTACCCAATAATAATAATAATAATAACAACAACAACACATATACAGTCGTGTATCTGTGTGGTGGATGTGGTTGTTGGCATTATACAGTGTCCCATATCCTTCCCGTCTCACTAGGCCAATGGCAAGGCAGGAAGAAAAGGTAATATACTTTGGCATTGTAATATACAGGGTACAAGTGTTTGCGCGAGCAGATCGAGTGGAAAAGTAGCGCGTGGAGGCTTCTTTTCCTATATAAGGTACCTGTATATATACGTATACAAACACTCTCGGTATTTCTCCTTGTTTTCTCTTTCGAGCATCCGGCTCGTTTGCTCCAACCATCTCTCACCCCTTGTTATTCCGCGCGTGTATATATATGTACACGTATACGTTTGCTCCTTTCGTCTTCCCCCCCCCCGTGTGTGTGCCCTTTCGCACGCGCGTATGCTTCCGCTCCCTTGTATTTTTTTTTCTTTTTTTCTTTTTGGCTGTGCTATGCTGTAGGTACGTTTTTTTTTTTCTTTTTTTTTTCTTTTTTTTGCTGTTACTGCCCTAAAAATGCTAAACGACTCGGGTGCGCGGGGATGCGTTTTTTTCGCTACTCGTGTTTTTCATTTTTCGAAACGGTTGCGCAACAACACGTAGGCAGGTACACACGCGCATATTATACTGGGCGGCCCACCAATTTTGCATTTCAAAGAGCTGACCCTTTCGCGGTAGGCGGGAAAATTTTTACGTTTTGCTATTTACGCTCTTTTTTTTTGTGTGTACTGTATTTTTTTGGACAAACATGATAAAGGCCCCGTAAATGTTTCTCGTACTGTTGGATCAAGCAATCGTATTACGTCATCGATCTTTGGTTGTTTTTACTTGTATACAGTTAAAACCGATCCAATGAGTTTCTATGTTAATGAGTACCGTCAACGATTGGCCAAACAAGTAAACATCACGATCTTTGTGTACCACAAAGCGCGCTCGCCGTGATTTTCCCCCTCGAATCTCGTTACCCTTGGTTTTGCTCGCAAATTCCAACCCACCAGTCTCGGCCTTTCGACGGAATATTTGCGGTTGGTTGTATATATACATAAAAAAAAGAGGCCTCTGTTTGTTTTCGGTCAGTGCAGCGGTTCGCCCCGCCGTTGAATAATATCGATTGCGAAAGGCTCGTGGGCTTTTCGATAAAAATCACGTGATTAATTCATGTAATTTGAAAAGCACCTCGAGACTAGTTTGGCGTTAAAAGTATAGTCAGCTCGTGCATGTGTCGTATATTACGGTGTACATATAGACAACGCATACTTGATGATCATTGAATGAAAAAAAAAAAAAAAAAAAAAATCATTAGAATCGAAAAATAAAAAGATACGCTTACAGTAGTGAACGTTGGCGTTACCGATGAGATTAAGCCATGGAGATTTAGCTTATTTTTCAAAACCTCAGTTCAAGTATGTGTCACCTGTTACAAGTATTGTATCCATGGATCGCGTTTAGCGTTTGGATGTACACGCGCGTGTCCGATATCCTTTTAAGGAAGTGCGAGGCCATGCACAGATGTATTCTATTGTACCCCTATACCTCGATGTTCAACAGACGATTGCGACTGTACTAAATCCAACATCCCCCGAACACGAGTTCCACTATACGTATCTCCCGTACATTCCCACCCCAGCACCCTCAACCCTTCTCTATCCAAAGTTGTCCCATACTAGTTCTCTCTCTCTCTCTCTCTCTCTTTATCTATCTGATCGATAATATCCGGCTACTGTGCGTACCGTTAACTGGTGCCGATGCCACGGTTCTGCCCCGGAGAACTTTGCCAATCTCAGTTCCTCGCCCTCTATATTCCTCTCTTGTGCTTCCACTTGTGCGTATATGTATACGTGCATGGGTGAAAAGAGAAGAAAAAAAATTCGGGCGAAGGTACATGTAGCACGGTCAAAAAAAAAAGTGGTTACACGCCTGCTGCTGCCTTTGCTAATTACACATTACCGATGCGGAAGTTGATTTTTATTTGTTTCACTCCCTCCGCAGCCTTCGTTTTCTTCTCGTTGGGCTTCACCGCGTTCACGTGCGCGTACCCTTACACACAAAAGATCACCGAACGGCGATTTTACCCAACTACATACAAAAGGCACAGCTCGATTGTTCGACTGTATTTTTTTTTTTTTTTTTTTTTTTTTCTTCGTTTTGCCCGTGCCTACTCTTAAGTATTGCTCTGTATACTATCGGGGGCCCCCAGGAGGGATGGGGAATGAAGGCTCGCTTCCCCACACACACACATATTTGTGCGCGCAACGCTACTCTGCTGCTGTTACAAGTGCAGGTTATTCGCCAGAAGAGAGCAACGAGTGAATAATACCTCGCGTCGTACATTACTCGAACCTTTTATCATCTCCCCCCCCCTCCTCCCAAGCCTCCTCCACCTAATACCCGATTTATTCATTCGTGTCGTTCGAGCGCAAGTTATAGATTCGACATGGGAATTGCACACTCGAGTTACTCAAGTCGTAAGTACAAAGGCATGGTATAAAGTAAGGGAAAATAGTTCGAACGTGGATGACAAGCGTTTTTTATGCAACCAGTTTAACTGATGATTTTTCGTTGAGGTAAAACAAAAAAAAAACAAAAAAAAAAAATCAGTCTCCACGATTGATTTTTATTTTTACTTTACACCGTACGTACATGTATGTGCAGGTAGAGAAATGAAGGGTTAGAGACGTTAGAGGTGGAGAGAGCACAGCCTTTGCGTATTAGACGGCAAGTACACGGTGTATTACAGGGAAGAGGAGGTGGGAGAGCCCGTGTGCACTGACGGCGTAAATTGAATACGTTTGATCCGGGGTTCCGGCTTGTTATACGAGCTAACGCTGATAATGGCGGAGTCTGTTAACAAGACTCTATGCCGCAGTTGCCCCTTTGGATCACTTCTAAGTGCGCTATTTTATTTTTTTTTCCCCCACCTTTTATTTTTTGTGCCAAAGAGATTAGGGTTGTTACCCTCTTTTTTTATTTTAAGAGTGAGTCTCGTGACAATTTTTATAAGGGTAGAAAAAAAATGCCTTTCGTCAAGCGGAATTTCAAAAGGGTGATAAAAACATTGCAGGAGACACAACGCTGCTTTTTAATTTTATGAAAGATGCTTCGGTCCTCCTCCGCGCAAAGCCACTGAAATTAATTAAATACCTTAGTCCGCGTCTGAAAAACAAAAAAAAGGAACGTCGTGTCAAAAACAGCGTTTGCAAAAACGAGCTTTTAATTTCATTTTATTTAGAGCGCGCGTGCTTTTGAGGAGTTAATTACATGAAATTTTCCCTCCGCAAAACAATAATTACACGTGTGTTGGCGACAGATGAGCAGCACCTCGAGTTTCAATTCACAGCGCAACTCGACTCTGTCAAACGTGATTTCGCGCCTCAAGTTTGTACAGCGCTCGTGATCATTTATTACACAGGTACACTCGTGCGCTCCGCCGATTTTCCCGAAACCCGTAAATAAATAAATAGAACGCCCCCCCTCCCCCCGATGAAAACGCGTCGCTGCAGGTTTAAAGCGATATATCGCAAGGGGGGTGGGTGTGATAAAGATCTATTGTGCCATTACTTTTGCGCAAAGAGACAAACACGAGGAAATGCAAGTATAGGAATAAAAGAGCTTACCCAAGTGCCTCCTTGTAAGAGACGCTGAAGAGAGCGATGCCGACGCCGGTGCCAGCTTGGACGATCATCTCGACGAATTCCCGGCGCTTCCTGAAGTAATGGCCCAGCATGAGGCCAGCGGTCTCGCGCACCATAGCCGCGCCAAAGCCCTGCACCACGCCAAAGCTGCATACAACATTTTACCACTGTTATCGTACCGTGTCCTATTTTTTCCCTCCGTAAAAATGAAGCTTGATAAGGGCCTCACCTGAGCATGACCTGATGCGCCTGCACGGCAAAGGAGGCAAAAAGGGCCGACAGGGCGAGCACGAGGCCTCCGATGACGGAGGTCAGTCGGGTGCTGCCGCGCCTGCAGACGCCGAGAATCAGGGGTGCAGAGGCGCGGGACACCGCGGCGCTCAACGAGCCGATCCACACTGCAATGGTGTAAGTATCGTGTTCGGTCGCGTATACGTATTTCTTTTTTTCAGAAATGGATGCGGTTAAAGGAACGGTGTGTCGTTATCTCAAGGGGTAGAGAGTTAGTGGAGGCTGTTGAGAATGACGATAATTTTTTAAGAAAAAATAACGTCAATGGCACATTACTTATTTATAACCATTCATGTGAATTTGTATTTGCAACGAATATTTTAAATTCTAAAAATACTTGCAGAAATTATAGAGCCATTAAATTCAGGGGTGTCTTTTTTACCCCCTCTTGAATTCATCAAGTGGGTGTCTTTTTTAACGAAATTTTCCAAGCATGTCTCGTTTCATCGTTTGTATACATGCACATGCGTTGACTACGTGATTCGCAAAGGATTCCTCATAGTCACAGTTCCCGAACCAGGTTACGCTTCATCGGTGATTTTGTTTCGCGTTTTTCCTGACGTTACACGCGATAGAAACTCTCGTATACACTTTTTCATATACAGCTACACGATGTGGCTTAGCCCTCGGAGTGATGCATTTTTGTGATCAATTTTCTAGGGGGGGAAAATTCGCTGACTCGGCATGTAGATGGTCGGAGATAGTACGAGAGGGGGGCTGTAAATGGATGTACCTACTCCATCTATGCGAGATCCACTTGGGAAAAATCTGACGCGGCGTTGTTTGAATTTATTTTGATGTATCGGTACACACCTAACGATCCACGAGCGGGTAGCCAATGGTGGGGAAAAACAGTTTTACCAAGTTTTTTCAGTCTCGTTTCTTGAACACTGGTTGGCGAGTTTTCGCGTCGAAAGTTCATCGGAGGGTCAATTAAAACTTCTTTTTCTTCGCAGCTCCGAGATCGATGATCAACCTCATTACGGCAAAGGAAACAATTTGGAAAAAAAAAGAAGAAAAAAAAACCTTATTCCTCCTCGTTCCAGCGGGGTTTCCGATGAGTCGTCGGATTGAAAATTCATGGGCAGACTCGGAAAATTACAACCACCGATCCCACGGCCCTTCGAATGAAATCAGTTGAGGGAACAAAAAACGAATGTTATCTTTCTTTTATTTTTTTTCTCCTTTTTTTGTTCCCTCCGATTTGAATTAGAAGCGAACGAAAGCTCGGCTGATCGCTGAATCGACACACACACAAAAGCCCCATACCTATACCGGACACGAAGATACGATTCGTTGATTGGCGAGCGCGTGCAGGGACAAGGTCCTCTAATTAAGACCTGAACGAGCCTTTGATGAGCTAATGATGTACATCCACTGATAGATATATATCACGTAGGTCCGAGCCGGATGGAATGCGAAACGAGATTTTTATTTTTCACTTTCAAGCTGTACGTACAGGGAGACTCGCTTTGTTTTCTCAGTAATTACTCTGACTTAGGGGCTCGACGAATATGTACCCGAAATCTCGGTTTTTGCGTTATTTATGCCTGCTGTGCTGCGTTTTTTCTACTTATATACGCTCAGACTTTTTTGTCTTTTTGGACCACCTCAGCTTCAGCGCATATATCTATACGATCAGGCGAATTGGAGTCTGAGACCTTTTTGCAGTAACTGGTGGTATGTTTTGTTATCGTTTTGTTTGTTTTTGTTTTACTTTTGTATCCCTTGTTACCGATGGCGATTGAAACGAATCGAGCTATTGAAAATTATCGTTTTAGCGGATTATAAGAAGAAGAAAAAAATGTTTTTTTGCGCGTGATAAGTAATGGGTGTAGTATTAAAATCATAATTTATAATTTTCGTAAGTTTAAAAAAAATTAAAATTAAAACTACTAAGAACTCTCTTTCCAGCTGTGTTTAATGGTTTCTAAAAATAGGTATCCATTGCGAGGGCGGTTTTTCCAGCCAATTTCGCGTCTGTCACTCGTTCGATGAAATTCCCATCGATTTCTTCGTTTGGCACACGTTTCCGTGGATATTTCCTCATCACACACATGGCATTTCGAACCAACAAATGGAAATGATAACGAACAAACGCACCTGAGCCGATACAAGACCTAAATACAGTCAGCCAAGGCTTGACAAGTAGAACCAGCCGAGTATGGTAAGACAACAACTTTTTTTTCCGAATTTCTAAATTACAATCCCTGTTTTGTACGTAACGCGGTTACGTGACCAGATGAGTAAAGCACACGGCAAAAGCCACTAGCTCATCCGTTTCAATAACCAAAGATCGGAGCTAAATCTCCAAGACCTAAGTATAGTCAGCCAAGGCTTGGCAAGTAGAACCAGCCGAGTACGGTAAGGCAACAACTTTTTTCCCCCAATTTTCAAATTACAATCCCTGTTTTGTACGTAACGCGGTCACGTGACCAGATGAGTAAAGCACACGGCAAAAGCCTCTAGCTCATCCGTTTTAATAACCAAAGATCGAAGTGGAATCAAGTTTGAATCGCGCATGCAAAGTAGGTACACACAACAACGCCACCGTCATCGTTATCATCCCCATAAGAGCACCCGGACAATAGCCTTCGTGTATAACTTGCCCAAAGAGGTTTACGGAGAGCCCGAGAGAGCCCCTATCAGCTTCTATTCCGACCCAACGCTGTAGGTATATCTCACGCGTCTACGCGCATAAAGACGTATCTCAATCCGAAGCTCACAAGTCTGTCGGCGCGTATGATTGCAGTAGCGTTGGTGGTAAACGTTTCACCAATGATTCAAGCAACTCTCTCTCTCTTTCGTCTTATAAGAGAAAAATTTTATCGACACAAGAAGGCTGCAGCTTGTAAATCGTTAAAGCTACCGGAGTATTTTGTTCCACAATTAACCACGTAACCCTTGCTTAAGCGCGTATATAGAAATTTGAACAACATCCATGGCTTTACATCGTGCGTACCGTACAGCGGGCTTACATTACCACTTTTTATCCTCCTTTGCACGAGAGCGCTCGGTAGTGTTTGTATCTGCTTTATAGATACACATATATCGTTCGCCGGGTGTATCAACTTGTTGCCGCGGCGGTTTTATGTATGTACATACACGCTACATGCACAGCCGGAAGAAAGGGTAAAACGTCAGCAGAACCATACATGCGCTTCCTGTAATACGGCGCGTAGGTACACGTATACATCCACACAAGAGCTTTAACGCACCGCAACAATAGAGGTCGGCTCCACGCGTATGTACAGCAGTGCAATATGCGCCCAAGTTGAGGGTAATGCCGTTCGATTATGAATTTCGATAACTGTATATATACTATTCGATGAGTCTAACACGTTGTACTTATATTGGTTCCGAAAATCTGGTGGTGAAAAGCTTGCAAGCTTGATACATTACTGATGATTTTATTATCCGTTTGCAAAAGTAGGGGATCAGTGATTTTTGAAAAGATTATCAAATGCGTTTAGCAGAAATTTATTACAAAGAGGGTACAAAATCACGAGTACAATTTAATTTATTTATTTTAACGCTAATTGCGTGCAATTGTATCGGTTTATTTTGCGTTTTGGAATGCAGAAGTATATCCTCTCAGACATTATATACTCGCAAGTTTACTCAGTTTTTTCTACGCAGTTGCTTGCATCAGCCGTTTTGGGCAACTTTACGCGTAGCTGCAGTGCAGATAGGTTTTTTCTCTTCCTAAAATTAAATATTATTTATATCAACACTGTGGCGAAAGTAACATTTTTTTTTCTTTTCATAACTTTTTATTTTTAATTTAATTTTAGTTTCATTCCTTGTTGTATTTAATTACCACGCGTGTATTTTATTGTTTCAAGGTGTACATGGCGACGTGGTTCCGTGAAATTTACTACCCCCTCCATCCCATCAGTTGCGCTTCGAGTGTTTTATGTCACTGAACCGTGAGCTCGTTGAGAAAAAAAAAATTCGTCCGCAGTTCAAACGCACGAGCGTCCATCATCCAATGACCAAAAAAAGCCACGAGCTATCGCAAAAGATGAGAGCTTTTGACCCTTGAGAAAGTTGGCGAAGCGTAGTACCAATGCATGTCGTTACTTTTAATTACAAGTTGGAAAACGTCACTTTTTGAAAATAACAGGGAAAGAGGGAAAATTCCTTTGAAAAAAGGCACACGCGTAAGAGAAGCTCGATAAAGAAACCCTACGACATTGATATTGAGTTGATAAGCGAGTATTTTCGCGCAAAGCACCGGCTTTGATAATCCCGAGTATAGATACATTATACGACGAGCTAAAACCAAAGTCAATTGGGAGAGCGATAGAGAGCAGCTCTTTTGGCACTCTCATTAAAAGCTTCGTCCTCGAGATATTAAGCTCTATATAGGAAAAGGAACGAAGAAAAAAAAAGTTGCTCTACTGTAAAAAAGATAGGAGTACTCTCAGTGTCGTCCGCAGCCACTTTTGGAACGGCCCGAGAGAGCACCGGACGAGATGTACAGGATGAATTTATGCATTATTCATACACGTTGCATTGTTCGGCTGCAAAAAGCGAGTGTTTGAGATGCAGAAACTAGAGAACATTTCCTTGACACGAAAAAATTATTATTTTCGTACCATCGCCGCAACTACCGGTACTCAATCTCCCTGATTTCGGGGACGAAATTACCGCCCTTGCAATTTTCGCGCGGGAGGCGTTAAAAATATCTCATTAAAACGCGTTCGATGCGATTTTTACCCGGGAAGTTATGTAAGCACTCCTAAAAACTAGTACCATTATTTATCAACTTGATGCGGAGGCTGTACATGCAGCTTTAGTCACGTACGAGCGAACAAGTTTTACGAGATTTCGTCAACAAGATTTACGTAGATGTATTAAGTATGTACGTACAAATTTTTAATGCAGATGACCGTGAACTAGAGAAAAAAAATTTCCACCTCACATTAATAAGATAGAAAAATGTTTCTTTGTACTTTTAGTTTGGACGAAATACAGCATCCATACACGTTATCGTCATTATTTATCCAACCCCCAAAAAAAGTGAACAAATTGTCTTGTCACGCCCTCGAAGATAATTATAAAATAGGTTATTGGGTACTGAATATAATACGTAGGTACACACATAAAAGAACAGCAGATGAATCAAGAAAGTCGATACCGCCTCGTTAAAAATCCTCTCGTCTCATCCGCAAGAAAGAGGACCTGACTGTACAGCACCGACCTTGTCTCAAATACATGACAAGTGTACATTTATTATACGTATACACACGCTCTTGTTTTCCCACTCTTGGCGTTCTTTTTTTATTTTCAGGGCCACGCGAGGGGTTCACAGTTCACGGCCGGAACGACGATTTTTGCCGCCACTCGCTATATTTTCATCGCTTGGCTTTGGAAAAGAGGCCGTTCACGCGCTGTCGCCCACGCCCGTCTGTATTATGCGCGATTTATGCTTTACTATCCGTCAAGATGCTCGCTGGGGTGGTTTATTTTTTGGGTACACGATCGCACGCCCTATAGCGAATTGGGTCGTATATATATATATACCTACCTGTTGCACAGTACGCCACGTTTCAATCCAAAAATCGCTTTGTCCTTGCGAGTTGTTTTATTTTCTCGTTAGAGTCGTATGGACAATGTCAGCATTGTATCGGTGAAAGGTGGTTAAAAATAATTGTCCTGTGCTGCGTGTGAGGGCAAACTAGAGTGGGTATAAAAAAAAAAAAAAAAAAAAAAAAAAAAAAAACAAAGAAGAAACTAATACGAAGGTAAAAATAAACGAGCGATTTATCGATTATAGAAGCTCGGAGGGAATTAAAATGGAAAAAAGCACCTATCGCGTGTAAATGGATTGTAAGCGTTTATCCGCGCGATATCGGACGGAGGCTTGAATTAAAAGTTTAAAATAAAACCGCGGTAGGATGGAAGATCGATGTGCGGTGAGAGAATAGACTAATCGAGATTCAGGGAAGAAGGATCAAAGGTAAATAATTCCAAGCACTGTAAATTACCGATGCTGCGTATCTGAAATCACATCTATTTAGCCAACCAAAAAAAAAAAAAAAAAAAAAAAAGAGCTAAGCAAACATTGGTACACAGAAAGAGAATATTTTGCAAACACTATAGGTACTGCTAGCGATAACATGTACCGAATTTGGGGAGCGAGGAAGGTAAGTTGTGGAACTTAATCGGCAGGTCGACACAGTATGACTAACTGTTGATTTACCTTTTTAAAACTTTCACCCACGGAGAGCTAGATCGACTACTCGAGCATACGTTTGTTTCAACTTAAAAAAGGTTTAATGTCAATTCTGGATCCGTACCTTTTATTACCGATACCGGTTGTCATTTTTATAGCGCTTCAATTGTTAAATGGAAAAGCTCCCACGGAGCAAAAGAACACGTACATTTTTCGTCTCTGCGTGAATAATATTACCACTCGGAGTCCGGAGTACAAATAGGAAACAAGTAATAAAAGTACGTAAGTGGTACAAGTAGAATATAAAAACGGGATAAATGAAGATAAAGTTAAAGGGAATCAAGAGAGAGAGGGAGATAAAGTGTGCGTGTGCCATTTTTCAGAGCAGCTATTAGGAGTAAGAAGCAGCAGGAGAAAAAGAAGTAGAAGAAGAAGAAGAGCAATAATACAGAGCCCGAGTGTAATAACGTTGCTGTTTGATCTATGTATACGTATACGTGCCAGGTACACGCCAGCCAGCCTATTTGCCTATGGGCTTGGCGCTGCAGGCCTCTCCGATTCTCGATTCACGGTTAAATGCAGCCTGCAGCAGTGTAGCATCGTAGACGGGTCGAAATAATATACGCTCCGCCTCTTCCCTTCCCCACCGGCTCCTTCGCTTATATTGCATGCACCGACACAAACGATAAGCATATACGCACACAGGGAGCCTTAACTCGGCTGCACGTGCGCTTGCCTCGACCTTACCATTTCTATACAACAGCCGATGGGCTTACGCGCGTGTGTACGTACACCTGTGTGTTTACGGGGTGAAAGCTACGGGCTTTGCTTCGATATTGCGAGGGGAGAGGGATGCTTTTTTAACCCCCCCCTCCCTCCGTGCAACGTTTGTTCCCCAGTGCCATAGTTTCGTGCGGTGGTTGCAGTTGCAAAGTAGGTGCAGCGCTTTTCCTGTGTACGCGATCGCCTTCCAAAGCCGATTGTGCGGAATTTATATGTTTACGATCGGTGGGTCCTGCAGTTTTTTTTTTTTTTTTTTTTTTTTTTCCATCCCGGTGTTATCGGTGACATTTGCACACGGCGGCACTTTAGGTCGTTCATGCGACTTTTTTGGCTTTGTTTTTTCCTCTCCCCAGTTTTATAATCAACATAAATAATGTGGGGTACGACTTTGCTCATGGGTTTACCAACCGTGAAATTTTAACCCACGAACAAACCATTGGCTATAATTTCTAAGAGGAGGAGCAAAAAAAGGTGCTCCACGCGCGGAAAAGCTTATCGATGGTGTATGGATCATTGCACAACGTTGTGGAAAACGCACGTGCAGTAGGCGTAAAAATAGTTAGCGGGTACACGTGTACAAGTTTTTTTTTTTTTTGAGGAGGAGGAGGAGGAGGAAAAAAGAAGCAAAAGTCGATGGTAAAAAGACCAGAACTTGTTTTACTTCGTATCGGGTGAAATTACGATATTCCCAGGGCGTGAAAATTAGCTGTCCTTCGGGGAGCCTTGAGACTCGTGCCCACTGTTTCATAAATTAACTTTCCCCGCCAAAAGTAAAACTATGATTATTCGGCACACGTAATTTATTTGATTTTGTTTTATTTTTCAATCTACATTAAAATTACTTTAAAGCACAGGGGAGAAGCAACCCTCGAGTTCTGAGTCAATAGCTACGTATATATACACGTGAAACGTAAAAATAACTAACACTGTAGGAGATACGTATATATATATATATATATATATACGATGACTTAAGACATACTCACCAATGTCGGTTTTGTACGGGGCGCCGAGGTGCTTGATCGCGTAGATCTGCAGTTGCCCGAAGGCGAGTTGCATGCCGGTGGTCAGTAGCAGGGCGAGAAAGCCCGCGGCGCAGACGAGCCAGCCCCAGCCACCCTCCGGATAAAAGTGCATTCGTATGCCCGAGACATCGATACCTACCATCAAAAAGCATTTGTCCATACTATTTTTTTACCATTTATGCGCGCAGTTCCCGTGAGCATAAACATGTGTACAGATCAATACTCGCGTGTACCTAGCGTTTACTGTAATTTTCTTGCACATGGGTACATCGCTCGAGTTCGGATGCATTTTGAATTTAAGATGACTATCTGTTTCATACGCGAGTGTCGGTATGACGGACAAGCGGTGCAGTAGCAGATCATTGCCGGTGGTTTTTCTCGTTATAGCTGTGCTTCTCGTCTCGCCGGGACCGGCGGACCCCACTGCGATCCAATTATAAGTTTCATCGGGATTCCTTCTCGTTACTTCCTCTTTTTTTTTTTTTTTTTTTATTTGCCCGACTTGTCGAGTTTTTCTTGCATATTCAGACTCATAAATGACGAATGAGAGGGTCCCCCCCCCTTTTTTGTACTCATCCCGGGTGGTTCTTTTATTTCTTTATTTTTGTCGTCAACTCTCGATTTAACTTGGTCGGACGAGTTCAGGTGGGTAACGAGAAGAAAGAAAATTTTAATTTCCGGCTGTAAATTATGAAAATGCCGATTCATCCTGCGCCATGCTTTGTTGGCTGAGCAAAATGTTTCGAGCACCTGCTAGTATGGGGTACAATGTCTCATTAAATCAAACTCGAGCTCCGTCCGAGACACGCACGTGCCAGGACACGACCGTCGGAAAATCACTCTGACGTAATATAATAGCAAAGTAATAAACGAAAAAAAAGTTTGTTTTTTTTTTTAATGAATGCGTTAAAGTTTTTTTTTTTTTTTTTACAAATTATTGCCAAAAAGATTTTTGAATCCTTCATTATTATTCTTTAAAACTACATCTCACTGGAATCTTTGTGCATTGGTACAAGGAACGCGTTCGCAAAGCACACAGAGGAACCATTTCATGTCCTTTGCATGGACCTATAAAGTAGCCGAACGGTTGTACATAAATATGCAAAGGCACGTGGAAAGAAAAAAAAGGACACGTAAAAAACACACATGAGAGCACAGGGCATCGACCGGTCCGTACAACTCACCTGTTCGTCGAAGCGCCGGCACGCAGCGATGAAGGCTGCGCAGGTCGCCGAGGACCCAGTTCCCGTTGCCAATTGCACTCTCTTCCAGATCCGCGCAGCGACCGCGTGGATCTACGTGGTGCGCATTCATCCGTGTCCAGCCAAAGTGTATCCCAGGCACAGGAGGAGCGACGGAGATGAAAAAGAAGAGAAAAAACAAACGAAAAGGGTATAGGTAGAAAGAGATAAAAATAATCGAATGCAATGCTTTACGGACCCTCCCCTGTGCGCGTATACGTATGGAGCTGGGAGGGATCGCTCACTCGGAAATGGTATTTGGACGAATGACGCTCGCACAGCGTACACGCATGGAGAGAGAGGCACATAGTATGTGTAGGGAACGGGAGATGCCGCATGCAGTTTGCATCGGATCTCGCTTCGCGGAATTTCTGGAGCAATTACACGTGACTCCCTTCCGTCACGTTCGTCTTCTGTTTCTTTTTCCTCCCCACCTCGTGCGTGCATCCACCGGAGATAAAAAAAAAAAAAAAAAAAAAAAAAACGAAAAAGAAAATTAAGGTAGCCCATCACGAAACGCCGGAAAAAGGATATTTGATACTTTGCGAGCTAAAATAAATTGCAAGATTAGCCTGAGTATTTACGTTTGATGAAAAAAAAAGAAAAAAAAAAAAAAAAAAAAAACAAAACAAATAAAAATCTCAAAGAGTCCTTACGAACGCGACACCAGAGGGGGAGGCTTCACTTCGTGCTCGGCATAAATAATGTATTCGGTGCAGCGGCTTCGAGCAATCGCACGCGCGTTGTACGTGTAAATAAGCGTACGCGATTGTATATATGATTCACAACCTCGTCCCATGTGTAAGTACGAGCAGAAACCCACGCTGCAACTACGGAAAATTGTACTTACTCGATGTTAAGGGAGACCCGAGCTTTTGTCCCCTAGATTTTGAAAATCAAAGTTTTATGGCACGTGTGTGCAAAAGGAGACAGTACACACGAATCTAAAATAAATGGGACGAAGGGCCCCCTATACATAATAGAGGTATCTTAATCATTTTAGTAACCTTCGCTTCCCTCTTAGCCTTCCACGCACTCTCTAGACAATGGCTCACGTTTTCGGCCTCTACACTTTTGTTGCGTGTCATCCTCGTTTTGCTCGAGAGCTCATTTCGCCGAATAACCAAGTTATGCCGGCTCAGGGCACTCGATCCTCTCTATCCGGCGCAGCGACAGCTCTTTCGCAACTTCTCAGTGAGAGATAACGAGGCGGGAGGAAAGAGCTAATTATCCCGGGATTTTTCCCCTTTCCGTTTCGTTCGCGATTTTACAGGTATCCGATCGCGGCGCACGCCGCCACCACCTGTATCGACCCCTCTTTTTTCTCGAGTCCACGTGATAGCTCGATTGCGCTTTCTTTCATACCCGTTCCTCTCTCTCTCTCTCTCGACCAATAAACCATCCTGACGTACAAGTACGTATAGGTAGAGGAAAAAAAAAAAAAGCCACAAAGAGGGACTCTTAAATAACAAGCGAAGGCACAGACGTACGGGTGAGGGCGATAATTCACCAAGAGTAGCGGGGTGCGAACAAGCAAAGGCCGCGTCGTCGTCATCGTCGTTAAAAGGCTAAGGAGGAGAGGCCGTTAAAGTGATTTAAGCCTCGCCGATCGCCTCTTTTCCTCCTTCCTCCCTCGTCCCACTGCCCGTCCTTTCAGGAAATAAAAGGAAGAGGAGGAGGAGGAGCCCCTTGGGGCAGGCGTGTACAAATACAAGGTATACAAGAATGACGTTTCTAGGCGGTGAAAATCGGCTCTCCGAGCCATATAGGTCGCCATTAGCGACTTCAGAGTCGCGTTCACGGTGGCGCGGTCAAAGTGTGGTGCAGAGTGAGTGATGCCCGCAATTGGAAGAGGCCCCATTTATGCAACGACCGCAGAAACGCTTTGGTGCGCATAGGGTGGCTGGTGTGTTGAGTGTGTATAGGTATATGCTTACTCTTGGTGCACATCACATGTGTAGATATACGTGAAATTGTATACCTGTAGGTCACTATGCTCGTGTTCGGCCGTCGAGCCAAGCCTGTGGTGTACGGCTGTTTGCTAATTAATTATGTCGAGGATGGGCTGTATACATAATATACTACACACGTACAGATACGCAGTTCTCGCTCGGTTGAAACGTGTGTACCTACACGTACGGCTAGCGTTGACTTTTCCGCGTTCGTCGGTGTCTTTGGATTTTTAAGTACACGTTTGAATTGTCGTGCAGTTCAAATTTCTCTTTTTAATAAAATACATAGCGGTTGCGTTCATAAGAATTTGAAGAACAAACAAGTCTGTGGAGTACCAAGTATTTCATCAGTTCCAATAACGCATTAAAATATTATATGTTTCAGTCTCTGTACAGTCTTGATGTGTCAATCTTTGAAGAAAAATCATTTTCGTGTGGCTCAAATGTATCAGACAACATAAATTAAATTTGTCAAAAAACATAAATTTCGAGCACACTCGAATTTACAGCGTGCAACGGTAAAATACATAAAATTTGCGGCAAATGAAAATTCACGGTAATCCTCTCGGGATTTTTTCTCTCCTCAACAGCGCGCAGATTTACACGCACTTACGGAGCGCAAAATTTGAAACACCACCTCTCGGGATGCGTATATCCATTGCATAGGAGGGGGTGGGAGGAATGATGAGGAAAAATTATGAAAAGCCAGGGCCCTCGAACATAAGTCACCGGTCCCGTAATCGCGATGCAAACGCTGCCCGGGCAATGAAATAATCCATAATTAGGCTTTCAGCCGACAAAGAGGGAGGTATAGGTCCTGCACCGGTGTATAAGCCCCGGGAACGTTTAATCCTGATTTGGCGCACTTCCCGAGAACCAACTTAAATCCAGCTCTTATTCTAAGCGCGAGCCTCTTGCTCTTGAACTCAATTACGGGGGAAAATAAAGAGGGGAGGGAACACCCCTTCCACGTCTCGGTTTGGTTAGCCCGAAATTCGTTTAAACTTTCAAGACTCGTGCATCTCCCTCCTCCATTTGCGGGGAGGAATCGAAAGAAGAAAGCGAAAGGAAGAGGCTGTCCCAAGGGATGGCCCTGATGAAGAGGAACGGCGATCCTTTGCTCAGCGGCACAACAGCAAAAAAAAACAGAGGAGCCGTGCGCGGAATACTGGACGGGCAGAGAGACACGTGACTTACCGCCGTGGTAGGACGAGGAGGTGGTCCGATGGACAGGCGGGTGCTGATGATGGTGGCCCGGGTGCACGTAGGCGCCGTTCTGGCAGTCGAGGTAGTGGCTCGGCGTGGGGCAGTACTGTTGCGGCTGTTGGCTCGGGCAGCATTGCTGCTGCTGGAACTGCTGGTGTTGCAAAAAGTGCTGGTGCAACTGATGCTGCTTCGCACAACTGTTTGGCGTGCCTGACTGCAACGGCGGGTGGCACCGGACGCAGCGCATCGGGGTGTCGCACGGGGGCTGAAACATTTTTTTATTATACGGTGTACTCGGATTTTGGGGGTGGCTTTCGATCGAATTGTTGCTAGATCGCGCTGATGGATATACCATGCCTCGGGGACGATCGTGACATGCGAAGATTCGAGGTTTGGCAGATAGTATAGGGTCACGGCTCTTGGATTTCCTTGGCTTCGGTTGGCAATGCGATATGAAACTACTCGCGCGGAAATAGGAGATGAAGGACGATTGACGGATCGGTCAGCTCCACGATTCCCGAGTAATTGATAATGCAGGGGCTGTTGGACACCAGCCATCGCTCGAAAGATATATTCATCTGCGCGCTCGTTGTAACTTGCATCGTTCCCTCTCTCTCTCTCTCTCTCTCTCTCTCTCTCTCTCTCTCTCTCTCTTTTGTTTGACTACAGGTACTTGTAACGGAGTAGGTATAAAGACAATCCGAGAGCCTCCGAATCAAATCTATCGCGTTCAACGATCCTGCACATTCAGTTGATCGGACCCACCCACTCGATCGATCAAGAGTCAAGCGTGGACCAACCCCTTTGACAAAAAGACCACGAGCAATAACTGCACCACATCCCCATATCGAGTCGACGTTACTTCGCTTTGATTCGCAAAGACGACAATAGGCATAGAAAAAAGAAAAAAAACATACATATACCTGAATAGAATGCTGGGAGCGCAGGGACCTGATGGAGCCGGACGGATGGAGGGAGGGCACGCTTCCCCCGAAGCTCATGCTGGAGTTGGCTCGGCCACAGCCCACAGGGGTTGTCCATCCACCGCCACCTCGCAAGCTGCCTCCGTAGCCGGGTCCGATGCTCCCGTTCCAGGCAGCGGTCGAGCCGGCGCACTCGTCCACCAGCATCCTCCTCCTGCTGTCGCTTCAACGTGGCTTCAACGCGGGACTCGCTGCGGCGAGGCCAATGGGCCGAGAATGACGACGATTGAGACGAGATCACCGCCAATACCATGCCTACCGGGTGAGCCTACCGGCTGCGAATGCCAGTTATGCAGAAGCTGGTCTCCCGCCACCACCGTCGCCAGGGCACGATTGCGCTGCATTTTTACCTACGCCAACGTGCATGAGTATGCGTTATTGGGTGTACAAGGACGGTCATTTGCTTATCAATAATTGTGGCCGTACCTTGGCACTCTTTAATTTTTTTTTTTTTTTTTTTTTTTTTTTTTTTTTTTTTTTTTTTTTTTTTTTTTTTTTTTTTTTTTTTTTTTTTTTTTTTTTTGTAGACGACACCGTGGTGTGGATTAGCTTCGAGAAATGTCTTGAATGGATGGAATCCTTTGAATTTTACAAGTACTAAAATTTTTTAAGGGGAAAAAAATACCATGCCAAAAATAAAATTAGAACCAAGCTGAAACTCCTTGAAACACCGAGTCAACGCAATGAGGCTCTTGACTCCAACTAATTTCCCTACAGTATATGCATGTTTGCTTTTTTCAAAAGCCCTCCATATCTGTTATATAAATCTTCGCAATTAGTGCGCAAGTTTTATGAAAAGTGCCCCACTATTTAATAAAAAAAAAAAGAAAAGCAGAAAAATACCGAGGTATAGCTAGTTTACGATACGATTCGCGCAAAACAAGTAGAACAAGCCAGATATAGTCAGACGGTCTGACAAACTTTTGCGACAATACTACTGCCATTGAAAGCGCCCCCCGTGCGCGTCCCCTCCGCTGCAGTTCTACTTGCCGTTAGATGAGATTACAGACACTCGCTGCGAAGTTGAGAAGCCCCAAACTGCGTCACAAAACCTTATTGGTCCGTCTCGATGGGAGAACTGCGCCAACTACCATAGCACCCATAAATTACAGAGTACAGATAATATTTGCCCCCTGCGCTCAAACACCTCTCTTGGGTGTAAATTACCTGTGTGCTATGGTGCATAATCGCCACCGCTCTCTCTCTCTCTCTCTCTCTCTCTCTCTCTCTTTGATAGGCTTTACGAATTCGCGCGAATGACCTATGTATAGAGTATAGAAAGTATGCTCTCACCGTTTGCTTTTACTGGCTAATGGTAGCGCATCGACGTTGTTTCCCAATGAGCTGTCAATTTCCATCGTGGAAGGAGCAAAGGTGACGATCCACGCATACTGGAGTGATTTCGAGTCCCGCAGTGCCCCTTGTACCGGTGGGCATAGTTCAAGGGCGTGGTGTCTGGTGGTACATCGCCTGCAAGCAGAGAAAAGGGGACGCGAGCAAATGAGAAAAAAGGTTATGACTCCAAAAAAAAAAAAAAAAAAAAATAGATGGGGGCATCGAGTGTGTCGTGGAGGACTTCGGGTACTACGTGGCAGAGACGTTGGAGCCGAAATAATTGCTGGATTTTCCCAGATTCTGTCTACGTGCCTCTCCCCCTCTGGCTCGAGGCTGTAAAAGCTCCATGGCACGTTGCGGGCTCTTTTTTCTATTTTGTTCTCAAGAAGGAGGGAATACTCTTTGCCCTCGTGGCGCGGAGCTGAGCGACTTGTGGATGACTGTTGCTCTTTTTATTTTTTTACGTACAGTACGAGTGATTGTTTGTACTCAAAGTGACTGGATTAGCGCGTTAAAGATTCGTTGACGAAAAGTTTGTATCTTTGATGATTGGGATTTCCTGTTAGTCACGAGAAAATCAAGAGGAGAAAAAAAATTGTGCAATAAATTATCATTTTCCGTAGCTACGATGTCCTTGCCAACGAGGGGCGAAATATTAAACGAGAGGGAACTTATCAATGGGAAAAAAACCGCATCACCTCTCGCTCGGAGTTTTTCCCGAACTTTACAATCAAATAAATCAAACGGAGCGAGACGCGCGCAACCGCGTGAAAAATAGGCCGGGCGCCCTCAAAGCTCCGGGATAAGGTAATGGAAAAACCTACCGGTGAGGGAAATAAAATACGAAAAAAGTTATGTAAAAACGAGGGAAACTGTGTGGATTAAAGGGGAGAGGGAAAATAAACCAAGGGAAGAGCCCGGAAAGTTTCTCGCGACGAGTATATACATGTATATAGGGTGCGCGCTTGCTTAGGATTGGGCGTGAAAAATTTCCAGCCCAACTCTCGGAACGAAGCAAAGTTCGGCCGACGATTTCGTTTCCCCTTTCCCATTATTTCCGTCTGGAAACTTTACTTTACGCTCGTCGTTAGTTGTTTTTTTTTTTTTTTTTTTTTTTCACTCCCTCATATCGTCACTTTGCAAACAGTCGGGGTTTCTCCATGTCCGCTATCGCTAGTTAATTCAAATGAAGCGAAAAACCCCACAACAAACCCACCAATCACCAATTTCTCGTTTCTGTTTATCTTCACACGGTAGGCCAAAAGAAGCAGAAACGAAAAGCAATATTAATCCGGATAAAAGCTGCCGGGCGGTATCTTTAATCGTATAGAGTGAGGGTTATACCCCCCGAAACACCGTTTGTGTACTTTTTGTCTTTTTATTTTTATTTTCCTTCCTCTTCCTCTTTCTTAATTCCACAAAAGTGCACCTTCACACCCAAGATAATAACAGTGAAAAACAAAAAAAAACCCCAAGTACACACACACATACACACACAGAGAGGGAGAGACAGTGTAGAGGTATGAAAAATGGGGGAGTGGGAAGCTTGGGCTTTTTAATCCATCGGAAAGCATCGGGCGCGAGAAACCCGAGCAGATGTCACGCTCATCTCCCCGGAGTTAATGTCCCGTAGCCTTGGGAAGCGAAAAAAAAAGTCAAATAGAGTGTAAAAAGCGTGCATTAGCTATATATACGGTTAAAGTTGTACGGGTAATTTGGTGACGAGTAAATCTCTCCGGCCACTCGCTTGTACAGGGGATGAAAAGTTCAAGGAAGATATCACCCCCTCCGACTCTGCGGACGAAGTTTTCAAAAAGAGCGCGTTTGTACAGGTATACGCTTGGATTATTCCGATGCAGGGCTCCGAGCGATATCTCGCGGGTCTCGAGATTGAATTCCATACAGCACCCCGTGGCTACACCGCATACATGTATGATATCAAGGGGTGTCACTTGCCACTACGCACCAGTACCAAATGTACGGAAGAACTTGTAAAAACGTCCCATCCATATACATGTATTTGTCGCTCGATCCAACTTATCGAAAGGACACAAAGACGAAAGCTCACCCTCTCGCGCTCGCGTGTAGGTACGTAACGTAACGAGTGCAAAATTAACGGATCGGCTCGAAAACTAATTAGTTTTTCGTTAGTGCTTAGGTGAATTAATTCGATAAGCTCGTGCACCACCCCCGTCCCCGTGCAGAAATTTTCAACGATGGAAGTACACTGGTGCAGGGAAGATGAATACAGCAGAGGGGGTGGGTGGGCGGTGCCGCCACAATTATACGCGCACTAATGAATAAGTAAATTCGAGCCTTTCGGGAACAGTTGCAACGAAGGAGGGAGGGAAAGATCTTTGCGAGTAACAACGAGATTTAATATATAGGTGCATATACTTTGGAAAACCCTTATTACCACAAGGGGGAGAGGCTGTGTTGCATGTTTCAGATCGAGTTTCGAATCGTTGCGCACAGACAAACGGCACTATAGAGATTGAGATCAAAAGCTCGTATCTACTGTGGGTCCACTGATGACGATCATCCGAGGATGAAGGGGAAAAAAAAGGATAACCATCGTGGTATGCCGTGCGCACACGCGTCTTTCGGAAAAATGGCACCCGCTCGTGGCGTCAATTGATAAAGAGCCACTGCGCGCGGCAAACGATAAAATGGGCCATTTTTTTCAGCACTGTAGTGTACCTTTTACACGCGTTGATTGGAGAGAGTTTTTTTTTTTAATGGAAAATAAAACATGGAATGGAAAACCCGGAGAACAGGGTTGTACACAGAAGCGAGCGAGTCGTCATCCGGTGCAGGTATTTGTGTCATTGCTCCGTCCGATGGGAACGATTCGGTATCACCAAGTGTCCTCGCTCACGGTGTACACGTAGGTATAGCAAACAGCCGAGACAAAAGGGAGGAACGAGGGATCCTCCGTATGTGTCCCCTGACCTCTGAATTCTGGACCCGGTTCCATTAACTGTGTAGGTATACCATGTGCTCCCACCCGTAGCGACGACGATGCGAAGGAGGTGGAAGGTTGGCATCTCCGCGTGTCGGTGTAACACCCACACGAGGGTATAGGTGCGTTATTGATTTCGTCCCACGCACCCGGCCTCCCTTCCTCGTTCTGTGAACATTGCCAGCCTCCTCGTCGCCTACGCAGCACACCTCCTCCGCTCTCCTTGGAGCTGTACCGACAGACTCCCTATCGACATGTACATCCCTGAACATCGCCCCCCCCCCCAGTTGTAAGGGGCGCGGAACGTTGCCGAGGAATCCGTATTTCGTTAGGTTTACCTTTATAGTTCTTTTCATCCATCCCCCGGTCGCTTCTTCAAAGGTGTGTCTTTTGTCTTGCGCCGCGACTTCAATGACGAGTGCGCTCAAAGCGCCACTCGTTTATTTCTTCCCCTCTCGGTTACATGTCGATGGGTAATGCGTGCGTAAAGGTACTTTCTTTTTTGCTATGTTTTAGCTTTCGGTTAGCTTGGAGCTCGTATATAGGTAAACGCTCGGGGATATGATAAATGCGTGAGTGGGTACGTGGGATCATTGGGGGGGGGGGGGAATTTGGCGGCTTCTCTCGAGCTTATACGGGCGTTTTTTTAACTTTTCTTTGAGCTCCGAGCTAAGTGTGTGTGCCCGCCGCGGGGCCTTACCGTTGCTTTCGATGATACCAAGGTGGGCGCGAGAGGAACATTAATAACTGTTCGATGGAAAAACCTACTTCGATCTCTTTTTGTTCCTTTCTCTGTTAATTTGATGAGCTAATTTTTTTTTTTTTTTCACATTCGCTCTAGTTACGAGGGTAGTTGGAATCAACTGGTTTCAATGAAGAGAGTGGTCTTTACTCTTCCTTTTCATTGGGATTTTTCTTTTTACAACCGTCTCGGGAATTTCACTTTTTTTTAAATCAACACTCTAAGATGGGCGTTTGTTTCTTTTGTCTTGATATAGTAATTGTGTATAGTGATTCAGCGCATCGTCTATCTGGGTGGGGAGTATAATATAGAGACAAACATAATGTGAAAAGTTGGTGGAACTCTAATGTTGCCTCAACAAGTGTGAAAAAAAAAAAAGAATGACATTCAGTTACTTTATACAATATATATTACCACATCAGGTACATAAATATAGATCAACGCCACAGGCGTGAAACGACAACTATGCCTCGCGAAGCATTAGATCTGGAGAATATTCTCTCGACATTTTCGTTTCTAGTTTGTAACTGGTGAAACTTAATCACACGTTTCGAGTACATGGGTACATATACACATACATATCCTTCTTCATTACAGTATTGTATTGCTTCGTAAGGAATAATCCTTGGCCAACTTTAGATTGGAAACAGGAATTCAAGGAGAGGAAAAAAAAACAAAGAGGTACAAACGTCGTGTAGTCAACTGTCATACGTCACGCACGTAGATAGCGATTTTTACATATCCAAATATGCCCGTGTTTTTTTTTGATAAACTATGTCGAAAGAGCGACGTCGTGCGTATATAGGTCGTAAAAAGAAGGGACCTTAAACTTGATAAAAATGACCGCTGAATCGAGCAAATCGAGTGGCAATGATCGCATTACGCGACAAAAAATATAGGAACGGCACACTTACATGGCCACGAGCTTCCTCGTGAATGGCGCATTACCATATATAACGAAACGGGGGAGGAAGGAAAAAAAAAGATGGAACGAGGGGGAAACGATACGTCTTTCACGACTACGGCTAAAAAAATGCTGGGGGTGTATGTATGATTTTTTTTTTCTTCTCCCGGCTACATCATACATTTTCCAGTCGATGCGTTTGCTACACTGCTCCTTTGTGTCGACTGCGTATGGAAAAATCATTGAACTTCACGGCTCTAGTAGTGGATGCCGGTGTGATGGGTCATGCACACGGGGTGTCTCTAAATATACTTGGATCTACGTGGAAACCGAGGGATAGTATACAAAAAAATTAGCTTGTTTACCGCTAACTTAATTAATTCGATCAAATCGGTAATCGATGGATGCACCTACGCATAAATATGACAATTTTACCAAATTGCAAAAGTCTTATTTTCCTACATGCTGTTACTTCAATAGTATAGGTACTAGACATCACTGGTGCGCTTCATTGGATCTTGACGATGGTCGGGCGCTATTATTCCTACCAAGGGCGCAGTAAACGCTGGGATGTTAACATAAAACTGCTCGAGACAAAAAAAAATGTTGTTCCCATTGGTCAACTCGTCCAAACATCTTACTTCTTATTGACAAAGCAACATTTTATACCTCAGTATGAACTTGCACGTAATATTAACACAGTCTCGAATTAAAAAATAATTTTCGAAAACAATGAACGAGAGCGAAGATTATACGGACGCGCAGACACCCGTGGGCGCCGCAACAAACTCGCGGAATTCAAAGCAGCCCCGGTGCGCTCGACGAGAACAAGTTCCCACGTATTAAGCGGCAAGTGTCCGAGAGGCGCCATTTCGATCGCCCAAGTTTCCACAGCTAGATGTATAGGTACGTACACATCATGGCACGGATAACGTGCAGCATTAGTTCGCTATAACTTTATGGTAACGCGATCGCACGGCAGAACCCGCGAAAAGCTGTCAAGTGCGCGAGTATAGGTGTATATACCCGCCTCCGGCCACCCGAAACTGCTTACATTCTATCCTGAAAACCAAATTCTTCTTCGATGTATATTTGGATGTAAATCCACACCTGTGTATTTCATATACGCGCGTCATATCATGTGTACTCGCCCACCAGGCAGTATCCCATCCATCGAGAGATTATAGAGCACCCGATAATCTTCAATCTCGCCAGGAGCTGTGTATTATAGGCACCTGCTATTATCCACACCCTCTCTCTTTCTCTCTCTCTCTTCCCATCACGCTTATACAAGAGCCGCGAGCGCATGCACAAATTGTGCTCGCACATTACCCACGGCAATATACTTGATATTATATAAACGCATACACAAAATATATAGGCAGGTATGTAATATAAAACGTAGGTGTGTATATATAATGTGCAAGAGCGATGCTCGATTGCGCACGTATGAGCATTTTGCCGTACCGAGGCCCCTTCAATAATGATGATGCATTGCTGTTGTACGAGTGTGTGTGTATATACGTATAGCCGATGCACGCGCGTAGATTTTGATCTTCGAGAAGAGCAAAGATCCTCTCTACGGGAGACCGTTAAAACTCTCGACGGGAGGGTGTAACTTGCTCGATCTCTTTTTTTTTTCTTTGTTTTTTTTCCTCCCACTTCCGTGTGTCCAGTGAAAAAACGAGCACGAGCTTCTCTAATTTCTGGCAAGCCCAGGGGGTGCAGAGCCGACGAATGAATTCGCGGGGGCGATTTTTAATGCCGGCGAGATTAAACCCTTACTTACGACGCTCCCTTGGAAAAGTGGCGCATAATGAAGAAAAAATAGAAAAAAAATCAGAAGAATAATGAAGCTCGCCTATTACACGTGCTACACCCCTAAGACGTGTGCGTGCGCGTGGGTGCTTTCTCGATGACATTGTTTTTTTTTTTTTTTTTTTTTTTCGAGGGGTTCGCGCGGAAGAAGCGCCGTGATGGATCACGTCTCTCGCATCGTGAGCGATGGATACCGGAGGCGCGTACATTATCATCGGCCACGTGAAAAATGCTCCCCCTAAAGACGCCCTACTCCTCTTAAACGTCCCAAGATGAATCTTAGGCGTTGTTTTGACCCACATGCGATTTCAGAGCCGAGGGCATCATTTAAGGGATAAATCAAGCCGCGCTGGCGAGTTGGGTCGTATATAACACATGATACTCGGCGCGCGTGTACTACGTAACTTTCCATCAGAGCCGCGTGTTGGCTCATTCGAGCTGTATACGTTCTCGCCCGTTCATCGTGACGACTTGCTTCCATCGCTCGCTCCCGTGGATTTAGAGACGGCGATATAAGCAAAGTTACATGGTTACGCCGTTGTACGCCCTCGCGCCATTTTCCCGAGGATACTGGGGTAAAACGAAGGGCAAGGTTTCGTGTCGTCGAGTAAATAACCCATCGCATGGGGTGCCTGTGCCGTTTGAAAAATCGGATTGGCGAATTTTGGGGGAAAATCAATTCCACCGAGTCATTCGTCTCCTGAAAAACACAGCACCGTTCGCGACGATCGAGCGATAAGAAACCTCCCCCCGACGCGACCCTCCCCTCCGTGCGTAAGGAAAAAAAAAAATCGCGTTGGAGCACCTTCGACCATCGCGTGTTTTTCCTTCGTCCCCTCCCCTATAAGCGCACGCATCTCCCCCGTTCGGACACGCCAGCCCGAAGTTTCCTTTCAGCTGGACTGTGCTCCGTACACTTTTGCGCGCATACGATACACGTACGAGCCGCGAGCGGAAGTTGAGCCCCTAGACGCGAAGTTTGCCACCCCACCCCTACCTCATCCCCCACGAATTTCACTGCGGGGGTGTGTATACGTGAGGAACAATTGTGCAAACTCGGGCGGCCCACCGATACCCACATACCCCACGAGTAGCCATCTCGCTGGTGGGAAAAGTGAGGGGGAGCTCGGAAAACTCCCAAGCTGGTCGGAATTACGCCGGAAAGTACGTACCGAGCTCGCTATAGGGGGGGGGGGGAGAGCCGGCTGTATATGAGCCTTTTTAATGGGCTTTTCGGCTTTTATGTACGTATAGGTAGGTACACGCGGTAGCAGATGTCGAGCTCGAGGATTGCTGGGGGAGGGTTGTTGGTGAAAACTTTTTCGGGTTGAGTTGATACACGTGTAGAGGAAAATCATGTTGGGACCGTTCGTTTATTAGAGGAGATGGGATAATGGTGTTTGATGCTCGTCGGGAGTATATACCTATATCTATTGTGGAGCTCCTACGAGAAAACAACACCAGTTGTTATAGCTGAAAAAACTAGCAAAAACGAAACCAACGATCCATCTCTCCGTTTGACAACGCTGTTGATTCTTATTTCTAATAAAAAGACGAATGGACCTACAACGTCGAGGTATAAAGCGACAAATGGCCGTGGCAGTGTAGAGCATAGGAACAATAGTTTTTTTACGCGAGGGACGCCCGAACGGCTGCATCGATTACCCTCTTAAAGAGCGACAAGGTGGTATTATCACGAGTGACTTTATTTTTTTTTTTTTTTTCCCCATTGCGCGGAAGTATGGGTTCAGGGACATACGTGTAGAGCACAAAAGCTCGACGACGAGCGAATTCTTCGAGCGATGGGGGGAGGGAGGCGATTATCGACGACCTAGATTCCTCTTGATTTTTCCTCCTCCTTCGAATCCGACGGCGACGACAGCGATAGCAAAAGACTGTACAGACACGACCGAGCACCTTCTCGTCGCTCCGTTCGGATTGTGTGTACCTACACGTGTACGAGGGAGGGAGAGATGGAGAAGAAAAAGACGAACCGGTCCCCCCCGGACCATCAGCTCTTCTTTAGAGATAAAAAAACACTTGTCACTACCCGCACCTTCCTTTTTGTTTTACCTAATCTTCGGGTGGACAAAAGTTTAATAGACTTTTGCCAACCAAGTTTCCTCCGGCGCGTTTCTGCGCGTTAAATGTACACAAAAGTACCTAACGATTCTCTGGTTGCTCTCGACTCTTCCCGCCCGCCGAGCTGATGCGATTGTCTGCGTCAAGAGTTACTTAATGGTCGTTGATTCATTCCCTTCCCCGCATTTTTTTTTTTTTTTTTTTTTTTTTGTTGTTTTTTTTTTTTTTTTTTTTTTTTTTTTAATGCAACCGAATGGATTAGACTGCATTGCAGAATATTAAACGACATACGTACGCATTAAAAAAAAATAGCACAACATTCGCAAGCCTGTAAATCTATATAAGGGCTCAAAATCATGTACATTTTGCTATAAGAGAGTAGGGAAAATTCTCGATGTTCACCAGACAATATTGTTTCTTTTCCGCGATTCGTATATCCCACCCTGTATCGCCATTCGAATCGACGATTCTGTCGCGCCAAACTGACATTGAGCAAGAAAATACGCGCATCTCGGGGACAAAGGCCGGGAGCAAAGGAGCTGTACGTGTGTATGTATACCACCCAAGTAGGCCAATATACGCCGAGAGCAAGGGATAAACAGAGTCGTACACAGTACACACGGAAAATACTTGCAAAGCGAAGGAGGAAGGGGGGGGGGGCATACAACGAAGGTACATGTTTTTATGCGGGTCTCCAAACTCAGATTCGAGCAAATATATTTGGAAACGGTGAGTTTAGTTTTTTCTTTTGTTTCGGTAAATTAATCAAGAGGAGCTTCGGAGTGTAAAGAAATTTGCACAAACGAAGGGAGAAATTTATAATTGAAGAGTAAAGCCGCTCGTCAAGTTAATTAAGCGAAATCGGAATGAGAAGAAGAAAACGAGAAGTAAAAAAGACAAGCAACGCTATAAAGTCGTGCCGCAACAATGAATTCATTACGAGCATTTCGATTTTCCCGGGGAGCGTCTGACCCAATATTGTCTTTTACTACTTAAGTCTGATCGACAACGGCTGTTGTTTTGCTCGAGAGGGCCATCGCTGCGAGTGCACCGATAGAACTTGGATTGTCTTGGCTTCACGTGGAGACGACTAGTTTGAAAAGGCTTAGTTTCAACAAGTGAGGTTTTATTATTAGTCGTATAATATACCAATATCCCACGAAATAACGAAGATGCCCGTATACAAGCAAATGTACATTTTCAACACGTATACATTTCTGCGTGAATTTGTATTTCTTACAATTTTGTTAAAACACATTTAGGTGAATAATGAAAGATTCTGTATCGAAAAGAGTTAATAACGAAAACGAAGAACGGCAAGAGACGAAAAATTAGCGATAAAGCACGGGAGTATATGTACATATGTACAGACTGACTCATCATATAAGAGGAAATAAAGCAAACGTGGCTGCCAGACGATTGGACAGACAGAATAGAGCACAGCGATTGGATGAGCGGGACAAGCTAGCGCGGAGGGTGCCGACGAGAGTGTCGCAGAAGCGCCGTGCTTTTATAACACATGACAACCCATCTGTAAGTGCGCGGAGCTGCTCGCGTGCAACTGGAGTGCCTTTCTCTCTCAAGGGGTGGGATGGTAGTGGAAGACACAGGATACACCTTAAACAAAAAATACCTGAGCTTTACGACTGCAGCCATGAGCATAAGGGAATAATAAGCTTGGGAGCAGAGTTGAGAATGTAAGAACACGCTTGAAGAGTGATATCCAAGCAAAGCCGAGGTATTTAGGGTGTATTGACCAATGGGTAGATGGATGTATCTGGGGTGGAAAAAAAAGAAAAAAGAAAAAAAGGGGGATTTGAGGGAAAAGAGAGGGCCGGGGATTTCCACGATTTTTCCCTCATCCGCGCCCTCGGTGAAATACAACGCCCGCACCACCGGCGCTGAATACCCCTGGCTATCTTTCCATCCCGCCTATTCATTTTTTTTTTTTTTTTTGGTCCTTCACCAGCATTTTTTACCCACCCCTCAAGGTGTCTTTTTTTTCTTTTTATTATTTCAGAGATGAGTGTGCAGGGTTTTACCACTGGTTGGCTGGGCACCGAGTACAGCGCAGCTATGCGAGAGCTGACGAGTCGAAAATGTGATTGTCCCGAGAGTTTCGAATTAAAATCTCCCGACCCTATGACTTTTCGAATTTATTGTCCAGTATCGTACGGCACCGTGATTGACTTATCTTTTAGCCTCGGGAATTTTTTAATCCTCCACCTGTAGTTGATTGACACTCGTGAGGTGGAAAAGAGAGAGAGGGACGAGTCGTAGGAGGAGATGCAGCGGCAATGAGTTTTTGTTCAGCCGCATTACGTTGAAACGAGTGTCGATTACACGTTCGGTACGTAAATTTGCTCTTTTCCCCCGCAACACAAACGATGCATCGCTAATGGCGAGACAATATTATCGAACACTACGTAATTTAACGCAACGTAATTAAACCTTCGTACAAACTGTCGAACGACATGTGCACACGTATCCGCGTAACACAATAACCCAAAAGCTCGACTGTATAAACATGTCCAAGTGTACGGAAACCAAATCAGCAATGCGATTTCTCCCCAAATGGTGGCCTCGTAATCGCGAGTGCATATACGTGTACACTATCAACAAGGGTGAGTCCTCACTGATTAAATCTTCCTCGGGACGGAGCGATTAATCACTTGGCAGTGGCAAAATAAAAATAACCCAAGGAAGCAGGAAAAAAGAAAAGAAAGGAAAGTCGTTTGCCGAGGTAGGATTAATCAGGAGGGGAGGAAAAAAAGGACCTCGGTGATCGAGCAATTGTGGCTTCTCCGTCTTCGTGGAGCAATCATTTTCGAATCCACTGCCTGTATATACTCTGTCGTACACGTACAGCCAGTTGGGAGTGAGGAACGATAGCCCGGCGAGAAAAGTTTCCGAGGCGAGTTGAAAAAGTTCAAGGAAGAAGAAGAAGAAGAAGAAATGAGGAACGCGAAGTATACTATAAAGGACACCACGCGCTGTTAAGCGTCCGGAAAACGAGGTAAAACGCTATTGAAGATGTATATAGCCGGGGCTGTCTCTTCCAGTTGGTAATAGGATCGAAAATCTTGTTGTACCTCCCCTTTATCTCCTCCGTTCGTTCCAGCGCGAAACATGGCTCCCCCGCGAGTGAGGAGAACAAAAATGCAGGTAATCCATTCAGCTGCTCCTTTCTTCTCGGGCGCGTTTACTCTTGTGAAGCGGCCACTGTGGAGAAATTACCATATACCTTTGCCTCTTTTCGGATTAAAGCTCAGGGCTTCTGGTGCAAGTACACCGTAGGAGCCGAAGCAAGATCCATGGCCTTTCTTTCCTTTTCGAGTATCTCTTAGAAAAGAAGCCCGATAGGTGTAACTAGATCTCCGCCCTCTACATCTCCCCGTTGCCAAGGGCTACGCTGGTATTATGAATTCCGCGTATACCGGCGGAGCAACGCTTGACAGCGTTATGGAAATCGCCTCGTGAGGAGCGTTCGAGAGAAATTTTTGACCTTAATATCCGGAGGGAGCGAGAATAGGGCGATTTCTGATTCGAGTTGGATAGGGTTCGCGGAAGCCAGGGAAGTGGATTCCGATAAGACCGTCGGTGCCGTGTGATGGGAATCGAAATGACGATGAGTAGCTATTGATATTTTTTTTCCAGAGCTCAATAATTCTTCGGTATCAAGGATAAGTATGGAAAATTCCTGTGCATTGATTTTTCACTGCAAGCACGTAGCTCCTGATATTAATAAGGAAATTCTCCTTTGCGCGCTGTATACGTACGAGCCGATGCTATTGCTGCTTCTGCGCGAAGCAGCGTCGCGCGATTCAATAATTTTGCCGACGGAATTATATTTCACCGCCCTTTCACCTTACAAATTACATTTAATGCCTCGAAACTATGCTTCGAGAAGAGAGAAATTCGTGATAAAGAGTTAATGGTAAAATATTACAGGTAGGTGTAGATATCAGGTAAAAATGGCAGGGTATATTATTCGGCGAGAATCTTTAACTTGATGCTAGTGAACTAACGGCGCGATGTATCAGATGGTGTCAAGACATTGTTGATTTCATCCGAGGGATGTATTGTCTATAAAAGAGAATAATAATAAGTCTATTTTTCTCTAGGTTTTTTGTCAAAGCCAACATATAGGCCGTGATTTTTTGCCTTGTATTTAACTAATTTACAAATTGAGAACCTTTTAATAAATAGTTAAAGAATACGACTATTATGCAAAATTTTACTCGGCATATTATTAATGACCACTCGCTAATTTAATACAACGTGTTGAAACGGCAGATGTCGGTAGCACAGCTCGAAAATGTACAATTCAGTTGGGGGAAAAAAAAAAAAAAAAAAATTGGACCAATAAATATCGTTAACGTCGAGGAGGTGAACAATATAAACCGTGCATGGCACAGATACATCGACGCGTATTATATTCATTCGATTAATCGGGCCATAAAATTTTCCATCGAGCAAATCCAATGAATCCATTGAAGCTCCATATAGTGCAGCGCGTCGGGTGTAAATTCTCCCATCATTTGCAGCAGCTGATGGGGACATGTTCGATCTGTGTGCCTTCGTTACATGCTTGTGCGTTCACATACGTGATATTTGCTTTATTTTTGGCTCACAATAAATAATTTTTTACCAATTGTGTTTGTGGTTCAAAATTATCTTAACTAAGGATCGCGGTAGTGTCGCAGTTAAAAAAAAAAAAAAATTACCAGCAAAAAGTCATTAGCATCGAATCAGTAGTTTGCCCTTGTTCATCATAAAAAAAGTGCACTTGAACCACTTTGCAAATTAAAGCGTCCATTGCACGCGGGTATAATACACGGGATAATCCATTCGAGATTTAAGTGATTGTAAAAGTCGGTCCATTAACCTCCCCCGGCCATTCGTACGCGTCGCTTTTAATATCACGGATCTGGATTGGGAGCATCAACTTGTGGCGCGTCGCTGGGGTGGCGGACCACACAGTAACAAGTCACGGATTCCGGGACTATGTACGCATATATATATACATGTAACGCGCGTGCACGGCTCGATCAAAAACACCAGTTAAGCTGTTTCACGGACGCGGGATTAAGCGGTCCATTGTTCGGACAACTTTATGACAATTACGATGCCCCGGAATTCCGGGAGCCTAGGGTAGTGGAGCGAGGACCGGAGTTATACGGACCAACTTACACGGGGTGGATATTTGCATTTTGCGTGATTCATACCGCTGCGCCGGGAAACGTGTTCGGAATTTTGTCTCGTGATGTATAAGCACGCGACGAGGCGAGCTTTCGCGCGAGAACTCCGAAAAATTCCGGGCGAATTAAGCGCGGAGCTAATCTTTTGCGAGTCACGAAGCGAATCGTGCTGGGCTAAGGAGGGGTCAGAGCAGCTAATGTATATATACAGGCACAAACAGCGCATGTAGATGCTTTGAATAAATACTCCAAGATGCTGTACTTTGAAGTAGTGTTTTTTCCTTGTTTTCTATACGTTTGATTAGTTCTCGAGACGAAAATGCTGTAGTACTGAATATTCCGTGGATAGATTTGTTTTTTTTTTTTTGTTTTTTTTTTTCTCAAGGATAAAAGACCAGTTGGCCGTGTCGAAACGTAAATTTCGCAATATCCGATCCCCCCGCCTCGACTCCTCGCTCCCGGAATCAAACATTCAGGCGAACTGTTAGTACTCGACTCTCGCCTCATTCTTTTTTTTCCGCTCGAAAAATATTTTCCATCCCTCGCTGGCAATGCAATTTTATAGCAAGCGCTACTTTTTCTCTTTTACCGTTTCTACTTTCATTTATCTTTCTACGCGCACTTCTCGCGCTCTTGACACTCACTACGTCAATTCCAGTTTGTTTCTTTATTTTGACAATTAATACTCTTCGCAACAAAAAGAGGTTGAGACTTTTACCAAAATTAACGGGAAAAATAGTACATTACTCCCATTAAAAATAGTGGCCATTATGTTATCTTTATTCGCTTTTTTTAGTGTCAACAAATCAGGCATTACACCCACAATTCACGATGTACTCACGGGTCCTCGCATCGAATGTATAGTAAACAAACATCTCACTTCCACTGACACACTTTCATACTCTACGCCATACTCGCACTTTCGCACTTTCGGATGGTACTATTAATTTTCCCAAGCGGCTATGAAATAAAAGCCAATCCCCAAGTAGGTACCAAAGTTCGATCCCCTTTAGCCCAGTAGGCAATACATTTACGCCGATCAAACAAATTTTCACCGATCATCGCCTCTGCCCTGCCCCCCAAGCGAGCCGAACTTTCGCCGTTGTTCCCCCACGCTCACCCCAAACTTGTCGTACGCGTAGGCACGCGAGACACAAACGGCAAAAGCACCGGGAAAGAGGAAAAAGATTAAAGCGGGGGCCACGAGAGGCGCGTGAAAGAGCCTCTCGGCTCCGTGGCGCACGGAATTTAATAAACTCGAAACTTTCTCGTCTCGGTGACGGCTTTGCCCTCCGCGACTAATGCACACCTTTTCAACCCATCCCTCCGCCCAGCATCTCGTCGCGTTCCCGTTAATCTTCTTCTCCCCGCTACCCTGTGCACGTGCACCTACTTGCGTCTCTCTTTTTCGCTCGACACACGCTTATATATTTTCCCCGAAAGGCTTTGGTCGAAAGAACCAGGTACTTTTCCTCAATAGGTTACGTATCGCGATCCACTCGGGAGCTTTTGCTAGTCCATCGATGCGCACGAGCGACTTGGACCGGAAGCCCAACCTATATACATTTCGGCAGAGTACCTAAGGAAGATGAAAAAAAAAAGAAAGCTCTTCGATGCATAACAGCCCAATGGTTTGTTAGGGCGCTGCCTTAGTAGCTCCTACCAGAAAGTATATACTTTTCGATAATCCTCTTTTTCTCCATCCGCGCGGCTGCGTGCCTCGTTAGCTGCGCCTTCAGCCATCTGGAAATCCCGTGCATCCACTTCATTCCCGTTTCTCTTTCAACTCCTTGAGCAAAAAAAAAATGATAATAATACTCATCTCTCGCCGTAGACGGTCTCGGCGAGAGTACAGCGGCGAAAAGCATCCACTTCCGTTTATTTAATCATCCTAACGAAGAGCGTTTCGAGGCGTGCGCGGAAACTTTTTTCCCCCTCCCCTCCAGCGTAGCTTTCGAGAACGATGATGGTGCTGATGATGATTACAAAAGAGTTTTTCCGCTAAGCGTGAGGGGGTTGATGGAGATTTACATACAGGCTCGTGGGGAAACTAGTGGGGCCAATTTTTAATTTGTTCGCGAAACGCCCACTTTACCGCGGGTCGGGAGGAAACTCTGAACTCTCGCGTCCAATGGTTTTTCTTTTTTTTTTTTTTTTTTTTTTGCAATTTACAGTTTGCGCTCACTGAGCGAACTTTTACGCCCTTCAGAGTCGACCGGGGCGCGCGCAAACATCGCGTTTGATTTAACTCTTTTTCGCAATCCCGCCCCAGAGTTTTGCCCCATCTCTTTGTTTATATTTGGTTTTGTTTTTGTTTTTTTAGAAACTCTAGAAAACGTAAGCAGGTGTAGGCAGGTTATCACACGTACATACGAGGTAAAGTACGAGCAACAGAGCGTGTACCGACCACACACTGTATTTGTCGTAATTGGCAGCTGGTGAAAAAAATACGTCCAGCACGCGTGAGCTCGTCGCTGTAACAGCCCGAGTCCTCGACAGCGTAATAAACTCGTTTATTTATCTTCCACGTGTACCACGGGTGTTGGGTGTGCAAACACACGTCTTGACATTTTACGGGCGTCATCCCTTTACTAGATGTGTCGAGGTGAAAAAAAAAATATATAAATGAAAGTCCGTCCTTATAACTGGGCAAAACGTGCTCGTTGAGTGAATTAATATTTATTATTTTTATAGATCAACTGCATGGAAAAAAAAAAACATTTGGATCTATTATTAATAGTTAATGATGGTTGGATATAAGTTAGTGACAGATAATACAGTTATTGGTTACAGCAACCATTTTTTTTGTGTTAAATCAACCTTATTTTGGTTGGGTCGACCAAATTTTTTTTTTTTTTCCGTGTGTGCAAATAATTGCGTGCACGTGCTTCTTCCACGGCACAAGCACGCAAGCATTGTCCGTACGATTGCACCACTCGCGAGTCCCAGTAATCTCTGTAATACGTTCCGCGCAGCCCCAACATCAAGGTAATGGATGCAAAAAAAGCCCGGAGGGGAAAAAAGCTCTTTTGATCCGAACTTCAATGAGCTTGCAGCGGCTATACGGGGGGGGGGCTTGGCTGCTTTGAAACTGCTCTCCTACCCCCTCCCCCCCCATGCACTGGTACATGGGAGCGAAATGTGCCGATTATACCGTGAAAAGTAGGCGTATCGCGTGTGGAGTTTGTTCGCGAAAATCACCGACATCGGGCCAACGCGGGTGCGCGAGCCATCAATTTTTAATAGGCGCACAAGGGAGAGCTGTCCGGTCCTGCACGGTACACCGCGGCGCTGAACCCATTTGTACCTAAAATCCAGCGCGAACGTGTGCGTCCCACCGGACATGTCCTCTCTCTCTCACGCATTTTGGCATGCGTGTAGCTATCTAGGGGGGCTGGCCAAAATATGCGTGGTCTAGATGAGGGAGAGGCACATTATGCAGGAGCGTGCTGGCACTGTGAGGAAATATGGAGGACGGGGGGGAAAAAAAAAACAACACAAAAGGCCGCGGGCATAATTAACGCGTCCGGCCGCGAAATTGAAATCACCGTGGTACATTATAATGCGATTATGCTGATGACGAGAACGATGGTGCTTTTACCTCGGCCGTGTCGTACTTCCATCTACCCTTTTGGGTTTTTGTGAAATGATGATACATTTTTGGGGATTTTTCGGTACTTTGCGCGTATTTTATTTTCCTTTTTAGAATATTCCAATACAATCCGGATTCGACCACTGTAATCCGATCAGAGTTGAAGAATATTTGATTGCCTTCTCGAAAAGTACATTGTTTACAGATTAATTCGGCGAATCGGTGTATAATTTAAGTACGATGAAAAAGTAATCAATCTGGCCCACTTTACCAGCAAAGTTATTATCCAACCAGGACCCAAAATCTAAAGAATCTATTTAATTTTTTGGGTATTTCTCTCTATTGGCAAAAATATCTTTTTTTGTATACGCCACCCCTGTCTTCTTGAATGAAAATAAACTTTAGACAGCGATCGGTACCCAATTTGAGTTGTATGTATAACGTACATGTAAATGTATCATTTTTTTCGGATTAAATTGAGGGAAAGGGAGAAATTTGTTAGTCGGTGGTTTACAAAAAATCACTTTGGACTCTAGATGAGCCCCATCTTTCTTACTCCAACTAAATATCCATCCATTTATTTACAAGAAATAACATATGTTGTGTGATGATGATGATGTATGGATTTGCAAAAAGCTTACGATAAAACGAGAGAAAAAAAGCTTTCTTGGTGATGGGTTATTTTTCTGGGTGTATATTTACATATACTACCCCTAAAGGACCATACAAGAGGCGGACAAGTCGGAAGAAAAGGGTGTACTCTTCCGCAGCTGCGAAAAAAAAGAGAGAGAGAGAGAGAGAAAGAAATTTCACCCAAGCGATGATATACGTCTCGTATTGATTTCGCAATAGTACACAGGCGTCGAATAAATTTCCCCAGCTCCTGTCGGCTGATATATATATATATACACTTTTTCTTTCTTCCGACGCTTCATTTTTTCCTGCGCTGCTCATTTTTTCGGGCAATATCTCTTCCTCTGCCCTTCTCTCTGTCGACACTTGTCAAGAGGCTTTGTTCTTTTCTTCTTCTTTTTTTTCTTCGTTTTCCCCCTCTTTTATAATGAAGAACGTCCTTGGTCAATTTAGAGATTGTTCCAGTGCTCTAGTTATCATCTTTTTTTTTTACGTTAAAAACCAGCAATGCGACTAGACACGGAGACACTGATTTATATCTAGTTTTTCCTGCTCCCTATTATCGATTTATTTAATAAAATATTAAATATTTACAAATACTAAATGAAAATGATTCGACGGGCCAGACCCCCTCACCTGGACGAGATCGAGTGTTTAATTTAGTCAAGGAAAACGCAGTGCTGCTCACACCCTCTCGGCTACCCATTCTCATCAAGATTTCGGTACAATTGAGTTGTAAAAGTTATGCGTGATTGAATTAGTACAGCAAATGAATTTTGAAAAAGTAGACGAAAATTATTGAAAGCCTCCGTGAAAAATGTTTTAAAACATAAATTTTCCTTTATTGCGACCTATAAAATTGTCCAAATCAACATGATAATGTATGATAAAACGTTCGGCCCATTCAATTTCGCTTGATATTTGTTTTGCACGTATATGTATATATTCACGAGAGCTATTCTGGCAACGATGCTCACGCAAGTGTATACATGTATTTACGTAAATGGTGGGAAGGGGAGGCTATGCACTTGATGACGACAACAAGCGCGACCGCGATATTGCAAAAGTTGCGTCAACTCGTTAGATTCGACCTGTGGAATGTCTCTGTTTCTCCGTGGAATTTGCTCTGTGACGATTGTATTTTATTTTTGCACAGCGAGCAAGTGCTCATTAATGTTTGATATTTCGTATTTTTAATTAGTACATTGATGGGGCTGATAAAAAAGATTTATATTTTTTTAGTTTCTTTGAAATTACATTTTATAATTCACGTGAGTAAACGATTGTCACATAGTCTTGCGATACATTGATTTAGTCATGACGAAATATGCTTTTGTTTTCATTTGTTGGACGCGAAATTTCCGCAAAGAAATGACTTATGCTGTGTACTTATACGTGTAGTAAGAGGCAGCGAGATAAATTTCCTTGAGAAAGAAAGTTTCGCTCGAGTCTGAGTAACGGAAGAGGGTTAAAAAAAAACAATCGACATGAATTTCAATAGTTTCATCATGACTAATGTTGGAAATATTTAAATAAAACCATAATTTTACGATAGTTCAAATGTAAATTTAAACTGCATCACTTATTGAAATGAATTTCAAACAAAAATACAAGTTAAAATGATAATTAAATACAATTGTTATCAAGAGTTAATAAATTATTAATCAAACAAATATTATAAGTTACATAACTAAGTTAGATTTTAATTAAATAAGTTATTACAAAAAAATTAAATTAAATTATCAATCTTTATGCTTATGCTTATCCAAAGGAAAAACATGTACTTATAACTACACGCTACGAAAATATTTGGATTGAAAATAAATACTAAAATTTAATTATTATAAATTTTAAATAAAAAAATCATTGAAAAAAACTAAATTTAATCACCACGAAATGAATTATTATGAAGTAAATTATGTTTGCCAGAGTTACATTCAATGTAAATGAGAGTTTATTTATTGAACAAATAAAATTTTAGTTAGGAATAAATTTCAGCTAACAAGCAAAAATCCTACAACTATTGATCATACGGTTAATCATGTAAAACTGCCAACCTTGATCATTACGAAGCGTTTGTACGTATATACAATTACCTTAACAAACTCCGTAAATAAAACTAGATAAAATTACCCACACACACAACACCCACGTGCACCGCGCGAACCAAATGTAAACATAAGCCCGTAAGTAACAGCAATAATGAAATTATGAATATTCCATGCCTTTCATTAAACTCTGCGCGTGAGTGAGGGGGGGGGGATCAGCAGCCCATTAACCTTGCAAGAGTATTAGCGGGGCGCGCACTTTGAAAATTATGCAAATCAGAGCAGCATAAATTCAATATCCCTCGGCCTCGTCCCCTCCCGTACAAACCGATCCTCAGACTGATTTTCAAGTACCGATACCAGGTAACGCCTGTATCAAGAACGGCGCGCTAAGGGAATTAAGAGGATGCGTACATTGAGCTCCCTGGAACTCATCCGCATTCAATCGATGCCCCCCAAAAGCCGAGTTTCGCGAAATTGACTCGACTCTCCTCTCCCCCCTCTGTAATCAAACTTCCGAGGAGAAGGAGGTACGCGATGCCTTAAATTTTTCATCCAGGTAGGCCCGCGTGCATCTCGCTGATGAGTCGGGGAACAAAAGAGAAACTAGTTCCTCCTTTCCGTCTCCCGCCTCTGCAGAGGGACGGAGGGTTAATGTTATTGCGCGATTTCCTCCGTCTCCTCCTCCGCGGCGATGTTTTTAGGCCGCAATTCAGCGGTGCCTGAAAAAGAAGACCCTAGGGGCTGAACAAAAGTCCTCCAGATTGTTCGCGAGGCGAGGAGGGCAGCGACCCATGCAACAGAGAGAGAGAGAGAGCTGACTTTGCCGACGGTGTGCGCGCAAAATGTAAATAATACCGCGAAAAAGAAAAGCAACGAAGGGCCCGTAATGAAGATCCATAGCGTGTGTGGCTCACGTGTGCTGAAAAAAAAACAAAAAAAAAACAAACAAAAAAAGCGATAACTCACGGGTTGCGCCTTGGGAAAACCGCACAGCGCACACGGATGGGGTTATACTGCCCTAATAACAGCGAGCTCGCTCCATTAATTCGAGCGCGTCACCCGTCCTTCCCTCCTCTTCCGCCTTCTATGCCACCAGCGTCGTCTTCGATAATTGTCCCGACCCATTTTCAAACACCCCCCCCCTCCCCGTCGTCCCTCATTTTCTCCCTCAGGCGGGCGAGTTTTCCGAGAGAACAACACCGCGTGATACACATACACGATACACATAGTGCAATGATAAGAGATATATTATGATCCCGCGTTCGCTGCTCCCGAACCCCCCCGTCAATCATCAAAGTTCCTTTGTCCCATTTCGTTGTTGTCTCGATTCCCGAGACTGTTAATGTAGTACATAGCTCGGCTTTTGTACGCGTCTCCTGATGTGACTGTGATAAGCAACATTTGATTGGCTTTGCTGGCGCTATAATAGCTTGCGTTTCCAATCTGTCGATAGTCTTGGTTACGATGGTACTTTGAAGTTGTACGCGGCGAGGGATAGTTCGAAGGGGCCATCCTCACCTCCGTGGGCCGATCAGGTTTGATTCGCGATATTCGTTAGCAGATCGGTTGGACAAGCGGTATATATACTTTCATGACATCTTCGAGAAATAATGCGGCTACATTTAGCGACAGGCAGACAGACGTGCTTTCCTTCCTCTCTCGCTCGTTACGAACATTCGAGTGTAACAATAATAACGGCCGCGATGCGGTATTCGGGTCACTCAGCGATGGCCTTGCCTGTCCAAACCGTTGCCGCGCGGCGTGCGGGCTATATGCTCTCTTCCTCCTCTCTACTGTTCATTAGCCCAAAAAGACCTGCAAAAGACAGTTGACGGCGCAAAAAAGTACCCACGTCTTTGTCATACGCTTGGTTTAAAAAATAGAAAAGGAAGAATCCGACGAAAGATAACTGCACCGCAGAGTTCGTTATATGTGAAGGTATACGAAAGATCCAATCCGATCTCTGGACGATTATCGATAATAATCAATAGTCGCAATGTAGCGAGCGAACGAAGAAGGCCCGGAGCCATTTACCGAAACGTCGATACTAGTGGCCGAGTTGTGATAATTGTACGCGGGTTCGAGCTTTCCTAGGATCCAAAAAAAGGAAGCACCCAACCCAGTGTGTATTGTGAACAACGACGAACCGGCCAACAGATGGGTACAGTAGAGACAGTCTCGCTCATAATAGACAACAACAGGCATGGATCTCCATTGCGAGGACCCTGAAACCGAGGGGGCAGGACTCGTTTTTTTGGATGAGATCAGTGGTTCATTGGCGCATAGGTTGTCGCTCGTTGGCTTATTCCCCGAACTTTCCATCATTTCCATCCGATCAGTTCTCTCGGGTGTGCGTACCGATGAATTGGCCCGCCAAACGCGTTGCATACATCACGTGTGGATAAATCAGTCGGAGCCGCGCGTGCGTCGTCAACTGGGAATTGGGCAGTGAAAAACACCTCGATAACGCACTGCCGATCGTTGAACGCACCCCGGAAGATTAATCGCCACGTGAAAACTCATGCGAAATGTCATTTGACCTTATTCTTCTTGAAATGATCAACGAATCGCACGCGTACGCAAGGGGCTCCGATGAGCTGTTACGTGCCAATGTCGCGTGTATGAGTTACAGCGTGCATTGTGCGCACACGTACAGGCAATAACGACGAAACTTCCGCATTAGCGCGTGCAAGTACACCAACACCGGGCAAAGTACAGTAACTTGTCTAATCAGCACGTGTACGCGCCAAGGGAGACGAGTCTCTCGTAGATTAAGATTTAATGGCTCCGCAAAATGAAGGGCTGATGAGCTGTTTGGCTTTTACGAGGAGGCGCGTTATCGTCATTGCTCGTATCCTGTTTTGGGATGTGCTTATCTTACGTAATACGTATACCTGATATGCGTGGGAAAACGAAATATAATTGAAATTACTCACACGTTTTTTGTTTACTCACCACTCGTAGGTGAGGATGCGTGATTGCAGGGCATGGAAATTAAAATCACGACAGCAGAGTGATGAAGAAAAACCCCAAACTATGATTTTCCTTGTCACTTTTGCAGTCCATTGGCTGCAGCCTCACGTCACACGAGGTATTTTTCCAAAGAAACACGCGAGGCGACCAATCGAGAAGGATCAGAAAACGAATAAAAGAGAGCCGAGAGAGCGTAAGGAAGCGAGGTATGCACCTATCCAAATACGTATACCGAGGGGTCCAGGGGTATGGCGACGACGTGCTCGGCGTAATATCAGCGATGGAAAATTCACTGTCAGACGGTTTCACACCCTCCCCCCGGCTTCGCCTAAATAAAACGCCGAGCCTACGGCTTCAGACGCCGCATACGTATAAACGCGACGGCGGTCGTTCCTCTCTCCCCCCATCCTCTCCGTTTAAAGGTGTTCTCGGGAGCTCGTTTGTATTGGTCGACGTTGCGGGGAAGAAAAAAAAAAAAAAAAAAAAAAAAAGCGCACACATGCGCTCGGCTTTGCCAGAGGCTGTGGCATCGTGTTTTTTTTTCCTCCCCCTGATCGTGGGTGCTAGCAGCGGAGGCAGACAGAGCCTCGGGCGTCCAATTTTTTGCGCCCCTATCCACGGAGATCTTCTTCTTCTTCGGGGCTCGCGAAGCCAAGATTTGTCGTTAGCATCGAACTGATGCTGCTGCTGTGCCGATTTTTCAGAACGACGCGACGGGTTCTCGCTTTTTTTCCTTCTCCCGCCAGAGACTCGCTGCTCGGAGATTAGACTGCTTTTCTCGTGTTTGAGGTTTTTTTTTGCGTCTACGAGAATGATTTTTTTTTTTTTCAGTTTGGGGTTTGGGGGTGTAGGAGAGGTGGAATGCAATTTACGAGGGTGAGGTGAAAAGAAAATGAGTAAGGTGTTATGAGAAATTTTATTTCCTTGGGGCATTTAGATGGTTAGGGTGATTTTAAGGTCGAAACAGATAAACAGATCATGACGTTCACGAACCATTTACTTTGAAACCATCATTTGTTTCGTAAGAGTGAAAACGGTGATTGGAAAAATGTTTTTTTCCCAATATCATTGTGAACCTTCAATTTCCCGTTTCCTTCTATTAAATCCGATAGAGTTTCATTTGTTCTTTTAGTTTTTTTAGTTTTGATTTCGCTAACCTGAAACTTAAGTGGTTCTGTTTTTTTTAGGATCTGATACATTTTATATAAAGCCACTCAATATTTTTTTTTTTTTTATTGCAGTGTTCTCTAAAAAAGAAAGAGACACAATGTATTTTCAAATGGATTTATACATATATCGGCTTTTGTGTGGAAAGTTAATTCTTTGAAAAACCAGAATATTCTTTTACGCATAAAATTAATGATACATTTTCTTGCAAAGTGGATGAGTATATTTAACGTAGCTCTTTAGACAGCTGTCATAATATTTCAGTTTTAAAATAAGTGAAATGAAAAAAATTCGTGACGCAAGGGAGATCCGCTAAGCTTTCAGGGATGAAAAGATTCTTACGTCACTTCATACATTCTGGGATCACTTTAGTATTCATGCTCACTTTCTCACCATCTATATAGCCCACTTGTTTTTACGTTAGGGCCAAAATGAAATGACAAAAAAAAATTCCAACTTTGTACATGGAGCCAATGCTTGCCTCGAAAAAAAAAATGTATTCATCGAGAACGCGCTTGTACAAAGTCCATCGGTATCGGTTTAAAGTGGCACTCATGAATACATGGAACATATTTGATACGCGTAGAATATGGAACGTACGAAAAAAAAATACCGATAAAATAGCGCAAAAATAACTGTTGTACCCCATTTATATGTTACTCAATAAACAATTGGGCACTTGGCTCGCAAAAAAACTCACTTTGGCACTCGACGTCATCGATGTCGAGAGATGAAAGTCAACAGCTTGCAATATTTCCCATTTTGGCTCGCAGGTACAAAAAAAAAGCTCGTACAAGAGAAGGTGGGGTCATTCATCCCCAGCAGCTTCGCTTAGAACTCGGGCATCACAGGGGGATTAGTTTTGCCCCGTTCTTCGTGCGAAGGCGAGCGGAGAGGAATTTTTAATTTCCCCTCGCATCGCGCTCACAGGTAGGACGGCGCTCCCTTGTGAAATTCGATACCTAAATAAACCGTGATCCGTATACTTTCCCTTGCAACGCAGGTATATACACGCGATAGGGGGTGATATCCTTTTTCCCTAAGAAATTTCGTGCTCGATGAGGTGTGCTTTTATACACCGTGCGTGTGTGCAGTGACCCGATATCAAAGGAGCGCAAAAAAGGGCCGTTACACCCATAACATAGGTAAGTAGCAGCAGCCGAGGGCTGCACGTGATGGTACGTATATCACGGAGGGGCTGGCGACCGCCAGTAGCCCACCTTTAATGAATCAACGAGGGTCGGCTGCTGCTGATGAATTCCGTACTCGTCGAGATAAAGTGATCTCGCTCAGCTCGGTGAAGAATATACACTCGGGGCTCGATGGCGTAACATTATTTTGCGACGGATGTATAGGCTTGTTCAATGTTTTTACTTTAATATTAAAAAAAAAAAAAAAAAATACGGAGGGTTTCAGCTTTCCCCCCCCCCCCACATTATCCGCGGATGGAAGTATACCTACACCCTTGCTTGCACAGCGTTTATGAATTATTTCGCGCTAGAGCGTTCAATGACCCGCATAGAGCGCGATGATTGATTAATGCATGTAAGCGGGGATTTTGAATTTTCATAAGAGCAGTAGGATTTACGTGCATGCAGAAATCAGAGAGCAATGGCTGGTACTCTGTTGAGACTTATTTTTATCGGTATGTGTATATAGAGTGCCGGTCTAAATAATTTACAAGTCTCTGTCTGGCTTTTCTCTTTCTCGACGACTGGGGTTACAAATACAGCCACGCGTAGGAGAGGAATTTTTTATGAATGCAATTTACCCTGTTGTAGCTGTTGTTTTCGACGAATTTGGAATCTGTTGTCAAAAGGGCTTTATTTAGTACTATGGAAGTGTAAAAAAAAATTACACCTCTACATCATTTGCAGAAATACAAATAGGGTTTATTTAGAAATTACGGCAGAGTATACAGTTTTGGACAAGCTTAATTGGCTCCGTTCGCTTTATTTGAAAATAAACTAGTGCGATAATGTAGTCAATTGAACGCATAAATTTACGATCGCCAGAGGTATACGATTAACGACAAAACTTTTGACCAATCAACGAGTAACTTCGTAAATTTCCCCGGGTTGACTCGAAATTTAAACTTGACCCTTCCGCTCCATGAGCACGGCTAATATTTGATCTTTGAGTCGAAAATTTAAACCAAATTGTGTGTTCCTATAATTTTGTAGAATGTTAAATTGGAATCAGAAATCAAATGACTTTGATACTGAGGAAATAAACACAGTAATACAACATATATTTTTATAATTTTACTGCTAAATGTTGAATTTATATTTCAAATGAAGTACAATTCATTAACGCGAAACTCACACTGCCAAGATAATCACAGTTAAGTAGTAAAAAAAAATGTCGATACTGAATGGTCGGGTATTGTAAAACTTGTGAGGGCACGTGTCTGATCATGGCTGACTGTTTCTACTTTCGAATTTTTGTAATTTTTCTAAATGTTCAATTTACACTAAAAAAATCAAGTGAAATGCATTCATCGTGAAATACACACACAAGAGATAATATAAATACCGTAGTAGAAGCAGAAGTATATGGTCAGACATTCAAAAAAAATTTAAAAGCGTATATGTCTGGCTATAACCAACTGTTTCTACTTGCATATTTATATTGTTTTTCTAAATTTTACATTCCCATTATAAATTGAGCATAAAAATCGCGTCGTAGTGAAAACTGCTATCGATGGTCAGACATTGGACTAATTCATAAACACGCGTATCTGACTATGACCAACTGTTTCTCCTGTCATGTTTCTATAATTTTGATAAATATTGTATTCATATGCGTAAGTATTACAAATCGAGTCAGATTTTTTCACATAAGACCCACACACAAGACAAACACAGTAGTAGAAACAGTCGTCGATAGTCAGGCATTATAAAACTTACAAGAGAGCATGTCTGACTATTATTAACTGCTTCTACTGGCACATTTCTATAATTTCACTGATTGATGAATGCTACGAGTTGAGTAAAACTCATGGTGCAAAACCTACACAGAATATGTAAATAAAGTAGGAGAAATAACTACAAATAACCAGATAGTAGAGAAAATACGTAATCTTGCGTGTCTCATTATGACTTACTGTTTCTACTGTCATATCTCTATAGTTTTAACAAATATTATACTCGTGTTACAAATAAAGTCAGCCTCTTTAACATAAGACCCGCACAGAAGCCATCATAGTAGTAGAAACAGATGTCGATAGTCAGTCATTATAAATACTTGTGAGCACAAGTATATGACAACTTGTTTCTACTTGGATCTTTCTATAATTTTGCTTAATATTGAATTCATGTTGAAAATTAAGTAAAACTCAATAGTACTAGATTCATCTAGAAGGAATAAATATAATAGTAAAAATAAACGACAAATGATTGAACAATATAAAAAATTCGTCAGCTCACGTGTCTAACCGTGACCAACTTTTTCTACTATCATGCCTCTATAATTTAAAAAAAAAATTTAAGTGTAAGATGGTTCGTAATACAAAGAAAGTCAGACTCTTTCAGGTAAAACCCACCCAGAACACAAAGTAATAGAAATATATGTCAATGGTCATGCATTATAAAAATTCGCAAGCAAGCGTGTCTGACTATGACGACTTGATTCTACTTGCGTAATTCTATAATTTTACTCAATGTTGAATTCATGTTACAAATAAAGTAGAATTCAATAGTGCACGATTCATACGGAAGAAATAATACAGTAGTAGAAATAAACTAAAAATGGTCAGACATTAGAAAAAATTGGTAAGCATGGGTGTCTGACTATGGCCAACTGTTTCTACTACCATGTTTATATAATTTTGATAAAAATATTTTACCTATTTGCTACATTGTAAGTGATAAAAATCGAGTCAGACTCTTTAACATACAGATCGCACAAAAGATTAATTAGTAGAAACAGACGTTGGTAGTCAGGCATCATAAAACTTTAACTGTTTATACTTGAGTGGTTCTGTAATTTTACTAATTGTTGAATTTATACTAAAAGTTGAGTAAAATTCGTTAACGCAACATCCACACAGAACAGATAAACACAGTAGTAGAAACAGACGTCGAGGGTAAGGCAGTGTAAAAAATCGTAAGCCTGCTTGCCTGGCTATGACCAACTGTTTCTACCTGCGGGTGTCTATAATTTCGCTCAATATTATGTTAGCATTACAAATCAAGTGAGACTGATGCAAGATCCATTTAGAAGATACAAGTATGGTAGTAGAAGCAGCCATCGATAGACAGACATTTTGAAAAATCGTGGATGCTCGTGTCTGACTATGACATACTGTTTCTACTGGGGTTTGAATAACATGTACCCGAGAAACTATCCAGAAAAAGCCCAACAGAAGGACATGGAACGGGCTTTTATGAATATTCACAGTCTTCAAAGGAACTATCTTGACAGACTTTTTGTTCCGAGAAAAAAAAAATCAAGACAAATGAAGCACTCGAAATTTCCAACACTGCAAAGTGTCCCTGTCCTGCCACGTGTACGACAACTACCTAGTGCACGCATTCAAAACGAGAAAAAGTTGTACTCTAGCAAGCACCGTGAAACAAACGGATGTTTGTATCAACACCACTCTGCTACCCGGACATCGTTACTGGGGGAGTAGACGCGCATCATATGTATACTTGGATGGGTACAGAGGCTCGGCTTCGATCATGTTCTCATGCATATAAGTGTATTATACAGCAGAGTCTCTCGTCAGGAAGGAAGGAAGGAGACACTTCGACGTGGTGTATGAGTAGTCGGAAGGAGCTTCGTCGGAGAAGAGCAGGTAATCTCCGAGGGACGGTGCTAAGCCGTATACGTAGCATAAATGTATATACAGCGAGGCGCTCGTCTTGTTTGTATTTATACGTGACGTCGCATACTCAGCTGAAGGGTGTATTGTGTGTCACCTAGCTACACTACTTGCGCCCGCACACACGTAAAACAGCGCTGGAAGAGCGCCAAAGGCGGGAAAAGAGGTAAGTGCCCACCACGGTGTGCGGCTTTCGGCCGAAATAAGAGCTGCGTGAAAGGCTCTTTGCCGGTACCTATACAAGCGTATACAAGTACGCGTGTATTATGCGACGCGACGGAGAGGGAAGCCGGGGCTGCGGTCCGAGACTTTTTTTTTCTCTCTCGACTTTATACATACATATACACGTAGACTCGCCTTTTGCTCGTTTTACTCTGCTGATGCCTGATGCGCCGAAAGTTTTGCGCAATGTGGGCTTTCGCTGATGCGCGTTCTCGGCTGTGCGGGAGATACCGCGGCTGATTTATAGTACAAGCCGCTGTCCGTCCCCAATTTTTCTTCTTTCTACTTTTTTTTTACGAAAAAGATACGAATGAGGGGGCAAGGGAAACGTTTGTGCTGGTTGGGATCGTAGGGAGCTGCAGTTTTGTAAAAATACGGATTAATTTTAATCAGCACTAGTACGACGACACGCTTCTCCATGAGGGAGAGGCAGGGTATGCATCGATTAATCATCACCGAGTATGCTTGCAATTTTCCGTGGGTATTAATTAGAACTTTTTTAGATTTATAGTCGATGGGTGCACGAGCATGATGTACGAAAACAATACTCGTTTCTCGTTGAAAATTGCGATATTTGCTGATGAAATGTATACAATCAGACAAAGTGCGTAGTATAATTCGCACTGGCCCTATACTGTATATGACGACCGCATAAATTATGCATGAGATTAAAACTCAAATTCGTTAATTGGCGAAGCAACGAGATGCGCCACGTATCGTTTTCCACGGCAACGGCAACGCTGTATACACCTATAACTCACTGACACTTTTCACCTCGGAGCACTTTGCTGCGGACTGCACGCGCCAAATGAATATTAAATGCACAGAAGCGCGCTGTCATCATCATCGTCATCGTCATCATCATCGACGGCAAATAAGTGAATAACAAAAGTGCGTCATCTGCGGGGAAACTCCGCTCGGGAGAGCTCTCCGTTCTCCCCTCCCATTTTTCACCCCGTATATGATAAAAAGCATCATCAATCGTAGGGAGACATTTGCATACCTCGAATGACCGAGTAATTGGAATAATTCAGAGTCTCGAGGCATCCCCTGGCTCGTTTCGCGCGGCTATTCCAATAATCCCCCACCCCCCTAGACCTCATACACGTCGGATGTCTAATGTCGGCGCGTGAAGGTTGCGCTTGACAGTACGTACAATGGGATACGGGATGAAAGAGCCTCACCCTCTGTTTTTCTATCCCCCTACGGGCATTAGTCACGTTTTTCTATGGGTTTTCAGCTCCATAAACGTGACTACACTTTTTCCATGTAAAGTTAACGCTTGTGGGTCGTACAGGATTACATTTACTTGGATCTACGCGTTACTTGCATTTTATAGAAAAAAACGATAGGCTACTCCGTCGTTTCACGCGTGTTCTCCATTGCCCATCTTTTTCACGCCGCGCTCTTTTGTATTTTCTTTTCTCTCCTGCTCGCTCCGCTTGATGGTGCTCTCGGTGTCGTACGCAAAAACTCACCAGCACTATATGCTTGTGCTGTTTGCCCTCAGCGCCCGAGCAAAACGCGCCCAAGGTATTCAGAGCTCCCGGTTTGTTTGCCCCAAGATAGCTGATTGGCTTGGTCGGTGCGTACACTTTTGAAATATTTATGAGAAGCGGGGATTCAATCGTACGAGCGGCGATGCGGTCCAACCACTGACCACGACTGACTTTTGGCCGTAGGTGTGTGTATACGGTGCACCCGCAAAGGAGGACCTCATGAATTATTCAGGACGTATTGTGTGTACGTACATCGGGGGATGGTCGGTATGTACCGGGCCGGTTGGTCGGATAAAGGCGATGCGCGCCGAACGAAAAAGGGGCGGCTTTTAGTGGTGTTGTTTCCGTGACTGCGTCTACGCTACTCTATACCTACTGATTTTCATCTGGTCCACCGTAAGTGTACCTTGTTGCGGGGGAGAAACTCCGAGATTTACCGAGGCTTGCAGGTGTAGCTGTCGGTGGTACACTGTTACTGTCCGATATTTTTGTTTGTTACGTGATACTCTGGTTTGCTCTTCAGTTTATGTGTATTTTATGAATCGAACGATTGATCGCGCGCGCAAGATTTATACAGTATAATCGAGAAATTTTAGTAAAAATTGATGTTCCGCATGATGATCTGATTTTTCTAACGCTAGCACAATGTACAAAAAGCTTCTAGGCGACAGTTTACGATCAGATTACTGTAACACACGATTCATTTTTTTTCCATTGGTAAAAATTCAGCCATAGGTATTATCGACAAAACTTTTCCTCTCAATTTTTCAGCCACAATGAAATTGCAACCAGTGATTACTAGTAAACAATCACAAAGCTTACAAGCGGACAAGATATGCAAAGCTTTATTCCAAATAAATATCCATCGTCTTTTTTTCGTGCGATGCCAGTTTGCAAATATCCGATGGCACAGGTACTCACATTCGAGAGATCCGGCAGCTGTGCACCACCGCTCGTTTCATCGAAAAATATTTTTCTAGGCTCGCTGCCACTTCCCTGCTTCCCTCGTGGAAGCAGTTACACACACGCGCGCCACTCTAACCCATACCCGTTCGCCCAACTTTTTTTCTTTTTTTTCAAACTATCAATGACCATTTTCTGCATCGCTCTGGAATTTGACCAACAGCGGAAAACTTGGAGTTTTTTTTTCGTTTGAAAAATCATCACGAGCGGTAAATAAGCATTTTCAAGGGCGCGTGTTTGTGTTTATCTACTTAAACACGTTTTCGATCTCGAGTTATCGAACTTTTCTTTTTTTTTTTTGTTCTCCTCCCCTTTCTGCAACGAGGAGGCGACTGGTGTGTAAAGTCGAGAAGATAGAGGTGAGTACGAGCTCTGCTAGCCTATACAACACGTAGATAACAATGCGGATGCGACGCAACAACGATGGTGTGTCGTGGAACTTTTTCTTTTCATCTCGAGAAGTTTGATGTTGTTGTTGTTACAAGGGGGAATAAAAAGAAAGTGAGACTCTTGTGTGCGTGTACGAAGTACAGGCTCATCTTTGCAGAATAGATGGACTCTAAGGGAAAATTGCTTTTTAAACTTTGGTCTTTGGGACGATTTTTCGAACGGCTTCCAAAGTAGATCCAAACGGATAAAAAAGGTCGGATTTTAGAGAAAGAAACGTTAAACGGTGGAGGATGTTATTTATTCACATTGATGGAATTTCATCCGGTCTTGCAGTCACGCAATGCTTTTCATCAACAGTCATAATACACCGCTAAAAGTTTTTTACCAGCAAGAAACAGTGCAATGTACTTTCATCAAATGAAAGTAGCTGATCAAGTATCCAAACACTTTTTTAAAATAATTTAAAACTTTGTTCTTTTATACGTACATTCAAAATACAACGCATCATTCTTTTATTGGAAAGGATTTCGTAAAGCACTGCGCCGTGAACGCGAATAGTTTATTATATTTGAAGAAAAAGCCACTGTAACACAGAATATTTGCAAAAGCATATCCAAACCCAAGCCCGAATGCGATCATTGAGCTGTACAAATTTCAAACCACGGAACCAGGGCTTGCAAACAAACTAAAAGCCCATTCGGCCAATCTTTCCTTTGTAAAACTTCAAGCGCAGCGCTAAAATTTTCGATCGCGCATTTTATTCTTTCCTTTTGATCAAATTTAAAATGACACGAGTAAAAGCACGAGTGTGTGTTTTCCCAAGCGGTTCACTGTAAAAACCAAATCAGCCATCGTTACGCAGTGAAAAGCAGCTCGGCGTGCACAGCGTTTGTCCTGCAGCCACGTCGCTCCTTCCAACGTTACGCTCGAAAACTTTGAGCATAGGTGTATATACATATCGCAGAGCCGGCTTTGTGTCTCCGCCCATACACGTGCGCGTACAAAAATGGAATTTCTCCATATCTGTTGCAAAGCTCCGCTGTATGGAATGAATTTTGCGGAAAAAGTATAGTGAGGGCGTAGACGCGGGGACAAAAATTACACGGGCGAAAAAGGCTGGGATGGCTTATATTTTCAGGGATGGCTTTTCGTCGGGATAGCGCTCGATCGCCCCGGCGTTTTCTCCATTCCGTTTCGATTGAGAGCTTTTTCGTTCCCCATCATCGAGCACGCCTTTTTTTCGTAAGGGAAGGCTACCAACTAGCCTTACTTTTTCTCATTTCCCTGAGATTGATTGCTCCTTTGTTTTAATCCTTGATTGATGTTTTGGTGAAATTTTAGGGGAGTACGTTGTTTTAAAACAAACGATTGAGTATATGACATTGTCTAATGTTTAATAAAAGTTTTTAACTGATGATACATTACTATACACATTGGTATGACAAAAATCTTTTTTTGAAAAAAAAAAAAATAAAATAAAATAAAAAAACCACTTTTACTGTTGCTGCTGACAAGCTGACAGTCATGACTTTTGTCGTAAATAGATTAATGGTGAAATCCCAGGTGATTGATACCCCAAGTAGACTATTAAAGTGATTGCCGTTCGGTATCGATGACATTACATTTCTCACTTACGTGTCACTTGACCTACATCTTCCAAACTTCCATGAGACTCATTAAACCGAGTGAAGAGAAAAAAATTAATCGAATTGTTAAAAAACCATTCGAATCAAAATTCCCACATTTTTTTCTGGACTGACATTTCATTACTCTTCGTTCCAACGACCCATTTTCCATTGAAAAATAAATTTCGCATCAATTGTTCAACTCGAAGGGATTGAAAAATAATTTAATTTAAAGCTCCTTTCGTTGTAAAAAAAAAAAAAAAGAAAAAAAAAATAAGTAAAACAAAATCGTCATGATAAATCTGTTCGTTCCAATGTGCAAAAGAGTCCTCGTCAATCGCACAACTGAAATTCGATTATCGCCCTGACGCCCAGGCCAATGTAGATATACGCGTGCATGTATATATATTTTGTTTCAATATCCATCCCTTCAATCAAACTCGCAGCAATTCGATAAATACCCTGAAAATCGGAAGAAAAACGAAAATCCATTGTACTTGTCCTGAATGTACGAAGGATATACGAGGCACGCGTTCAACAGTCCATCAATCGATTCTCACGAAAAGCACCGGGAGCGCGGTAAGGAACAATAAGCCGAATCCAATGGTGCAGCAATCAGAGCGACGACTGCAGAGTAGCGAGTCACAATCATAAACTTATCGTTCAATTCGCGAGAGCGCTCGCAGCATTTAATCCCAACGGCCTCCTTTTGCCGAAGCACATACTATACGTATACACCTGTACATCCTAAGGAGTGGCACGGGGCCCCCTGGTATCGGGGAAACTTGGATGATTTTAATTAATTGAAGGGCCAAAAGTTTGTTCGCAAATTGCCACCCGCTTTACTCCTCCTCTCCCCCCCCCCCTCTGCCTTTCGCACCCTCTCTTGTTTCGTATAATAGTCGCAAGCTCGAGGCACTCGTTGCAACTTACGCGCGACACAAAAACCGCCCTATCGCCTATTGAACCTTCTAACAACTCGATCCCTACAGGCAGCTCCTTTTGTTCTATAGGTGTACCTATGTATATCCTGACGAGTATAAAAAAATACAACTCATATACACGTTGTTGCAAAAGCGTTGATTTTACATTCTGGCGAATCAAACGGCAAAGCTGCTATTGTTTACGCCAAACGTTGGAGTAGTGAAACCTGCACCGCGTCTACGAGCCGCAATTGTTGGGCGATTTGCATGCTTTTCTCTAATCCCTAATGCGCGCGTACAGCTTTGAAATGGAATATATTTGTTTCCATGCGCGCGTGCGTTTGCAAGAGAGTCGGATGTGTGCAGCTTCGCGCCATTGAATACCGATGATTTTGTTTTGGTTCGGACACACGAAACGCAGTATACGTGCAATTTTCGTATAGGGCTTCGTTTTTTTCCTTGTTTGACGAACTTTGAGGGAAACCCCTCACATTTTCCGCACGCTTCGTTTAACGTGGGGGACTGAATAATGAAAGCGCGCTCTTATTAAACCTGCAGCGAAAACAATGAACGCCAACGTGGAAAGGACTATAGGTATATATCTATATGTGCATCGGCTTGCAGTGTAGCATCGAATAAGTGTCTCGTATATTATATGTTGTATGGTACGGTGCACTTGACGATTTTATGATACTAACACAAAAGCAGGAGATAAAAAAAGTTTGTTTGCGCAATACGTAGGTATAGGTATCGCAGGGAGATCGGTGGAGTTCTGCAAAGTGATTGCAAGAGAGGTAGGTTGCTGAATAAGTCGCGCATGGAAAAAGCATCGTAGGAATATGAGAATGAATTGATTATTAGGCAAGAGAGTGGCTCCATTTGCATACGTCGATTGAATGGCTCCGGGGGGCATTACTTACATCGGTGATGCTCCACATGAAAGAACTGTTTTCTCAGTTTGGCGTTTGATCCTTTCTTATCAAATATCAATGATCCACAACTTGCGTACGTTTGACTCTTTGTGTTGAAGTAAAAGTCATAAAAGGGCTGACAATTGTTTTCCTTTCTACCAAACCCCTCCCATTGCAAGCTATGACGTTTGCTAATGTGAATACAAAATTGCAAACCAAATTTGAGCCTAATAGGATGAAAATTACTTTAATTAGTCCGCAAACTTAGTTACGTGCCACACGCGGAGTTGACTCCACACACATAATGCAAAGCCGCTCGGGATTACCCTAGCTCGTATATATATTTACTTAATACAGTGCTAAAACTATATAGACATTTTATGCGAGTTTTATAAAACAGACGTGGCTAACCTTCGAAAGCTCATACCGTAAAAGCACACGCCACGCGAATGGAGGAGCATCCGCAAAGGTATACACAACAACAAAAAGACACTCGCGTAAACTCGATGCCTCGTGCAAGGGTTTCATCAAAATCTCGTTAAAGCGCGACCCACCCGAGCGAAGCGATAAATTTACCTTTGCCCCCATCTCGCTTTGGTAAACAAATTATCCCTCGTATATTCCGCCCACGAAAACACAAGCCCCAAAAGTGCAAAAAAAAAAAAAAAAAAAAAAAAAAAAAAAAAAAAAAAAAAAACAGCCGAGCTGTGTTGATTATTTTCAATCGAGTCGCTCCCAATGCGGCAGCTCGCAAAAAAAGTGACCGCAATCTTCACCAAACACGCCGAATATACGTATTATTCAGCGAGAATCTCCACCGCTGTATTTTTTTGCCGCGAGCGTACATCGGCAAATCTAATTGTATACACGCTCGTTTAAGCTCTCGCCGGTGCGCAGAGCCAACTTTTCCTCCTTGTCCGACTCCGTGTTGCAGCGTCAACTTTGTTGTCCACGTGTACACGCGCAAATCCGACTTTAATTACCACAGTATATAACCTCGTACAGCGCAGCCAGGGTAACAAATAGCGACCTGAAATTAATGACGAGCCAGTGTTGTAAGGTAAACTATATAGGTGTATATTACGTACATATGTATATGTATGTGTTAAAAGCGCGCCTTGGTTGACGGATTTTTAATTGCCTCGGGGCTTGTCGAAAGTACAACAATGTATATAAGGCCGTTGATCGACAGTGAGTCGTTATGTACACGACGATCGTGATAGTTGGGAATTTGTTATTAGCGATATAGGCATGTGTGCACGAGCGGTGCGGGGCGATGGAACGGCAATAGCCGCAGAGGCTACACGGAAAATGGAACGCGGTGTCAAAGAAAGAGAGAGCGACGGAGCGACACTTTCATTTGATTACTCATGCTCCAAAAACATCGGCTGAACTACATCGATACCGTCGCAGACTCGCCGATTCCATCCTATACTGCATTGTTAGTAGGATTATTAAAAATACTGTCAAGTAGAAAAAACTTGGCTGTCACAGATTAAATACAGATATTTGTTTGGTTCAATAGATCAAACGCCAATAAATTACAAAGCAACGATTTGGTAATTCTTAAAAACGTTCAGCAACCCTTTGATTGACGTAGCTCTGTTTGAATGTAAGCGTGCCAGTATCGATGCACCTTAATTATAATGCAAATCACTAATTGTCATTAATTGAGTGACCAAATGTATCCGAGAAACGACAACGAAACCGTCTCTCAAAAACGAAAATTAGTGACCCGTTACGGAAAGCTGTTGGAACTTTTTTTTTTCAATAGCTCTGTTTGGTAGAAGGTTTTATGAAAGTTTTTCACGCGTCAGTCGAAAACTCTGACAGTACTCTCGCGATCGGTGAATTTTGCTTTCATAATTAGCAAAACCTTTGGTTCAAATTGCATTTATAACAGAAAAAATTTGAATTTCCATTTAATGATTTGAAATAACGTATCTTTTTTGTTACACTTTACAAGGATGACTTGAAATTTATTGTACGTGAAAACATGAGTTTATCGATCGATGCTGGTGACGGCACCAGTAAATCTCTACCGGAGGGGACAAACAAAAACCGGAGGGTTCGCTGGGAAGGACCCCATTAAGGGAGAACAACCCGTGACAGAGCTGCTGGGTGACGGAAGGGAAGAAAGAGTTTGACGGAAATCTTACTTTATTCATCCGCCAGAACAGCGTCGGAGGGTGAGAACCAAAGCATAGCAGCACCGACTCGTGCTGTGCACGACGCGCGTCTCACATCGCTCCGCGAGTGCGGCTAAGCGGCAATACACTTGGCGTCTCCTCTTTTCTTCTTCTTCTTCTTCTTCGATTGTTTTGATAACGAATAAAGCCCACTCTATGCGTACCCTTAGTTATCGAGTACGGAACTTCACACCACTTTTTCGATGATCTTGCCGCACATGGATGAACAAAATCTTATTCTTTAACAGAGACGGAAAAAACACTCGCACGCGAGGAAAAATGTGCCAGGCGCACGTGATGCTTTCGAAATGTGTGTAATATGCGTACCTGTACGCGAAGAAAACGAAACAAGAAAAGGAAAAAAAATTGGGAGCACTAAAGTGTCACACACAAGCGACAGCGTCAGCGGGACCTGTAGAAAAAGGCGAAAAAAAAAAAAATAAATAACAAGACGTCAAGCGTGGGCGCCCGACGAAAACGAAACAGACAGTTCTTGGCACTTGACAGGCGTGCTCCGTGAAAAAAAAAAAAAAAGAAAAAAAACTAAAATAAAAAAATAAAATCCAGTTGACTCGTGGAGCGAGGACCTTCCACAGGTATACCCGGCGCGCACGTGATGCAGCGATCGGCGCAAGAGCAGTCGCACGACTGAAGGTTCCGCAGCTCTGCTGCCGGCTACGCCGTGCGCGCGACATATATAATATATACATTCCCAGCAGTGGCAGCGGCGTCTCTTCCCTTTCTCTCGCGCTCGGACGACCAGCCCCCCAGGGATCGGCTGCGGAGTGAAATTCTCTCTCCTTCTCCATCATCTATCTCGCGCGAGCACTTGTACCTACCTACCTGACGCCTGTCCGATGGGTGCGTATACAGCCGGGGTGAGAAAGGAAGAGAAAGAAGGCTAATAAATGACCGAAGAGAGCAGAGGTCGGGCTTGTTCAACAGCGTTGATGTGTGCCTTAATGCTTCCTTTTTTTCTGGTGCACGATTGTTGAGTTGTTGGGGTAAAGAGTCGTTTTGTGCGTTAAAATGAGGTTCCATTAACTTTTTTACATGAGAAACATTTTTTTTTTTTTTTTTTTTTTTTTTTTTTTCAACAACTAAATCCCGTGCCATTTCATGATGATATTGAGGACTGGTGATTCGATAAAGTTTCAACGCTAACAATAGCTGACGAATTTCAAGGTCATCGGGGACTGTACTTGTTACACCCATTCGTGCAATCACAACGTGAGATAAATTTGCCATATACCTGCACCATTTATTTTATTTGAATACTAATGGACAAACAGTGTTTGTATGTAAAGAAAAGGAAAAAAAAAAAAAAAAAAAAAAAACTAACCGAGCTGAGTAAGCATAAGCGCTCCCGTCGCAACATCCTCGAAAGAAAAAAAGCTCCAAAGGATGACGGATTTTCCACCTCCCGCGCGTCATATAAGAAGACGCACCAGCACGTGGAACGGGAGTCAAAAAAAAGAGAAAAGAAAAGGGCAATCGCGGCACATCCATACACACGCGATCCTTCCTCCGACACTTTTAACGCGAAAGAGAGAGAGTCGAAGAAAGTTCGCGCGGCAGCGCATCACCCCCCCGGCGACGGCCACCCTTCCTCCTCCCCCAGAGGCGAATCTCCCTTTTATTTTTTCTTTCCCCTCTCCCGCAACGTGCGCGTTATTTTCCTCCTCGGCGTGAGGCTGGTGAGCAACGCTTGTTTTCCTTTTCTTCTTCCTCTCCTCCTTTTTACTCCATTTCCACTGGCGAGCTTTCGTACACGCGGCTACACCGTTTTCTTCCTTCTCTCACCGAGTTGTTCTGTTTGTTGCACTTGTAGAGCTCTGGCAGAGGGCGCGGCACGGGTCCACGGTCCACGTGCTCGTTGTTTCCTTTTCTCCTCCGTCTGTCAACCACAGCGCATTGTTGTGTATCTTTTGCAGCTTTCCGCGGCCGGAGGCGATGTCTTCCTAGAACCGACCACTTACTTTTTACACAGGAGGTACATGAGCGTTTTAATTTCGCGTCCCCGCGCCGAGATCGGGGGATTACTTTCTTGATTCAATTTTTCTCATCTCCTCCTGGAACGCGCATCGTCTCCTGAAATACTGTACGCAGAGAGAGAGGAAAAAAGCTCGATGACGGGACGAGCTTTTTTTGTTCCGTTTCTCCAAAGTAGGTCAAGAGCTCGAGTTTCGCGCGACAAGCGAGCCCTTGGTAAATTTTTCTTTCTTCTTTTGTTATTTGCGATGATGCGCAGGTTACGTGAAATGATGACAATGCCGCAAGCTCGATTACTGGAAATCCTATCAACTGCGCGACTACCCAAAAGCAGTGATGTCTAGCACCTGGTTTTTCAGTCAAAGAGAAATGGTATGTACATTTATGCACCAGAGACGACCAACTCGAATAGAATAAAAAACAAAAAAGAGCACTTGACATTGACTTTGGTTGTAACGTGACGGATTTCTCACTGCTGCATTGCGGAGATTCGCAATGAGCCGAGGATTGTGTGTGAATATTTAAACTATGCTTTTCTGAAACAGGAGCGTATAAAATATGTGTACTCCCTATCTCTCTATATTGGGAAATATCGACGAAAATTAAAGTCGTAAATTGAATAAAGACGAGAAACGAGGAAAAGAAGTAGAGACGGAGGAAGAAAAAAAAAAACAAACAAAAAATAGCTCGCTTATGTACGACTCGGGCGTGTGTGTTTCCTTCCTGGGTATTGTATACAGGCAAGAAGCAGCGGTTCGTGAAAGTCTCGCGGAAGCGAGATAGTACCTGCTCCAAACGCGTGTTCATGTACACGTCCACCTGAGTACAATACAAATCGAGTCGGAGGAGCTTGCAAGACGAGCACAAAGGGCGAAGGAGGGGGTGAAAAAAAAAGCGCAGTGGCTGATGAGCGTCGAGTGGCTTGTCATTAACAGTCGAGACCACCTTTTTGGTGGAGCGCAGGAGAGGAACATTGAAGGAGAATAAGTACACACTTGCGAATGAAAAACAAACGCGCTCGAGGCGACTCAGTGACAGTTTGTTTTTCCTTACTCGCCTTGCACGCGCGAGAGGTGTTGTATTGCGGGTATTTATATCCACCGCACGCGGAGGAATCGTAGCATAGGGGCTGGTCCTTACTTTTATCTGCTTCTTTCGAGGTATCGCTAATTTATTTTCGGGCAGCCTGAAAACGCCTTTGACTAAAATGGCTTTCCAAAAAAAAGAGAGAGCAAGTAGTAGGTAGTACATGACACTATTTATAATTCATATTGTCCGAAGGGGAAATTAAACGCGCTCCTTTAAAAGGTTTCTCAAAGAGTACATTGTACAACGCGACAGTGTCAACTTTTGTTTATAATGAATCGCTGGGCCAGCCAGAGAGAGAGAGAGAGAGAGAGAGAGAGCTTGTTGATGCATTATTCAGTAGAAACGTGCCGGTTGCAGTCGGACGTTGCGTTGCGCCCCCTGCCTGGCATTCGGTAGCTGATGTGTATTATACAAAAGTGCGGAGCGAGCTTTATATGGATTTTTGTCCTTGCCGCCCCGCGCGTCTTTCTGTTTTATCATTTTGTTTCATTTTTATATTCCCCCGCACCCCCTCTCTTTTTCCGTCCCGTCGTCTTTCATCCCCTTTTTTCCGAGAGTTTCTTTTGTTTATGAAAAGTTTGAGGGACCAAAATTACGACGCTCGGGGGAGTATTATATATACGTGCAATCTTCGGCTCGACTCTGTTGCTCGAAAAATGACAAGTTCAACGGGACAGAGAGAGAGAGAGAGAGAGAGAGAGAGAGAGATTTACGCTCGGGGTGTCTCTGGCTTATCCGCGCTTTTATCAGATGTGGGACTTTTTTTCTTTTGTTCTCCTTTTCCTTTCGCCCATTGTTGATTCATCACTGCTCGGCGAGAAACATTTTTTGTTTGCAGCGAGTTTTTATGGGGGAACGAAACTACAAGCCTCCCTACACGCTTCCGAGCGACACTCGTTGAACGAGTGTATTATACCTACCTCTCCTGTAAATCATTGTCCTATGAAGCATCGACATTTATCCATCGATGACACATTATATCCACAGTTGAATACACCTTTTGTTTGGCACTGCATTATTTACCTATTAACAACAAAGGAACTTAAACGAATGCGATAAAAACGTAAAACGCACCACGTGCGAGTGTAACAACCAGACGAGTATATTTGTCACAAAGTACCTGTACGTGCAAACGCAAACGTGCGGTGTATAAGTAGAGTAGAAAACGCAACAGTAGGAAGAGGTGGCTGCGCAACACGGCTCGTTGCACTCGAGTCCTTCGAAACGCGCGACTGAAAACTCAATAGCACAACGGGCCGGGCGATCGAGCTTGAAAAATCCACCCTCTCGCGCGAGCATCGCTGCACGAGTCAATAGCTTACCTTACCTATTACTGCGTCGTGCGAACCTACGAGGCAACATTATCACCTATGCTGATGCTGGTGTCGGTCCGAGTGACGGGAGGTAAGGGGAATGATGAATAAAATGAAAAACGGTCGACCCTTTTGTGGAACACGAAACACATATAAAATAGATCTTTAATGTCAACATATTTCACGGGTACATGTACAAAAGTAAGAAGGTTAACAAGTAGAGTCCTGAGAGATAAATACATATTATGTATACAATGAAACACAATACACCCTATACCTTTTTTCCTTCCCGGTACGATGTACATAGTATCTCTGTTTGGTCTCGCCCGCGAGTTTTCAGAGATACCGCGCGAATGAAGCAGATATATATGTAAATACATATATGCGTACGAAAGGTGCAAAAACACACTCACCCATGCAAGTGTATGGCAAGCAGCGTCGGTTGTATTATGTATGCGCACGTGCATCAGCTCAGCCGTCGAATTCGTAGATCCGCTCCCAGCCGAGGTTTCGCAGGGACCTGCAAGCAAATCGAAACCCCCCGTTTAACGCTCTGTGCTTCCCTTCATTATCTTCCTCTTACCAGCCAGCTCTCCTTTCTTTGTGCCATAATTCTGCCGAGTCGAGCCAACAAGGCTTTACTCCGAAAACACCATCGCCTCCGTCCCGACGCAAAATCTTCGCTTAGGCCAGAAATCTGTTTAATTACCCGATGCGTCAGCCTTTCGGTCTATTATTAGTTGGGCCCCCGCTGAAGTTTCGTCGTTTGCTGACAAGTGTAGGGTGTATACTCCAGCGCTCGACTATAAATAGGGCTGATCGCGTCGAAAGCACAACCCTCCGGTCTCCACACGGTGTGCAGTTTTTTTTTTTTTTTTTTTTTTTTTTTTTTTTTTACAACGAGCAGCTTAAAAACCGGTTGTACCGTTTGCCAACTACGCGCCACTGTGCTCGTGGTTAGCTCGACCGTGAGACGAATAACAGCTGAAACCTCGTCAGCTCGAGAACAAAACATTTTCATTTAAACGGCCGAATTTTTGCTTTGTTTGACGTGAGAGGGGAAAAAAAAAAATAGAAATTCATCACTGGCCAATCACGATCACAATTGCATACGTAGAGTCGCAACAGCAGTCGGAATCGAAATACATCGGCACAGCGTACCAACACGTGCGGAAGGTAAAGTGATTTTCATCGTTCCCGAATCTCGCACGTGCCGAGCTTTTTTTTCCCCCATTGGGAACGAACTTGAATAGAGGGAAACAAGTAAAAAAAACTTACTCTCCGGCGAGTTTCATGAAGCCCGGTGGTCCACACGTGAAGACGCAAGCCCTGGCGTTCGCAGCTCGGCCCAAGAGCTCCAGCAGCAACTCCTCCGACAGCGTGGCCCGTCTACCTTGCCAAGTGTCCCCGGCCTCTGACAACACCTGCGTCAACTTGAGCCTACGAGAGGTATTATTCATGAAAAATTAATTTTTCTCATCTGACGTTAGGGGGTGGGGAAAAGAGATGTAGAATTTCTTTTTTTTTAACACAGCTTTCAACAGTACGTTCCATGCGGAATAGAGCTTTTATTTTTTTCAATTTCCCAACCGAAGCAACCGGAGCGTATAAGTAAACGTCAATACCCGAGTTGCGACGGTTGTTTATACATACAAAAACACGGTTGTGAAGGTGTATTCGTTCTCATTTATCTTGTTTCACTTCTTACGCGAACACACCCGAAAGCACACGTTCATCCGTTCACTTTTGGACTGCCAGTTTTTTCGCCTAGAACAAACTACAAATTCTTCCTCACGCCTCAACCTATCTATTTCAAGTCTTCATCAAAATGGGGGTTCCGAGAAAAATAAAATAAAATAAAATTATCGTCCCAAAGCTACGAAATTGCTCTCCAAGAGGTCTCTCGTTCAAAGGGGGTAACCCGTATACCACAGGCTTCGAAGGGCCTGTGTATGTTTTATTACAAGAATTTGCTTTCGTTTTTTCGCTGGACGGCTCCATCGCGCGATGAACCTCGTATACAGAAACATCAGGCAACTTGTACTCACTTGTCTTCTCCAGCGAGCCTCTCGAGCTCCCGCGCGTAAAACACGTTATCCTCGTCCCTGTTGAAATTGACCAAGTTGATTGTCGGTCTGTAACAAACAAACAAGCCTGTACTCGTAACGGGGGGGAGGGGAAAAAAGGAAAGAGAAACTCGATTAGTGCGGTGTGCGCGGCAGTGGTAGCAACAGCTGGCCGGGGGCAAATGAAAAGGAGCAAGAAACAGCACATGTTCATTTACAGATAGGTATACACGCTAACGAAGCCCAGCTCGCGTGGAGAGAAGAGAGAATATAGGGAAAAAAAGCTCGGGCGCAACTGCTTCTGACGGATAACTCATGAAAAGAGAGGAAATAAACGGAAAAATGTAATACGTATGGATAAACTTACGGGCTGCGCCTGGCGAGGGCGCGCTTTACGATGGCCAGCATGACCGTGAGCCCAGACCCGGCAGCTAGGAGGTGCATCGCCGAACACTCGTCGTACCGGCCGGGCTCGAAGGTCCCGAGCGCATTGCTCAGCTCGAGCTTGTCACCGACCCTCAGCGCGGCTAGTGTGGGACTCAGTGCTCCATTTTTGTAGCGCTTGACCATCAGGCAGAGGCAGTCGTCACTGGTGGCTGAAGCTGGCCTGTCCTCCGGGTGCAGACAACTGGGCACGGGTGTGTAGGGCCGCGAAACTTCCGTACCTGTGAGTTGGAGCATCGTGTGAGGGATGTTTTCCTTTTTTTTTTTTTTTTTTTTTTTGCGCAATGTTGGAAAAAAAGCTGTCCTCGGAGTTTACGTAAAGCAGTGTTTTGAGTTGGGAAGTTGGAAAATTTAATGCTGGGGACGCATGCAGGATAAGAGCTTAGGGGAGGTAATGAAAGGTGGAGCTTCGAAATTACCCGCAAGGTTTTTACAATTTTTTTGCCCGGAAGTGCTCATTTGCCGATAGTGCAGGAGTACAGTATAAGGATTCATTGAGCGGCACTTTTTTTTTTTTTTTTTTATTAGTGGACTCAAATCATTTTTATCATATACATGCAGATAAACTGTGGAAAATTATCACTCGGAGTGTCCCTCTTTAAATGTTACTAATAAAGATATTTGTTCCGATAATATTCACCATAAACAAACATCCAAAGTATTGCATTTCACTAAAATAACACGAGCACAATCGACAAAGTAACAACATTCAATGCAAACAGACATTAACGTAACATGAGAAGCGAGAAAGACCCAAAGAAACTGTTTCAGTGCAAACAGTTTGGTTTACCGCAGCTTCGTCAGTGGAACGAACGGGAAGCGTATAAGTATATGTACATCGAAAAAGATTTTATTTCATTGTTGACCGGTTGAAGGGCTCACGAAATGATTAAAGCAATTATCATTTATCGATATTTCAAAGTAACGGTAAAAAACTATTTTAATTAAACTAAAGGCAGGTTTCGGTGTTTAAATGTATTTAACCAAAGGAATATCGAAATCAATATAGGGACTCGGTTTCAAATGGTTGGAAAATTCATTTGAACGAAAAATTCTTTGTAACATGTCGAGGTATCTCTATTTTCAGGGCTTTGATGATGACGCTTTTATTTGCACTGTTTTTATATATTAAAAGGACTTTTGGACTCGAGAAACAAAAAATCTTATAGTAACTTTTCGAAAAGTCAAGAATCAAAAGCTCAATGAGATAAAAGTCCCCTGAGATCTGCAACTCCATTGGCAAACGAGGATTAAAACTCTGACAACTCAAAAAGAGTAACGCAATGTTGCGAAAAATCACGTTCACAAAATCACAAATTGAAAATAAAAGCTGAAGTTCTTCAAAAAAAAGAGGGTGAGGGGGGGAAAGAGCACTTTTACGGACTCAACCAAGAGATGGCTCGATAAATCCACGCTTACCCATGACGTGGAGCTTAGCTTGGACGTGTCTGCCGGCCGGTACCAGTTGAGCGTAATTCCGAGCACGCAAAACCAAGAGACGAACTGCCTCACAGAGCCCAGTGTTCTCGAGCACCTCGTATTCATTGTACGTCCGCTTAGCCATGGCCTTCCCTGCGACTGGCTCTTCCTGCGACGCCGAGTGCGTACCGTAACTTTCCCAGATGCCTCGATTCTTCTTCTTGAACACCAGCTCGATCTACACGTGGAATTAAAATGCAGAGCTGTGCCGCGCTTTCTTTCTCCTGCTCTGCTAACTCCCTCGCCCGAGTAAATTATCTGCTATTGTGTGTGTGTACACACTACCCACTTTTAGCGTTTCGATTTCGAACTTTCGAGCTTTTACGTTCAAATTTCGTTTTAAAGGAACCCCAAGCATCGATACTCGCCACTCATAGGTGATTGAAAAACAAAAGTTCTCGTATAATATTCAGATTTGGGACTTTGTTGTTAAAATTAATAACAAAAACAGGTTTCACCTATACGTTTGATGCAACTGTGTGATACTATCTCACTCGCAACACTTGGGGTATGAAAACACTTTTGTGTAAAAACAATTATACAAACTCACCTCCTGTCCCTCGCAGCCGTGACGACAGTTGGGCGGCCACTCGACGTCCTCGGCAACTACTAGGCTGTACCTCGTGACGTGTCCGCTCCTCTCCAGCCCTATCCTTAGCGCAAACTCTCGCTCGTTCTCCCTTCTGACTTGACACTCGCCCAGCGGACCGATCTCTGGCTTGCAACCTGTGAAAAACAGGGAGACGCTATGGCTCGTCTGCCGCCAGTCGAGCTTTACAGCCGCACTGGCCTTTGCTGCAGCCGCTGCGTTAGTGATATTTTCTGAGGGGAAAAAAAATCGTGCATTCGATCGATTCGACGCAATCGACGTGAAACGAGAAGAGGAAAAATTGTACTTACTAGGCGCGTCTTTATCGCTCCGAAAGCACAGATCCGCGTTGATGGAGCGCTCGAGCCGACCAACGACGCACTTTTGCAGGATACTCTGGTAGTTGACCCACGCGTGCACCTGGAAGAGCAATTTTTGGTTGTAATAAAAAAAAAAAAACAGAGTGACAATAATGGAAAAAGATAAAAATAGGTGTACTCACGTCGTCAAATAGTTTGGTGGCGTCCTTTCCTACGCCCTTCATCAGTTCGGGCACACCACCAGGATGGAAAGCCAAGTAGCGCGAGACGTTAAAGACGATGCCTACAATACACAAATCGTAACATTAACGAGCGCATAAAAATTCAAAATATCGGTTTGACGGGAAAGCGACGCGACATCGCGATTCATCAACTCTCCCCATAGTCTGGTACAGTTCGTCTGTCTCTCTCTGATCGAGCTTGAAAACTGATAATAACAGGTGAACGCGCAGTTAGACAACATCGGTAATGTCCGCCGATGGAGAGAGAGAACTCAATTTCTCCGGACCCAAAAGCACTCACATGCACAGTAGTAAGTATATAGAAATGGCGACAAAAGCGGTGTATTACAATGCAAAACTACCGGATAAGTTGTGTACGGGGGGATATTCGAGTTTTGGCTTGCCTCGTATCGCGATCCAGGCGTCGGTCTCTTTGTCGTGTTTGGCCAGCTCGGCAGGTGTGACCGTGAGGAGTTTGCCGCCAACTCCGGTCAAGTCCACCCCGGACGAGCCCAGCCGGATCCAATCCATCAGACTGTGGCCTGGAGCCAGGGCTGTTTTGTTGCGCGGGTTACCTGCAATTTTATCAACAACACACACGGACACGTGACATACCTCTATGAACATTATGGTGTAAAAACGCAACGAAAAGAGGAAAGATGATTTTTGTTTTCACTGGCCCTGCTACTTAATGGAAAAATAACTTTGCATTGACTAAAAAAAGAAAAAAAATTTCGGTTTGAAACTCGTTCGAGGTATAATGGATATTGGGTGGTTTGGTGCACGAGGACGACAAAAGTGATAATCGGATCAGTTGGAGAGACGGGCGAGGTAATCGTGATTGTTATCGACGTATGTGCCAATAACGATCCCCGCTGTTGATATACTTACTTGGTAAATACCTGTAATACAGGCTTTAAGAGTGACGGATGGAAATTAGGTTTCGTTAATGTTTTACACCCTTTTGTTACTTACATACCTACCCTGATTGAATGGTATAAGCTAGTTTTTATCGAGATGAACTATTTCATCCGAGAGTTTATTATTGTCTTACGTGTGAAGCTGTAACAGTATAGGTTTCAATCGAAAGGGGCACATCGAGCCATCCACACGTATAGATGTACTTATCGAGACACGAGCACCCGTCGAAGATAAACAAACGCGTGTATTAGGTACAAGGGGGCAAGGAACTGCCATTAGCTACATATTATATACGCGCCACACCGGCGTCATATCAACACACGGGCAAAATCGCTGCACGAATCGCTCCTATAATTGCCAATTAGTCGCGTGGTTGTGCATTTCGCGTTACCGTGTCGGCGCTGCAATAACTCTCTCTCTCTCTCGACCTTATCGCCTGTATATTCCACGTCTTCGACGTCGAGTCACCGATAACGACAACATAAAGCATTACGATCGAGACAGTTGAGCCTCGATATCGATTTTTTGTTCTTTTTTTTTTTTTTTTTTTTTTTTTGTTTTCGCGTTTTTCTGTCGATCACCTGATATTGTATAATGCTGGTCTATATTTCTTTTAGTTGACTGTTGCAAAAGTAATGAAAATAAAAGTCAAACTTTGTAGGAAGAAAAACAAAAAGTACTCGGTGCTATGTTGTATCCTGTAGGAGTGAGTGTTTTCACATACTTTTTGCTCACTTGATCGATGTACTCTTATCACTTGATGATCACAGATATGCTCATACAATTTAAGATATCCTGAAAAAACAGTTGAAGTTTTCCTCGTCCGGTAGTTTGGGGGGAGCTTGCAAAAACCGATCAGACAAAATACCTAATGAGCGAACGTACATCCGCCGGTTCTCCAACTCTGCAGTAGAAAACGCGCGGCTTAGCAAGTCACTCGGAGCTTCGATCTTCGATACGCGTATACCGTCAACTATACACTCGGGCGAAAGCCCAAGACCCACATCTTCGCTTCATTTCCCCGGTGGTTAAATATTAAAAGCTAGCGCAGTCCGTGTGGTATGGCGCTTTGGAGGAAAGATCTTTTTTTCCTCTTTGATCAGCCACAACGGGCGAGGAGGTATATTTTAGCCTCCACTCGAGCTTTTTGCCGAATGACTGCGCGCTATTGTATGTACATACGCGTGTACGCCGTTACATATAGGGGGAAGCTTAACGACCGGGAGACTTTGGCCTTGGCTTTTTTTTTTTTTTTTTTTTTTTTGCGGGAAACATGAGACCGCAGTGCTGCGTTTCGGTCCTTTTAAAAATACACTCGCGGCTATCTTTCTTTTCTTTTCTTTTTTCTCTCTCTCTGCAAGTGGTTGGTCTCGACGTCGCGAGGGTTGGCGCACTTTCCCGTGATCAAAGGCTTGTAGAGTTAATGACGGGGAAGCGGGTTGTTTTGCGAATCTTAATGGAGCCCTATGTGTAAATTCATTGCAGGAGTGGCGCGTTCGATATCGAATCGTCATGACTGTCCTTACGGGGAAATATTGGGTTTTTCGGGGCTCGGCTGCTCAATAGGATCGTAGCGCACTTTTTTCCCCGAGTAACCGATAACCGTTTTCCCAAATCATTTTTCACGAGCGCGTACTTTCTTCCGAATGATTTTTCGGGGCAGTGATACCCCCGATCGTACATATAGTTTGGTCTACGGGTGCGCTCGTTCGTTCCGTATACTGTTTCGCGTATTTTTTACTCGCAATTTCCTACGTATATTTTCGTTTGAACCAAGAAAACATCATGGTTACTTACGTTGTCACAGCATTCGATTAAAGTAATTAACTATTTGATGATGATAATTTGGAGAGGAGTATATTGGGAAAAAAAATAGTAGAAATTTCTTTAATCTCACTTGGTTAATTTTTTTTTTTTTTTTTTTTAATAACATAATTGACGTTAATTTGCAGAAAATATTTCGTTGGTATAGTTTTATGAAATATTTTTTTCAATGGACTACATTTTTTTGTACACAGATGTTAAAATAAGCAGGTGCCTATACGTATACTTTTGTGGAGACTCGCTGCTAATAAAAGATATTCAACCTAAATTAAGAATTTTTTTTTTAAATAACGCCCGCAGCTTTTATTTCTCTCTTCTAAATGCAGAGCCACACTACTACGTGTCTTCATACATGTATCGATCGAGCCAGCATCCGTGCGAGCAAGAGGAAAGATTTAAATAGGCAAATATTCGTCGTAGATCAATATGCATACGTGAAGGTCCATGTATATACATGGAGGCAAGTACATACATCCATAAACGAAGAGAAAAAAACGGGACGAGCCAACAACAAAAAATTTATTACTCCATCGCTCTCTTCCTCTTGCGGTATGACCTCGGTTATTGATTGGACTCGGGAAATAAGTTATTAAGACATCTTACGGGGGACTTTGTGGCCGGTGTCCTGAAAGTTCCGAGTGTTTCGGTTCAGGTGATGTATTTTTAATTTATACGACCAGTAACTTGGATATTTATAGGTGGCAATAATAATCTTTGGCAGGCAAAGTGACAGTGTAGAAACCAAAGTTTTCTAATAATTTTTAGGGCTGAACTTTACTAGCATTTCGGACAAGATAGTAATTTTGAGTTGAATAGGTATCTAATAACCCGAGACATGTATTGGCTTTTCTTTTGCTCGCGGAGAAATATTGGTCTACCAAAAGTACATGCATCCACAATTTGCTTGCACTGAAAATATTCACGTACATCATCTTTATTTTTTTATGCGTAAACATCGTAGTTGGGCATACAGATGCGTACTTACATCGGAAATTCAGGGGTATGTACATTTCTGGAACGAAAATGTACCCTATATATTATACACTCGAAGATTCTCGGTATAAATAAACTGTGCACGCGAGAATACATTTTAACCATGTGTCGCTTTGTTAGAGAACTTGGGTACTTTAAGGAGGAAAATATTTCTCTGTGCATCCAATATTGAAGAAAAGCACTTAAGTTGCGGAAGGAGCAAGAAGGTCCATCCAAAAAGTTGAGACACGCGTCTTTGCTAAAACTTCAGATCATTAACTTTTGACATTAAGACCCTGAGATTTACGAAATTCAGGTCGACAAAAGGAGCTTTTAAAGTTACACACTGTTCAGACAGAAAACCCTGCTGAGAAAAAAAAAGGAAAAAATAATAGAGTAATTGAATCAATGTCCGTTAACTCATATGTATACGATATGTACTCATGATACACTCAACATAAACTCACCGGTAGCCGAGCCAGAAGAAACAATAGACGAGGTCTCCTTGAGCGCCGAGTCCCTGAGTTGCTTCACCCGTCCGGTGGGCCGCGAATTTTTGGCCAGAGGTACCGTTGGTGCGGCTAACGCCGACGTGGGGGGCAGCAGGCTCGTTGGCTCGATTTTCCTGCCGATCTGACCAACATGAACTGCAGTGGTTGTTTCGACAGTCTCGGCCTCGTTTTCTTTACTTGGCGACAACGCATTGGTGCTCGTGTCCATGTTCCCTTCTGTGCAGAAAAGAAGAAAAGGGTACTGCAAGTCACTTGGGAGCTTTTTTGACACGGTAACGAATTGTGTATCAGTTTGCGATGGAAAGCTCAAATATTTTTCAAAGTAATATAAGTCACTAGTTTCCTTACTCCTCGAGCACGTCTAATCTGTCAGTCATTTTTTGAATTCCCCGCCTCGAAAGCTCCGATTGCCACGTGATTTAGATTTCACGATGTAACCGTTAGAGGTCAGCACACAACACACCCATTACCGATCGCGATGATGAACAACAGCGGTTATTCCCCATATGCATGGGTGTTTTCCGCAATCGTCACCAGCAAGTAATTTAAGGTTGCGCTCTACGCTACCATCAGGTCGGTAAGTCAACTACCTTGAATTAACTGGCGCTCTGTTCCGTAATCTGGCCAGTTAAAATAGCAGACGACAGTCAACAGCGATGAAATCTTCACTTTTTTCTCGACTTTCACGTCGTCTGCTGTTTTAACTGCGCAGTTAAGGCCATGGCCATGGCCATAATCTGCAATCTGCAGATTATACGGAATATATTACAACGCCAGTTTAATTCAAGGTAGTTGACTTACTGACCTGACGGTAACGTAGAGCGCAAATTTAAATTACTTGCTGGTGACGACGATTGCGGAAAACACCCCAAGCGACGTTACCACCACGACCTACGTAAATTTACAGCCTCTGATTTTATCATTCTGGTAAAGAGAGCACGGTGTAAGATGTACGTGAAGTTATGTGTAGTAATTAAAGAAATTACTACTAAGTATTGCCATATGGTCGATTTTATTAAACCATATGAATATCTCTATTTTTAGAGCTCGACTTTTAAGTAAAAAATAGATTGTAAACTTGCCGCAAATACTACAAACTACGTCAACTTTTTATTATCTATCTGTAAGATTAGTTGCGGCTGGTTTGTAATTATCAAAGTGACTTTGCTGTAAATAGCAATAGTTATTTGGATCAGCGCCATCTAGCGGTCTTAATTTTTTTGGCCAAAAGTGGCTCCTAAAATTCTCAATCAGAGCAATTGAGCTCAGAGCTATTTAGTCAATTATAAACCAGCCGCAACTCATGATGAAGCTATAGAATGAAAAAATAACAATACATGTGTTTTAGGCGGCAAGTTAACAATCTATTTTTTACCAAAAAATCGACCTCCTATGTGTTTGTACTTTTAAAGATAAATTTTCAAGCATAAGATAGATTGTTAACATGCCGCCAAAAACACAAGTATTGTTATTTTTTTATTCTATAGCTTCATTATGAGTTGCGGCTGGTTTATAATTGACTAAATAGCTCTGAGCTCAATTGCTCTGATTGAGAATTTTAGGAGCCACTTTTGGCCAAAAAATTAAGACCGCTAGATGGCGCTGATCCAAATAACTATTGCTATTTACAGCAAAGTCACTTTGATAATTACAAACCAGCCGCAACTAATCTTACAGATAGATAATAAAAAGTTGACGTAGTTTGTAGTATTTGCGGCAAGTTTACAATCTATTTTTTACTTAAAAGTCGAGCTCTAAAAATAGAGATATTCATATGGTTTAATAAAATCGACCATATGGCATTACTTAGTAGTAATTTCTTTAATTACTACACATAACTTCACGTACATCTTACACCGTGCTCTCTTTACCAGAATGATAAAATCAGAGGCTGTAAAGTTATACGTATCAAGATTTCATCGCTGTTGACTGTCGTCTGCTATTTTAACTGGCCAGATTACGGAACAGAGCGCCAGTTAATTCAAGGTAGTTGGCTTACCGACTTGACGGTAACGTAGAGCGCAACCTTAAATTACTTGCTGGTGACGATTGCGGAAAACACCCAAAAAAACTGTTATAATGATAAGAAAGAGCGTACCGCGATCCAGGTATAAGTTATATATATTACATACATGAACAATGAATATACGGTAAGCTCGACGGGAGAAAGTAAAAAAAAAAAAAAAAAAAAACAGCGCGTTTCGTTATATACCAAAAACCTTGACATTGCTCGGGCCCCAACAGTTGCTCCGCATGCAAAGAACTCTTTTCTCCTTTATCGCGTCTTTGTGCATGATGTACTTACTTAAGTAGGTGTACGATTATTTAACAAAAAGTCACCGTATTTAACTCCCAAAATGGGGGTGTTTGAGGGTAGATATGGGTCAAAGTGTTAGTTAATTTTTTTTTTTTTTTTTTTAATAAATAAATATACTCGTTAAAACGTCTGCACGTCGAGTAAAGGACGAAAAAACGAAAGAGGAAGAAATAAGATAGAGAAATGGCAAATCCATGGATTCGAGAAGTTGTACGATAAACGTGCGCGTGCGTGGCTGATATTATATATATATGTTACAAGTGACTTGCATATACATACGTTGGAACGTTGGAAGGCACAAGGCAGCCGCTGGAAGCGAAGAACACAACATATATATATATATATATATATATATATACGAGTAAAAAACGAGCCGACCGAGAGATATACGAGACCAGGAATCAGAAAATCCCAGTTTTCAGGTGGGACGCGGCGCGGCGGCCTCGAGAGTTCCCGTTCGTTTGGATAATCGTTAGGACGAGGAAGGTGAGACCGAGCCGAGGCAGGAGGAGGAGGAGGGTCTCGCCGTTGGAGGTATTCTCGAGAGAAAGAGATACACCGCTCGAAAGCTGGGTCCCTCCTGATCGAGGACTCGCTCTGGTTTACCCAGAGACTGGTAATTTTTGAATACTCTGCGGAATTACCTTTGCTTATGTATCCATTTTAAAGAGGACTCGCAAGATATCTCGATTAAGGACAAAAGATTATTGCAAGAATTGTCGACTGTCGGCAAAAGACGCAGATAAATTATTAGAAAAAAAATCACTACGTTTCTTTTTTTTTTCTTTTTTTTTTTTTTTTTTTTTTTATATATTATTCACGGCTGCATTGGAATTTTATACGCGGTCTGTAGGATAATACCGGGTATCGAGAATACAAGCAACGCGAGTGAGTCACACCTGATATCAGGGGGATTGACGTTATACACTTAGAGAATGTTGTGTTTATGCTTACACGTCACTGTATATATGAGGAGAAAGGGGCATTTAATTTTGGAGCAAATATATAATTATATATTCTTCGAAACGGAGCAGAAGACGCGCGAATGCACTGTGTATGTGTATATGTGTAGATGACAGAGAAGAGAGAAGGATGGAGAAATGTGTGTGCAATGCATAACCTAAATGTGCCACTTACCTACTTACCTGATATTATTTATTAAAAAGAAAAATCTGAGAAAAATTCCGAGTCCAGTATGCAAAAAACCAGGGCCAGTCCGATCACCATTCCGATTATAGGCTCTTCATTTCGTTTAATGCCGCCTTTTTTAACGAACGTGTGATTTTTGTAAAAAATTTAAACCCCCTCTCCCCCAGCCCAAGAAAGTATTAGAAAAAAAAAAAAAAAAATACAGTTAGAAAGAACAAAAAATGCACCCTCTGATTACACAGTTTGTTTAAATTGAACCCTCATAAATTTTGTAGAAAAAAATTATTAACAGTTGCCAAGTTGTCTTGTTTTAAACCTCCGATATCTTTGGAAAACACTTCTTTTTCGATACAACGTTGGATTATAAAAAATGAACCTTTTCTGATTCAAATTGAGCTTATCTTACATTTGCAAATATTAGCTTAGTTTTTTTATTAACAATTAATACATAATTCTGGTCTAAAAGCTAACCTCATCTCTATCATGTATATCAACTGCACACAAGCCCCCAGAGCGCATGCGCAGTTGATATACATGATAGAGATGAGGTTAGCTTTTAGACCAGAATTATGTATTAATTGTTAATAAAAAAACTAAGCTAATATTTGCAAATGTAAGATAAGCTCAATTTAAATCAGAAAAGGTTCATTTTTTATAATCCAACGTTGTATCGAAAAAGAAGTGTTTTCCAAAGATATCGGAGGTTTAAAACAAGACAACTTGGCAACTGTTAATAATTTTTTTCTACAAAATTTATGAGGGTTCAATTTAAACAAACTGTGTAATCAGAGGGTGCATTTTTTGTTCTTTCTAACTGTATTTTTTTTTTTTTTTTTCTAATACTTTCTTGGGCTGGGGGAGTGGGGGTAAAATTTAATGCCACTCTCCGATCAGCTGTTTCAATGTCACGCACACCAACACACAGAGCGTAAACCGGGCCGTTCGGAGTTTCTATTTTTGCCTGGTCAACTGGAACATCTGCTATTTCTATTTTGTTAAGGACTGTATGGTGATTGATAAGGGGTTACTTCTATACACTGTGTTGATTATAGTTACACCTGACATCGGTACCGACTCACTTTTAGTCGATTAAGTAAACGACACTTAAAATGCAAAATTCCGTACACCTACATGCAAAGATATACCTATACGTTAGCTGTTTTCATTCATTCACTAAAAAATATCAACACATGTTTGCAATTGCATGACACACTTTCCCCCCACCCTTACAGTCTATGTGCGAGAGAGCGGGGGCATGTGACTTTTGGGCGCGAAAAGCACTGCGTTTGAATATCTATGCGAACATCGATATCTCGTGCTGCACGTGTGGTCGTCCATATTTGTCATAATTGTCAAAGTAATAGTTTGACAAACACATTTTTTTGTTTACTTAAATAATAAGGTATCCTCGTTTATGTTTTCCTTACTACTTACGCGGTAATATGATGTTATTCTATGTAAAAAACAACAATGGAGTGTAGATATTTATGGGTTTTTATATAATATCTAAAATATAATTACTGTAGATTCAGAAGGTAAAAGTAAAAAAATTTTAAAAATGTATGCATGTTTCGTATAGAACTGAATTTTCGTATTGGTAGTAGGATAATAATTTCGGTGTTTTAACGAACTACTACCAAATTAAAATTGGTTAAACGTTGATATGTGCAATTAATTACCATTTTTTATAACAAGTTCGTGTAAGTTGCCAGTTTATCAACGAAAGTGAAAAATTTGAAAGATGAACGCCTAAATACAGACGAGCAAAGATCGCTGACCAAACAAAATGTGCAAACAATATTCAAGCATCAGTTTCCAGTACAGCATGAATATTTTGCGAAAAAAAAAAGAACATGGCATTTGTTTGCAATGATTTTCCAATACGCGCTCAACTATGCAAACGTGCACCCTGTATTTAGTATACGTATTTCCACATCGTACTGCCGATTTGCGTAAAAATTAATAAATACAAGTAGAGAAAATATCAAAGCAAGTGACGATTATTATTCTGCCGTAAGTCACGAGCGCAGGGAACCATCGGTTCGCAAATGCTAATCCTTCGAACAAACAGATGTATAAAATAAACAAACTCCTCTCGGTTTCGGCTTATGCATATAATATACATACGCACCTCGACCCATGCCAAATCAAGTGTATTGTCGGCTCGTATGCGAGTTTTAGCGAGCATTTGCCATCACTTTATCTGCAATCGCTGCACATATATGTATATACGTAGCACGTAAATTAGAGAATAAGAAGAAGAAACGAAAAGCCACTCACGAGCGCATAGCTGATGCGAAAGACTGCGTGGCTGTTTAGTCGACGGACGCGTGCACTGCAGGGAGATACTCTGTCGGATCGACTCTGCTCGTTGAAGCTATTAATTTTTCTTATTTTTTTTTTTTTTTTTTTTTTTTTTTTTTTTTGCCGTAAAACGCGTGTTGTTCAACAACAGTGTATACTTAGGAGCCTACACAAGTGCGCGTTGAAGGTAATCTTTTTTTTTTGTTGTTGTTTATCGTGTACCTATAGTGCATATATATATGTTTTTGCGATAAATCGATCGATCAAATTCCTAATTAAAGTGAAAGCTTCTTAGAACCGATTATTGTTGCACTGTCTACGCACACACTCCAATGCTTATTGGCACGTCGGGTGAGCGGTAAATTTTTATTTGATTCATCAAGCTCGATGCGCGCGGACGCGACGTCAATTTCATGTCGAAAAAATGTCAAGTGACAAAGTGTCGAGGCTATATATGTATATATACTTGTACGCGCTCGTCTAGCTTGCAGAGCGCGATCTACACCTTCTTCCACGGGGATAAGCTTGCAACAATTCTTCCAAAATCCCCTCGCGCTCGTTTACAGAAGATGCGAGTTTTCGTGCGGGTTTTGTTGGGCGAATAACCGCGTGAATCGCTATAAATCGACGCATCGAAATTCCCCGCGATTTCAATACCCACTTGCGCGAAACTTAAATTACCTCGTTTTACGATGACGGCACTTTGTTGCTCCGTGAAATCAAAGTACGCGAACAAAATAATTTACCTTACAAAACCTGATAACCAAATTCGGGCTAGAGGGAAAGAAAAAACCGTAACACAAGGTCGTACTTGTATAAAATATTTACGATCAGGATCGATGGTACGAGGATTACCGATTCGAGACGGAGCTGTATTTTATTTACAGTCAACAATCCAACAAACCCCCCCCCCCTGCGATGGATCTGTCAATGATTTTATATTGTCAAAAAAGTGGACCAGCTTTTTGTGTATACGATCGGTTTAGTGGAGCTAAATTTTCGTGCTCATTGAATAAACGAGTAAACTGCCGAATGACTGGACGCATGCAACAGTACGTGTAAGTATATATGTGGTACATTACGAGGTCGCCGCGAGCTTTTGTAGCTGTGCTGGATTATCATGTGTGTATACACGCGTCGAACGAGCACGTATATGCCTTCTTGTATATGAATCGACGCTGTAATCTCTCGATAATGAATCACGTTTGATATGGATTTTTTTCCCTTTTTTCGGTGCGCTAGTGCTCGGGTGTCCGTAAAAATTTATAGCTGCCGTGTGCACGCGTAGTTGGATAGTTTAGTCGGGAAATGGCTCTTAAACTGGGTGGCCAAATGCTTCGTCGCTGTAAAGCACATTTCGTGAGTATAAGCTAAATTGGTGTTTGTGTGTGTGTCCTTTTTTTTCAATAAGACGTACAGAGAGTCGTCGAGAGTCTCGATATTTGCATACATGCTTTTTTCGTGTGTTTCGAGTAATGTCACAAAGTTTGCTCGGTGCTTGGCTTTGCGAGAATTTTCTTGGGTATACTGCATGTGAAGTACTGTGGTGTGTATATTTATCATCTCAATTGCCGATTTTCGTCTTGTTAATGGATATTCCATGTCTATATGCTTTTGGAGTATTACCATACGTGCTATAATGTGTTATGTAAAGTTTTATCAACGACTGTGTACGAGAAACGCGGAGACTTTCGAAAGATTGCCAGAGATGAATTTTGTTTGACGAGTGTTTTTTTTTTTTTTTTTTTTTTTTTTCAACCATTTTTAGTCTCAACTGTTTATTTTCACTTTGTGACCTTGGGCCGGTTCTCGATCTCAGACTCTCTCGTGTAGTACCGGGTGAGAGAAAAATTTTGATAAAATCGATGAACCATCCATAGATTACGTTTTTTTTTTTTTTTTTTTAATGGCTACTTTGTACACCGATGAGTCAGGAATCGAAATAAATTCGTATTTTTAATTCACGATGCTAAAAGTCACCGGAAAACTTGATACCCCAAAATATTTTCAAATCATAAACATTTGCGTCACTGCAATTTATGTACCTCAATGATGTTTCATTCTTATTATCTTTTATCTCGTATTTAAAATGAACAAATGACTTTATGGCACTTTCTTCCATTATTTTATTTTTACCATTTCTCTAGATAGCCTTTTCAAATTTGTTCATGAATAAAAAACGTAATAATAAACAAACAAAAAGTAAAAAATACTTATTATTCTTATCCAGCGCACTTGACAATTGAAACTCAATCGTTCTTATCGATTTATCGCGCATTTGTCGCGTACACGCGCTATTGTAGAAAAAGATTTCCCAACTCATCGACCGGCCAACAAGTATCTAATCTCAGTCGTGTGTAAACATGTAAAAATATTTTCTCAACAAGCAGCAGCCATATGCGTTTAAAAAAAAGAGGAGTAGACCCGACAAGGAGCCCAAGATGAGGAACATCGTCAAGATCGTCAACCTGATCCACACACTGGTCCAGTTCGTGGCGAGGGGATTTTTCCTCCTCGTGGCCTATCTGAGCGGGCCGGCCGAGTCTCAGCCACCGATCAAGGACCTGACGCTACTCCACAGCGCCACCGTGCTCGCTCTAAAAATAAGAACTCGCCAAGTAAGTTTTTTTTTTTCTTTTTTCTTCCATACCCCAGCCAACGCTTAAAACGAAAGCCACGAATATTATACATTTTTTCACCAGTGGCAAGTAAAGCATGACATCAACCGGTCAAGCATTGCCGTACACATGCTAAGTGACCAACAAACAAATTCCGACGCGGGCCCGAGATTTTTATCGCCCGACAGACTTTGAGGAATAAATTTGGCTGAAAAAGCATACGTGCAGTGGATTTCAAAAGAAACACGTTCCTCGCATCCACTTATTTCCTAAAACTTTGCGAAACCCTTCAATTTGGAAAAATCCAATGCACTCCATGCGAACTCGCTTTGCCGTCAAACGAACCGTGTACTCGTAATGACATATTCAACGGCTCAAACAAAGTCCGTGCAAATATACGCGCGCATCGAGATTGCGTTGCGTAATCGGCAAAGTCCACATAGACACCGACACAGAAGAAAAAAACAAACAAAACAAAAACTTATGCCTTGCAGTTATCCTCGGAGAGCGTCGTAAGATCCTACATCGAGAGAATCAAAGAGATACAGCCGACTTTGAACTGCATGACGGAGGACAGGTTCGAGGACGCGCTGAAGGATGCCGTAAAGTGCGACGAGCTGCTCAAGTCACTGGACAAACCCTCCGTTGAGACCCTCGCCAGAGACAAGCCGTTTTTCGGGGTCCCCTTCACGACCAAGGTATACATACATGACGTCGAGTTATGATGATCTTTTTTTCACCCGAGAATATAATATATGTTATTTGTACGCGTAGGACTGCATTGCCATCGAGAACCTGAAACAGACCGCTGGTCTGGTAGCTCGCAGGAACTACCGGGCCGCCAGGGACGCGGAGTGCGTGAGACTGATGAGACTCGCGGGGGGCATTCCCCTCGCTACCACCAACGTGTCCGAGCTCGCCATGTGGTGGGAGAGCACGAACTGCATATACGGAACCACCAAAAATCCTTACAACACGAGGTGGGTCCAAATTGTAGAATGATATATACATTTGTCTCTCATATACATGCTTGAGAGAAACCACGTGGATATATTTTTTCTTCTTTTCTTCATCCAACAGGCACATCGTGGGTGGGTCATCGGGCGGTGAAGGTTGCATTCAAGCTGCAGGTGGATCCCCATGTGGGATCGGATCGGACATCGGTGGATCGATTCGCATGCCCAGCTTTTTCAACGGGATTTTCGGGCACCGGCCCTCCAAAGGTCCGCTGACATATGTGCTTTCGTTGGGCATTTTTAAAACATTTTTTCATTTACCAATCTGTTTATGCGTTTAGGTGTCGTGTCTAACGAGGGCCAGTATCCAAACGCGTACACGGAGGAGCAGAACGCGCTCCTAGTGGTGGGCCCGATGTGCCGGTTCGCCGAGGACTTGGGGCCCATGCTGGGGGTACTTGCCGGGAAAAATGCCGAGCTGCTGAAACTCAACTCCAAGGTCGACATGTCAAAGCTCAAGGCACGTGTTTTGTTTTTTCCCCCGATTTCAAATGATATGCTTCCCAACTGACTGGCGTCGAACCCCATCGTCAGGTGTTTTACATGGAGGACAGCGGCGGCGAGATACTCGTGTCGTCCGTGGACCCGGAGATCAAGGAATCGATGCGGCGCGTCGTCGATTACTTCGAGAGGGTGCACAATGTCAAGCCGACGAAGGTTGAGATCCGCAAGTTCAAGAAGAGCTTGTCGCTGTGGCTGGCCAGAATGTCGAGCCGCGATGGCAAAGACTTCTCGTACGAGATGAGCAACTGCACGGGCCGGCTGAACGTAGCCTGGGAGCTGCTCAAGTGGATCACGTTCACGAGCGAGCACACGATCGCGGCACTGGTCACGGCCACCTTCGAGAGACTGAACGTCGGCTACGGCTCCGAGCTCCATAACAAGCTCAAACAGGAGGGGAAAGAGCTCCAGCTGGAGTTTCAGGTACAACTACCTTTTCACACCTCTGTTATAATTTTATCAATTTTCACAACAAAAATTTTTAAAAGCATGCATTTCGTGACTCGCGTTTTCCCCCTTGTATATAGGACATGCTCGGCGACGACGGAGTATTTTTATATCCGACGCATCCCACTGCTGCCCCACTTCATTACGAGCCACTCGTCAAGCCCTTTAATTTTTCGTACACGTCCATTATTAACGTGCTCGCATTACCCGCGACCGCTTGTCCCCTTGGATTGAACAAGCAGGGCTTGCCAATTGGTTTACAGGTGAGAGTTTTTGATGGCAATAAAAATTAAAATAGATAGATTACATTCACAATAAAACACAATAAATAAACGTTGTCGTTGTTACGAACGCAGGTGGTGGGTGGACTTTACCAGGATCATTTAACGATTGCCGTAGCCGAGGAGCTACAGCGGGGATTTGGGGGCTGGGTGCCACCGGCGATAATCGAGTAACGCACCGATGCCAACTTCCTATGCCGAGGAAACAAAACAATGCCTTATAGACTCAAAAACCAAGGAAATCAGTTGCAGAACAATAAAGCCCCCTATTGCGACCTCTCTTGCTCATTATATGCGTGGACTTGACAAGCAGAGAAAAAACGGAAAGGGAGAGGGGATTGGGGTAGGGGGCCCACAATAATACTGTTTTTTATATCTCGATTGCGCGACGCGAGGCTCGATTTTTTTTTCAGCCCGTGTAGATTATTATTATTATTATTATTTTAACATTTACTGTTGATGAATATCAGAAAATGCAATTGACGTTGTTATAAGATGTTACAAATCGTTGTAAGCTTTTCTTTTTACTTTATTTTCACATCATTGAATTTCTATTTTCATAACAGACCCGTAGCGATACATGTGCTGGAACGGAATAATATATACGTATATATGTTGGTTTAATTTTTATCAGATAAAATGGATATCGTGCGATTCTTTATTGATTCTTTGGACAAAGTTTATTTTATGTACGTATTTGTATGAATAAAATTGTGATTGTTTTTATCTGTTTCCAATAAACCCTCTTTTCCTTGTTTTTACTGTATTTTACCTTTGTCGTTGAAAAAAAAATTGGGAAAAATTTCATAAAGACAACAACGACACACGTCGTGCAAAGAAGTAATTTATTTTACATTTGTATTTTATACTCGTTCAAATGCATTTACATGGTAATAAACCTTATAATATAAAACGGAAGACACGATTCCGTCGCGTTGCGTGGAACAATCGTAAAAATCGCTCAAGTTATAAAATACCATATATATATACTTAAATATACGTGTGACACAACGTGAGGCATTGAGATTTTTGAAAATCCCAACTATGGGAACGAGATTGCAGTAATACTTGTACATGTACATATATTATACTCACAAACGATTCATGTTTTCTTTTAGAATTTATTGAATCACAGTACTTATATTTATTATAGTATCTTATTCGAGAATAATCGACTGGTTAAACAGAAATCTATCTTACCGATGTCAAATACAAGTATGTGTTATCAAAGCCATTCTTACAAGATGCAAACATAATAATCAAGACTCGTTTAGCGTGCAATAATTGTTGATCCGAAAATTGAAATATCGAAACGTGCCTTTGTGCTTGAATTAAAAAAAAAAGCCTTACTCATCGGTAAGATAGACATCTGTAATTTCCAAGAAATCAAAATAAAAGTATCACATCCCGTTAAGTAACTTTTCCATGTCATGGTATACGATAGCGTATGTACGTTTAAAATAATGAAAAAAAAAAAACAATGTGAAGTAATAATGATAATAATCCTCGGACGCGCATACACACACACGTATGTATGATATATATGCGCAGGCACGTGTCCTCAGGTGGAGATGAGATTGCGTTTCTCTTCGGTCTCCTGCGGTCCGTCCTCGGCCGGCTCCTTCTGCCCCTCACCGTTGAGCCTCTCCTCGTCGTCGAAACCGATCTCCACGTCACTCGCCGAAATCTGCATGGTTTTCATTTCTATCGCCACTTTGCCGGACGCGCGTCCACCCCTGCTTTCACTACCATCGCCAGCCTCCCGTTTCCCCGACTGCCTCGCCACATCGTCCCCCGCACTTTCGGACCCCACGGCACGCGGAGGTGGATTTTCGTCGCTGCCGATTTTCATTTTCGACTCGGCCTCCTTTACCGCCGTGTGTATGACCGGCTCGGCCCAAAGGCCAGGATTGAAGGCCGGGCCGGTCCCGCCCAGCTCCGAAGGCAATATGTCCAGGGGCAGGTGCTGGTGCAGCGTGCTGAGGTTGTTGCCGTGAAGGTAGATCTGTAGGGACGGATAAATCGGTTGATTGGTGGGGGGGCTCGGGAAGAGATTGCACGCGTTATGTATACCTTTTTTCGGGTCTTGTCGTCGAGGAACGGCTTGACGAGGGCGAGGGTCGCCTGGACGTAGAGCGGCGCCGATATGAAGTGGATGGCCTTGAAACGCGCCGGGAAGCGGCCGCGAAGGGTCGATATCAGGTTGCGGAGGGCGCCGGCGCCCAAGGCGCCCCCCTGGCGCAGCGTGAACCCGCTCCAGTCCACCACGGCCACGAAACCGGCTTGCTGATTGGTAACGTCACGGACTGCGTTAGTCTTTTTTTTTTTTTTTTTTTTTTTTTTTTTGGTGCGTCGATACGTTAAGGGCGACGGTATTTCGTACGTACCTGGTTTCTGGGGTCTTGAATCAGCGTCTCCAGTACCAAGAAGATGGCCCTCTGCACAGCCAGAGCTGGGATCGTTATGGAGTCCCATTGCGAGGCCAACACCACCAAGACGCACCGGCCTTTCCTGCGAATCATCGTTCACTCAGTGGTGGAAGCCATCTCATTGAGGATTATTTGAAGAGAAAAAAAAAAAAAAAAATCTTGCCAACAAATTATACGACAGTAAGGGATAGTACACCCAATGAGCAAATTAGTTTAGAGTCGTGTAAAATGTTGATGATCGTGTGCGAACGATAGAGTGGACATCTGTGCTTATGGGGACCGAGCATGACAAGTCTAATAGCGCGTACTGTGAGCTTGTATCGATTATCTCGGAAAATTCGATAGGTTGTCGTGAGCAATTTTGTTATCTGGGTGTACATACGCTACGCGTGGGACAGCGGGGCTTTGTGACGCGAGCTTTGATTTTTTTATCTCTGCAAAAATCGATAAATTGCACTTGCTTGTGCTGGACCTGTAGCCCATCGACTTTAAAAAGGTTGATAATTATTAAGAGTTGCTTTGAAAGAAGATAAATTTTGCGGGTGAGTGGGCTAGCATGTGCATGTCTCATTCACTGGCCCGTGGGTATAAAAATTTGCAAAAAAAATCATGTTGTCGTGGTCGAGCTTTTTTTAAAAAATCACGAGATACAAATTGATAGACAAACAACCTGTCACGGGCAGGTAAGACGCCGGGTATGCCAGCCCTGAGCGCTGCCTGTATCGTGGGGTCGCACGCCGTCAGATTGCCAAATATGTCCTGGCGCTGGGTTATTTGTGCCTGGTAGGCGGCTATCAGCGCCGCCGTTTGCTCCGTCCTGTACTTCCGCGCCAGCAGGAAGCGCGTGATGTACTCGTCCGTGCACTCTTTCAGTTCTGTTGCGGACCCGTGGCATCGTCATGCGCATACAAGATTTTTTTTTTAATGCAATTTCATTTTTGGAGAGCTATTGTTAAAAGTTTATAGATTTTATGGCGTAAAAGATTCAAGTGTGTAACGCAGGTTTCTTAAAGCTTGCGATTCTCCAAGGAGACTAATTTTTATCGTTTGCGTCTTAAAACGATTTTTTCTTTTCCTTACACAAGTTTTTACAAAAAATTACTCTTGTCATGGTATTTAATGGAGCATAAATGAAGCTTTCCGATTGTTTTTCCTACAATCGGTTTAGCTGTATTTGCGTTATCCACAAAAACTACCACTTTTATTGTATCGGTTATCAAAATCGGTTATGAAAATAATTATCATTAAAGAGCCTCCAAGACAGGTAGGACAAGTAGACGCAATGGAAAATTAAAGCTAATTATAAACATAAATGATAAGAAAATTGTAATGAAATTAAAATAAGGAAAAAAAATAAAATTTTCTTAATTTAGAAGTGAACAAGAGTCCGAGGAAGCTTTGTGCCAATTACGTAGTTCGTTGCCAATTTTTCTACCGTTGCAACTATGCTTTACTCGCTTACGCAATTTATTTGACGGAAGATATTTTTGAGAAGATGATTGATCGTACGTTACAGTCTACTGTCAGAAACGAAAGTATACCATATTGAAAGGCTTGAAAGAAAATTTCGTTATTAGACGTCTGAAGCAGCACAACATTTAAGTGTTTACCGGAAAATTTTTATCGAATGATTATACGTTTTTCCAGCCCGGAAATCGTCAGCTTCATTGTAAACCACGATTTTTTTTGTTTTTGTAATTAGGAAAAAAAAAAAAATTTTAATTTGTAAACAATTTTTATTGAAGTATTCAAGTTACTGCAAGGTAAAGCAAAAATGAAACTTAGTTTTTAAATGTATATTCCCCGCAAGCATTAATGAGCTCACGCAAGAGCCTCACAATCAACCATCTCGTGGCGCAATAATTTTTTACAATACGCCAAATCACCAAAGGATGGTCTCGTGAACATAAAACCGTGATATTTCTCAAGAGAGAAAATTCAGGCGAACTGTACTGCTTTGTTGTTTCTTTTTATCGATTTAAATAATTAAATAAGAAAAAAAAAAAAAAAACAAGTTTTTGCATCAGCGCAGTGTCATTGTTATTGATGAAATCAAGTTAGCATAACAAAAATATTTTATCGCTGTCAGTGCAATGCACGTTGCGAATATTTAAGATAACGAAGAGCCAAACTTTCGTGAAGCGCGGAATCCGATGAAAAGTTATGTGTTGTCACTGCACACGCGCCGGTGATAATATTAGCCAAGTCAAATGTATGACAAAAATTTTTTCCTTTTTTTTTTCTTTCATTTTTCGCAAGTGCATTCGATATTCCGGTGAAAAATCACTCGTCAAACTTTACGCGGCTGTTATAGCGCTCAGCCCATTATGTGCAACAGATTATAACGCATGAAGGCGCACTGCACACGTAACGGACGCCGTGTTTTTTTTTTTTTTTTTTTTCCTACTCTTTAGACTGAGAGTTACTCAAGTTTCATGCACAAGTGCTTTACAATAGTTTTTCCTTTTTTTTTTACCACCGTTACGTCGAATCGTAGCACCATGTGTTTCGAAAAATCATAAAAACTCTCGCCGAAGCACGTCCCTTTCAAAATGCTACTTTTGTTTTGTTTTCCACTTGTAGCCCAATTATTTGGAACGCAATAAACAAGCGAGTGCGAATAAACCGATATTTTTGCAAATAATTTATCGGGGCGCGAAAAGAAAAGCCAACAGTCGTCGACGCGTCGTAAAAATCACGTTTTTTTTCCCTTTACTTATTACGACTCGCGTAATAAGCCAAGCCATACGTATGTATATCATACCACAGAAACCGCCCGAGTTGGCGAAAAATATTTTATATCTTTTTTATTTCTTAAAAAAAGTTAAAACTTTTATACCGATCACTCGCGCTAAAACGAGTTTCACTCGGAAAACAGCGACCAGCCTCGCTTGAAATAAACAAAATACATAATATGTACACACTCACCGACACCAGGCATGTCCTGGAGCAAAGCTCTGACCGTCTTGATGGCCAGTTTTTTGTCTTTGACGCTGAACCTCTGCTGCTCCTCGTAAATGCAACGGGCGAGCGCGTGATTCGTGTGCCCTCGCGTCGGGTCCCACATGTACTCGCAATACTCGGCCATACTATTATCTACCTCTTTTTTTTCAATTCTCAAGCGAACAAACTCTCGATGTTTTCGTGTTTCCACCCACGAAGCGCACACAGGGCCTATATTTCCATTGTCCCCCGATCACCATCAAGTTGATAGGAACACGAAAACCCCAGCCCCACGGGACACGGGTTATACCACACTGCAGGCTTCTCGTGTATACTTATAAATATCTCGTGAGGGGGAAAACAGCAATCCAGCGTCCTGTAGTAACGGGCGGCCGGCTTCCTCGGCTCGCCGGGCTGATGGAACTGCGGCCGCGCACAATGGGCCGAGAGCTGTCGTCGCTCGGTAATACACAGCAAGTAGTACAATGTTATATGGCAGCTGGTGGCAATGCCGATCTCAGAGCGATGGTGGTGGCGAGCCGCGAGTCGTTTCGCGACGCATGTCGCCTCGTCCTCGCACCGCTCTTTCACCACGTACTTATATATGTGTTACCTGTATGGATAAACGATGAGGTGGTAAACTCTATCATGCAGGATGTGGCTGTGTATATAAGGATATAAATATCTTCGTCAACGTGATCATATTATAGGTGCGATTCAGTTGGTCCTGGTGTTTATTACGTGCAGTCTATATGCGTATGAACATCTGGTCATAACTCAGGTTTGCACCGATGGCTAATTAACACTATAATATGCTTGTGTAAAATAATGCCATGTCCGAGCCCAATGGCAATGATGGATAAAAAAAAAAAATGTACATACATCGAGGGACGAATATTATTATTATTATTATTATTATTATTATATATGGACACCGCTGTGCTTAAATGCAGCTCACCTCGTATAGGTACAATATTATATACTTACTTGATGCCAGGTAGGTGTACTCGTATTAATACAATCATCATCGGAGCCGCGGGTCGTTGTGCCTTTTGTATGCTGTATTATAATATTGTGAATGCCGCGTGTGTAGCTGTGCGTCATCCATATACATATATATGTACTTATATATCATATATATGCTCTTAGCGTGTGGGTGCTTTTGCAGTCGGACTACGTTGTTGACGTATACCTACGTGATAGACCGTAAATACGAGTAAGTACGGCTGCCGAGCAAGAAGAAGAGCTGCAACAGAGCAAGGATACCAGTGTGTGGTTGGTTATGGATATAAATATACAATAGGTGTATCAACCGTGTACCGTTACGTCAAACGCCTCTGCGGCTCTTTCTCTTTATTCGTGGGCCATAACCGTGACGCGCGGGGCAGATGTGTTAAGCTCTACTTTGCTTTTTTTTTTCCTTTCCTTTCTTTTCTCTCATCCATCGGTTTTTTCGATGCACTGATTCACGCTCCTCGAAAACAACAGCAAAGTATCGCGGTTGGAGGTGCTCCGAGTGGAGGCACCAACGGTTTAACGATTGTTGGGAATATACATATATGTACGCTGTTGAACGGACATTCAACTCATCATCCCGTCCGGGGATGAGAGACCAGGAAGGTGTCTCGCATTGAGTCCTCCAATGTTATCATCATCCCCGCACTTAAGGAAAAAAAAGGACATGAAGGATCGATTTAATTTTTTTTTTTGTTTTTTTTTTGTTTTTTTTTTTTTTTTTTCTAATGTAAGCTGGTTTGTGCACGAGGACATAGCGATGAGTGATTTTAAGTTATTGTTTATTCTCAGAGACTATATATACACTCGATAAGTTTGTTTGATTAAAAAAACAAAGCAGGTATTAGTGTATTCACTAAAGCCGAACTATATCGCGTCCTCGAGCGATCATGCATACATATTACATATACATTACGACTCCTCAAGACATACACGCGTATAAGTATGTATGTTCAGAGGCTGTTGTGTATAAAATCCACGCAGTTTGCGAAAAGGGAAAGTTGGCGCAGTGAGCAAATTATCGTTTTTTAAAAATTCAACGTTGCACTTTACGAGTGAAATTCCTGGTTTGATTGATTTTTCTACTTCAAAGTCTATACAGGAAGTAAAAGACTCGCTGTTATCTCGAGCATGTGTGTACTATTTTCGGATCTCCCACTTGTGGCAACAAAACTAATTTATCGGTGATGAGAGTTAACGCTTGTCGATGAATTTAATTTTTAAACGAAAATACGACTCATTCGCAAAATGGTCCCTACGATACTTTGCCACGTGATTTCGCACATCAACTGTGCACATATGTATACAAGTAGCGCGTACCTCGAGACGTTTATTAGAGAATTCCTCGCGTTTTTCAAACATAATTTTCTTTTCTTTTCAAACCAGTGCTTTTGCCGTATTTTTCAATGCAGCTCAAGTCAAACAAGACGATAAAGTTTGAATGGCAACGAACAAGGTGCCATCCAATTTATACGTGTACACACAGCGTCGTACCGATAGACGAGCTCGATCGATTTTGCGTTTCACTGCACGTGTTGCCGATATATACGTAATACGACAGATAGCGATCCAAAAGCTTTTTTTTACCGGTCCAAAGACGAATCAATGTGACTATGATCAAACAACTGGAAAGGCTATATACATAAGAACCGGGCGAAACTTCCCACGTGGGACGAGGGGAATTTCCTAAAAGAACAAGAGTAGAATGTATAGATGACACGATGGAAAAACAAGAGGAACATTAATTTAGTGACAATAGCATTTACCGGTACTTACATGTATACGTGCAATGTAATATAATCGAAGGTTTTTGCACAAAGGAATCGACGGAAAGTTAAGCAAGAGCCACTCGCAAAGGAAAAGGCGAGCGAGCGACGGAGGGAGGGAGAGAAAAAGAACAACAAGTCGCTCGAGAGCTGTGAAAAGAAAAGAAGAAAAAAAAAAACTCATCGGCTGACTCATCGGCACCCCTCTCTCTCTCTTTCTCGATCGCGAATCGTTTGTACAAGTCGATCTCGAGCGATCGTTTTCTACGTGGAGCCGTTCTCCGTTTCGCAAGATTTATCCGTAAGTAATATGCTTATGATGACGGCTTCGGCTGAAAATAAGAACAAACGGCCGCTGTCGGAGCGGAAACTTTCCACCGTTCCGTCTACGGCCTCGGGACTTACGAATTTTTGTTTTTGTTTTCTTAAGGGATGTCGAAGGTTTTCTTCCTTTCCTTCTCGAACGCGTGCTTCAAGTGCGAGAGTGTACCTGCCATTATACCGCGACCTTGACATTCTTTCGAGCTGCATGTGGGACTTTTAAATCGGTCGTTACATTGTTGTTTTTATATACTTGACGAGATTTAGATGAAGATTAATCGACTCGTATGTTTATTTCGATTTTTTTTTCATACGTGCAATTAAAATTGAAATATATAGAAGCTAAGCTCTACTCTCTTTTTGTTTGTTGGGGGGATAATCGTTGTTGGCCTTATTTTCAAACAAAGTGATAATAATGTTCACCGTTACGGATCGGCGAGCTGCTAATTTAGAACTGGAGAGAGAGAGACAGTAATATTATTTCGTGCTAACCATATTTTTTAGTCTTTTGGAATAAAGTGTATCGTTGATGAACTGTAATAATAATTTTAATGAGAGAGTAAAGGAACAAGACTTGCATGCACATGTATGTGTCTGTACTTGAATAAAAAAGTCACACCCTTTCCGGATCTTTTCAAAAATAGCCTTTAACAGCCTATTGTTGGTACGTATACCATACTAAACGTTATTGTTTTTTTCCGGTCGAGCGAACAATATGTAGTGTTACCAACAATACAAACATAAGGTATATTGTAAATTGTTATATACATATAGCGTCATTTGGCAAAACCAATGGATCGTGATGGGTTTTTTATACGGTACATGAAAACTACGAATTGAAAATAATAAAGCTACTTGCAACGGGGCGATTTAAGACAAAACAACTTTATCGTGCTCAGAGAATTTGTATTTTAAAATATTTCGTCTTGTCGACTCGCAGTGAAACTAGTTTACCATATTTGCTTTTTTTCAAACAAACCTATACTTTTTTTTCCTCAAACTTTAACACTCTAAAACCATCTATCTACAAAAATAACAGCGACAAGCGACAACAAATGAAAAATAGGTGACTTATTTGCCCTCGATTTATAAAAATCGGCCAACAAAACACGTGCACCACACATTAACTATACTTAGCGCAATTACAACTTTTCAACGAACAAAAAGCTTCAGCTAGACGGTAAAATGCACTGTTTGTATTGTACACTCGCTCGGGCAAAGAAGTCAGTAAAATTTTTTTATTAGCTCAGAGAAAAAAGAAAAAAAAAAAAATCGAGGAAAAAAGTAAAAATTGAGCAAAGCGAGTGACGCATAGTAATCGCGTTTGGATGATGCTGCATTTACTCATCGTCGGGGTGTACTAAAAACAGCTCGGCAGAAACCAAAATACGATGTTATTCCTTTTTCCTTTGTGTAAGATAGATTTCGCTCGAAGAGGAGTAAAGTACTCGCAGGAAGAAAAAAAAACATCGTGACTCGCCGAGTTTGGCGTGAAACGTATCCTATACGGGCGTATACGATAAAGGAAGCAAAAAGAAAACTATAGGTATTATAGAACAGCGGTGAAGGTCAGCGTGACCTGCGTGTGTATATAACGTGTGAGGAAAAAAAAAAAAAAAAAAAAAAAAAACAGCAACCTACACATACTTATACTCTCCCACACATACACACGTGCAGGTAGGAATAAAAAAGGGAGAATCGCATGAATGAGCAAATAACACGATTTATTTCATACCAAAGTACGCGTGAGATCCAAAAACGTGCAATGACGACACTTTGCAACACAAAAAGATAATTAAAAAAAAAAAAAAACAAAGAAAAATCTGTAATGACCCTTAAGCTCTCTCGGTGTTTTGGTATACACTATAACCATTTTACTATCACTCACAGCACAAACAAGGACGACTTTCTATTAGCTTGTGGATAAATACTTTTTTTTTTTTTTTTTTTTTTAGTCAAAATTATAATATATCCTGCGGTGGACGCAACAGCACTGAAACCGGTCACCGAGGGCCACGATCGATATACCTGCAGGTTTATTGAGCGACAATCGGCAGCTGTGCTTATGGTTGCGTCAAATAAATGAAAAGAAATAGGAACAATAGCTACAGTATCAACAACGAAAGGTGTCACTCGAAAACACCTGCGGGCTGTACTTGTATGTAGGTATACCTGGCGCTATAGAGTATGTATCACCCACCAGCCTTCCAACAGTTCCAACTGAACAGCCGATCGACCGATGGGACGGACTATTCGTTTTCCGTGCTTTCGCACACCACCGCACTATAATATTCATACATACATATACGTACCCCACGCTTTGCTGGTGGTAGGTACATCGTACATCTATACACTTTTGCACTTATATCGCGGCGTCGGCCATTTTCGTTGCCAGGAAGCGCGCTACAGTTACGCGTTATACAATCCGCAATGATTGACGGACAGAGCTTTGGTTTCTTTTTCTTTTTTTTCTCCCCTCCCTCCCCCCCTGGGCTTCTCTACAGTACTTATGTACGTACCAACGAATGGAACCGTCGACGTATAACACAATTATACGTGTAGAATGAAAAAATTTTTTTAAAATAATAATAAGAATAAAAAATGGCTCGTAGTGGCAAATAGTGTGCAGCGAGCGTGGCGGCTGTAATGACGGCTGACGCGTGCAACAACAATAAGAGGACGTGTGTGTATGCCTCGGTACCGCACACGGTGCTACGATAATATTATTGTGTTTTTGCTATGTTGCTTCAACGACATGTAGTGTGCCGAGCTCTTTGTGGTGTATGTATATACGACACAAATCGATTCAGCCCAAAAGTTTTTCGATTGATCCGTTTAATCGATGGCTGAACCAAGGACTTTTATTTACCTGCAGGTTCGCAGGAGTTGGAACGTTTTTTTTTTTTTTTTTTCTTCATGCCCGGAAAGATGTTACTACTCGGGTGTATATCAATGTGCACGAGATATGAAGATTTTAAGTGAATCAAAAGTCAATACTTACGAATGAATGAGCTCATGGTAAAATTGTAAGGGACATTATACGTATACAACACAATGAAAAATCGTAGTAGTGATAATATTTTGTGATAATTTTTTTAACGCAATAAATTGAAAAAAAAAAAAAAAAAAAATGATCGAGTCTGTTTAAGAGACTTCAACAAAAGAGAAATGTTTAAAAATCAAAAGAGCGCGAGATTTTTTAGAATCTCTTTTTTTTTGCGAAATGTCAATCGAAGTTATGAAAAAAAGAAAGGTGTTTCATCAAAATTTGCATTGCGTTCTATCGCTTAATAGAAAACAAGTTTACTTATGTTAATACTTACGTTACTCACCTTATTTCAAGAGACCTTGAACAAATTATTTTTTATCTTCACACCAGCCTGCAGGCGTCATTTTACTTATAGGTAATTTTCACACATCATGTGCTACGGGCTATGGTATGAAAGATAGAAAATAGGGTTACTGTACATCTATCTCATCTAACTCCTAAAAATGAATCAGCTTTGATATTAATATAATCATTTCCGATACTGTATCGATTAATATACAACGTGAACCTTTTTTTTCATCATGAATAATTAGTTGTATTTAGAGATTGTCGGAAGGTAAGCAATTTCATTTGCAATTTTTTTTATTAGTAGTGTATGATTAATTTAAAAAATTGAAGATTCAAATAGAATAAGATATTTTCTTCTCAATCAAGACCAAGCCAAATTTTGACTGTGCGAAAAAAAAAATTTAATAGGTTTTTTAACAATTTACTGGCTACATATTTTATCATCAGTAAATGATATCCAATCAGTTTTATCGATACATATATCCTTTACATATACAATAAAATTTATTTTTTATTGATCAAGTATCATCGAGAGATTTCGTTCTTACCTTCAGAGTATTTTGTGTTCATCTTGATGCATAAATAAATGAACAGATGGCTCCGCAAATCCAAGTTACGATTATTCGCCAAATTCGCATTGGCAATGAAGACCATAACAATTTAAGCTGCTTTTTTTTGGACAATAATACACTAATCATAGTCAAATAATTGTAATCACATTCAGTGGTTTAAAATCAGAGGTACAAAGTTTAATTAGAAAAATTATAGCTTATATTAGGGCAAAAAAGCAGAATCATTGTTATTTTAGACAATAAAAAAATACAGTCCAAGTCCACAAACATACTATGATGTAAGTATACATCTCAAAAAATATAAAACAGGGATGGCATGAATACTCGAAAAAAATCCTGCTGTTGAAAACCAGTGTATGACACTTACTTGTAAATTTTGGTTTAATTAATCAGCTGCAGCTCGAGTAATTAAAAGAAAACCTGGTTGGAATTACCTGCAATTTAAAAACTTCATAAAAGATTCAAATTACAAGATTTAAATAATAATTCCAAGTGGTTTCGAAATTACGCATATTTAAAAATAAATATTTGTATTTAATACTGTTTAAAGAATAAATAGTCCAATTGTTTTCGCAAAAATTAATTGAAAACAATGCGAATTTTTATGTTGAGCTGATGGAAAAGTATGAATATAATTGTACAGTATCATCATGCGCTGTCGCCACTGCTGAAGTATAGCCCACAGGCTAAAATACGTACCTATATATGCTCGTCCCAAACGCGAATGCAAATCAAGTCCTCTTATGGCTGTCCATTGTAAACCTCATCGCTTGTGATTAAGTGGTCGTAATAATTTTAAATGACTTCATATGACGAAACGAAGATTGCAAAATCATGAAATAACATTTTACAACGATGTATCCATTATTCATAGTAAGGACATCGCAAATAACGAAAGCAACATTTTTGATGTATTTACCGATAGACGTATATTTATATATTAAGTTGGAGAACAAATTTTATACATATAAATTAAAATTCAAACATAAAGTATAATCTCGCTCAGTCATTGTTTACCAAACATCAAGGCAGCCAGACACAAGTACAAACCGATCAAACAACATCATCATAGATAAGATATCAACAATAAGCCATCTGTCGCACTTCCCAAGTACTCCCCCACCCCCTCCACACTCTATTGTTTCAGGTAAACGTGACTTTTCCGCCTACCGAAATAATTACCAACCACCTGAGTGCATTTCAATATAAATCCAAATACTTACTGCAGTGGAAAAAACAACAATGTGCTTTTCACGGTCCAAAATGCTTTAGAAAAAAATATTAATAATAATAATAATAAAATCTGTTTCGATGGCTGATTTATTATTTTTCACGCATGAATCGGTGCAGCCTACAAGCCTAGGAAGCGTGACTCGGGTGTCGGGTCAACAACCCAAGATATCCGAATGGAAAATTTAAAGTGACATTTGAGACTTCCACATAATACATAGGTGCCAATGTGGTAAAAAATCAAAAAGTGTACAAGTAGTCGCGATGTATGTATGTAGAACCGGTTGCCGGTCCTTTTACGAACCGCACATTTTGAAGCTGAGTCCAAAAAAATCTGCAACATTCATTGTGGTAAAAGTCCCCTTTACGTGGAAAATTTGGGATATTCTCCAAAAATGTAGATGAAAAGGTACAAGCGAACGAACGGGAAAATAAAGTACCGATGAAAAGTCCAAGGTCTTCGAAAGGCCTTCTTGAGAGATTTTAAGGTCACCGGAGGCTTCAAAAAGTCTCAATGTGACTTCAAAAATGACGGCTATCTATCCCCTTGGGGAAAAACAAGATCGTAAATTCCTTGCATTGAGCCAGAACTTGTGCACCTGTGCATTATTTGAATTTACTTTGTTGTCCATCATAAAAGAGAGCAAAACAGTGCTCCAACATTCCCGTTGCGATGAAATAGAGAAAAAGAGGTACCGACGCAAACGAATGAAAGCTCAAGCGCTTTGAGCTTTAACACCGGCCCCGGCTGATGTATATGGGCAAATCCACCAAACTTTTAACCTTCGTGATCCAGAGATTGAGCTTGAAAATTTCGTATTTAATTTCATAAACGAGTCAAATAAGTTTTTATTCACGATTACTCACCTAAAGAACAATGGGTATGCACAGATTCAAGGCCATAAATTACTTTTTTCTTTTTTTATAAGCGATTTAAGATGCAAAAACACAAAATAAGCGATTGAAGCTCAAGAAAAATTTCGTATTCTTAACAACTTTGTTTGCGTGGCCCGCAATATATTGGCCTTAAAATACCTACTTTTACTCGTTCGAACCTTTCTACAAAACATATCAAAGGCTGAATAGTGTGCCCTCCATGAGAAAAAAATTATGCGTATTTTTTTGAGTGAAGTCAACTTTTTTAAAAAATCATTTCAGTCTCTTCTTATGGACTTTTAAGACGCGGCCCTTCAATCACGGAAAAATTTTTTATTCAATCTTTAAATACTTGGAAAAACAAAAATTTCAAGCCCTGTCTCGATGATGTGCCCTACATTCATAAAGAATACGAGCACTTTGAAGTTGTAATGAAAAAACGAAACTAGTTTTAAAATAACATATTTTTTGATGGCACATCGAAGATTTTACGTGAAAAAGGTCAATATAAGTTGTTACCACTGTATTTTATCATGTTCAATTGAAATATAAATGGGCCATCATTATATTTTTATTAAAAAAAATTTTAACTTGTTAAGGAAACTCATATTTACTCCTCATCAATTTATAGTCCTGGCGCACTGTCTGACCCAGCTCATTTTTTTGTTGTAAATAATATAATTCTAGAAAAAAATAACCGATTGTAATAGTTCAAAATTCTACTTGCTGCTGAAGTAGAATGTAGATGTAGTAATGTAGATTATAAAGTAGCAAGTAGTGAAGATTATAAAAAAATGGTCAAAAGCAGGAAAATAATTTTTAGTCGTCGAAAATTGGACGTGATGTTTTGACAGCCAGTAATATGATTGAAGTCGTTCGAGAAAGTGACTCAAAGGTCCAAATGTTTTTAATTTCTGAAAATAACATAAAAAATATTGAAAAATTATTGGAAAATACCAAATTGCAAGTGGCACCAAATACAATGAAAATTCACCAAGTAATATGGACAGAACAAAGTGAAGATGTGATATTTTTAAATTATTTATCATGTTTAGAATGTGTTAAGAATCCACCATGTAAACATTATAGTTTGAAACCTCACTCTGTTATGATTACAAGTATGAAAAAAAAAATAAATAAAAAAACCAAAAGCGAAGTTGAAGTTAGTAAAGTCGTCAAAATCCGCGCGTTAAGATCAAAAAATGTAATTCAGACAAATAAATAAAAGTGTACATGAAACCATATTTTTGTTATTTATTACAACATTTATAATTTAGACTTATTGAGTACATTCAATATTTGCAATGTCTATTCATTATTATCACTATAAGAGAAATGGAAATTTTGAAATTAATCATATTTGTCAATCAATTAAAGATTTTTTACAAGTCATTGGTTTAATATTAATTTATAAATATTTAAGGTATTTTTTATTTATTTAATCAATAAATAATGTTTTTTTTATAATTTAAACAGATTGGAGTAAAGAAATAGACATACAAAAACAAGGGGAAAAAAGTTGAAATCAATAAAAAAAAATCATTTTAAATAAGGTACTAAACATTATTTTTATGAATTTACACCGAAGGAAAAAATTTTTTAGTACTAGGATATGACTTCTAACTTATTTTAAACTCAAATAAATATTATTAAATATCAGCAAAAAAATAATAATGCTAAAACGACGAGAAAATTTTTTCATTCTTAGCGTATGAGAGTTATGTATTATTACGTCTTCAATTTGAATGGCCTGGAGGTAAAACTAAGAACACCAACAATTTTTTACTAATAATAGGTATACAAATACATATACAAAATTCCAATAGTGTGCCTTGAAAAAAAAAAATTAAAAAAAAAAAATCTCGAAATTAAAGGTTTGGTGGATTTGCCCATATACGCCCACGCATACCCTTGCATTTAATCCAGATGGGGAAAGATACGCTTGCGCGCGCGCATCCCAATTATAAGTACATATTATATTTTTGTACACTGAAAAGCCAAGCGTAGCAATACGTAGAAGGAGGACACTATCGTCCTGCGGCTTAATAATTCAAGTGGACGGACGATCTTTAAAAGCCCCGTGCACGTACGTACACAATTTTTTTTTTTTTTTTTTTTTTTTTTTTTAATCATAAGTATACGCGAGTGATGAAACTCCCGGCTTGTACAAAGCTCGGGGCTTGTCCGCGCGCAATAACATATCTTACTCGCGTCTTATCAGCATATCCCGCGTACATACACCTCGTATACGTAATATCTCGGAGCAACGGTGTACAATGTACCTGTACCTGATGCTGAAGAAGATGACGTGGGAGGGAAAAAGAACAATGCCCTTCCATGTGCACGGTTGCATAGGTAAGTACGTATGACACGCGTGTCAGTGTGTGACGTAACCGGTTATTCGTGTTTGTCGGGCGAGCCTATACATACATGTAATACACTTGCAACGATGTATATACGTGTGTATTGCAGGGCAGGTGTGTGCGTGTACAATATACATGGGCATTGTAGCGGTACTTCGACCTATCGTGCACTCCCCTCCCTTGCGGAGCCTCATCCTCTTCGCCAGCACTGCATCGAAGCTCCCCGTGCGTCATAATACTTACCGGCCAGTCAAGTCGGTTTGATCGGAACGATCGCCCTCGATAGTGAAAAAAATAAATAATAATAATTAAAACAAATGAAATAAAATACAATCAAGCCTCTCGCGGTAATTAAAAGTGCTCTTGTTCCCAAGCTATTGATATAGCTCGTTCTTTTTTTTTTTTTTTTTTTTTTTTTTTCCAAAGTCGTCGCATCACACCGCGCGTCTTTGACCTTCGTCCGGCTGCGCGGTGGTGTGCACGCGCGTTTTTTTTTCGTCCATATATATATACATAAATATATATACCTACAGTGCGCAGAGCGCGGCGATACAATCGTGTTGTGTCTGCGTGTGTGTGTGCCCCTTTCGCCCCACTATTGCTACGAGAGTATAATATGGTACATAAGACTCGGAGTGGCAGCGAAAAATTTCGACTGATTTCAATCACGAGCGACGAGCGTTAATGAGCGCGAAGAGCTCGCGACAGCCACAACCAGCCTCGGAGGGTCCATTTACTGGACGGGACTAGACGGCACTCGGCGAGTCCTCCGCTATATCGAACGAGCCACTCCGAGGATCGCACGTGACCGCAGGTACGTTTTATCAATTGTTATTTCAGTTTACATCAGTTGCTTTTTTTTTTTTTTTTTAATTTTACTTTACATCAACTTTGACGCTTGTCGAGTGCGGGTGGTTATGTTGGCTTACGGGGTGGAGCTTGCAAGCTCGCGCGCGCCCTAGTGTCGAGGGTGCATTGGGTTCGATTTTTTCTTCCTTTCGTTATCGACTGTCGCTACTTTGCGACGTCAAGAGAGAGAAGGTGGAGTTGTAAAAGGGTCATACGGTTCATTGACTCGCGTGGACGTGTTTTTCAGGGTCGACGGAATAATTTGAAAGCGCTTCAATTTTTAAACGCGATCGACTAACAAAACGGACGAAAAATTAACGACTGTTGTCTCTCGCTTTGTTTTTTGGGAAAACAAACAAGTTTCATACCCCAATGCATCGTTGAACTGTTGTATACGAGTCATAAGCAAATAATTCGAGTTAGCCGAGAAATTCAGTTGCAACATTAAGATGCATTAAAGAATTATCATCTTGAAAAACGTAAACAAGTTCTCTATTGATTCGTTTGTTCGAAAACACGTTTTAATGACGATATCACAAATATGGATCGGAAAGAAAAAACAATTCAATCACATAAAACATACAAACAACGAGACCTTGAAAGCTCTTGTAATCGTCATTCAACTACGTCTTTACAACTTTAGTTGCTAATTTTATCCAACCAACCGTTCAAAGTGTCAAATACACGATGACAGAAGCAAACAAGACATTTTTTTTTTACACTTTACCAACATATCTATATTGATTTGTTTGCAATGCTTCCAAAATTTCCGAAACTGGGAACTATTAATTTTGTGCAAAGACATTACATTAAGAATTTTCACTTCATCACATTTTTCTCGAACTTTCTGATTAAACTATACAGAATTATAAGGTATGCGCGACGTCAGAATAGTCGCGCCTCGTGAAGGTCAAGTGTAGTGTCGTATACCCATATACTTACATCACGTATATATTAGAAATAACAGCAGCGGTAGTTGGAATAATGTGTTATCCCATTGAATATCGTTGGATCAACAATTGAAAACGCGCACGATTTTTTGTTTGTTCCGACGTTTGTTTTGTTACAAACATTTTAATTTCTATATCGATTCAAGATATAATTTTCTACACGGAAAAAAAAAAAGAAAAAAAAAATCAGTGAGCACACAACGTGTCAACGTATTTTAGATAAGTGTTGCAAATCACGCGAGTTGGAAGCTCGAAAAAATAAGCGATTTTATTTTTGTATCAGCGACCTTTACCAGATTACACTCTTCGCGACGTATACTTTACCCTCCAGACATCGCATAATTAAAGTAATGGACAGATACGAAAAAAAACTTACATTTACTTACGAGCTTGAAAAAAAAAAAAAAAAATCTTGCTTTCGTGTTTACACGGATTGTATTATATTACTGATTAAGTCTGGTAAGGTCAGTGCTAATCGTCGGAGCAAACGATAGCGACGAGAGACCACGACAGTATCGAAACTCTGTCCGAACGACTCTCTTCAAAATCATCAATTTTGTTGATTCTTCGCTCTACATTATCAATTGTCCAATTAATTTTGCAACAAGTACATGTGGCAATAAGCACGGAAACTTTAATCATCCGAGACACGTGGACATATACATGTACTCACATTTCGATGAGAAAAGCGATAGATTTAAATTAATCGGTTGGCCATTATTTCTTCGTTTATCGATATGACATGAGTTTCCGTCTTAGCATTCATCGTGGCGCAACATGAATAATTCATATTTACATTATAAATCTTTTGCGAGTTTATCGGCCACGTATGTATTGATAATAAATTATTTATGGCCGTGTTAAGTGTCACGGACAACAAACGACAGTATCATTGGACGTGTGAGTAATTTTTTAATTTTTTTTTTCTTCAGATCAAAATGGCATCGTCAATGGCTACAACCATAACCCACATTGTGATACTGGCAATATACGTATTCACGGTGTATTGCACCTTCTTCGTACTACACATACCAATTTTGAAAGAGAGATTCAAAGACTATGACGTTGGACAGTTCAAGTACCTCACAGTTTGGAACCTGGTGCGTAATGTGTTTTATTATGTACGTACACATTACACGGGTCCTTCGAAAAATACACACAGGAGGCCCATTCTATTATGCGTATTCTAAGGTCAAACGATATTCCGAAAGTAAAAACAAATTTTTGTGTGTCCCTGTACTGCGAGCAAAAATAACACCTCATTAGAATATGTATAGCGTGAAAAATCAATGTCAAATTTTGATATGAAGGAGAGAAAAAAATGGGATATTTTATTCATGGCACGTCGTTACCGTAGAAGGATCGGCATTGAGTGTCTTGCAAATGAGAGAAAACTTTTTAAAACTAATATTTATTTATTTATTTTTTAATGATAAAAATCTATTTCTTTTTAGATGTAATTCTAATATCCACCATGGAAATTAACAGGTGTTCGATCTCTTATCATATACATTATGAGCCATTGCACATAAAAATCATACGTTGAATGGTATTTTTTTTTCAATTATATATATATATGTGATAAACAAGAGAAAAATCGTTGCTACCTTAGACAATCGGTGAGGTTAACGTTCCCGAACCATTTTAAAATTTACGTGGACCTGTTACGTGGAAAATAATTTATTCAATTTTGGTACATGTGGTCAATTGTGCCGAAAATCCGTAAAATTAAAGTTTCTCAACTTAAAAGCTACCATAGATTTAATCTAAATATTGTTTTTTTTTCTTTTTTTTGCGATTATTTCCGATTTGCGAGCCCCAGCACCTATTTAAAATAAAAAATCGGATTTCGATTTTTGATGGATAAAAATTGAAAAACTTTACGTTACATTGATACGATTTTTACCGATTCGTCACTAGTACGAGCCAAAAGTGTTCCACAGCCCCGATGTTACGCCATGTATCCAAAGAAATTGACCGATCGGGCGACAACAATAGTTCAACTTCCACGTAAACACAAGGTTAGCCGCGCCCACTGACACACTGCACTCGAGCCGATTGCAAGCACGTACTTTACTCGACGCGTAATCGATCTCGTCACATCCACCGATCAAGCCTCCTTTTGATCTTCAAGCGTGGAATTACCTTTGTTTTCTCGTTTCCTCTTTTTTATTCGAGAATTAAGGAGCTATGAAGACAGTTTCATCGATTCACACGATGTTTGACTAGTAAACGATGATCACCGATTATACAATACATATTACTTAAGAGTCCACGTTGATCATGATATATAAATCATAAAATACAAAAAAATTCAATCTTTTGAAATAGCCAATCCTTTATGGCACTACTACTACGTACGCACGTGCACACACCTGAGAAAATCGGCAGCACAATAAAAATCGTTAACTCGACATTACCTACATACGTACACTACTTACGAGGAGCAAAAAGCGAACGTAAAATCAAATTTCCGTCAACTAGAAGTACACGTAGTTCTTAAGCAACGCCGTCGCAGTCCAACGAGACGATTCGTTTGGCAATTCCCGCACGCGAGCCCGCGTTCAGTGTTACACACACTCTCCGATTCGTTTGACCTCTCCCTCTAACGAAAAAAAAAAAAAAAAAAAAAAAAAAAAAATCGGCACTCCACTATAAGCATCACGGTTAGAAGCAAGTGTCGGATCACCATAGGCGCTCGGCACGCTCGGGGTATACCTAAGTACTTACGAAATTTCGAAACATCGGCCCGGCACATAAGAAAACTCACTTGCGAGAAGCATCGAAACAAGATGTGGCGAATACACTCTTACGCTCTTTCTCTCGTTCGGTTCGGTCTACTCGCAGAGTTCATGCTTTATACTCTCACTTGGGAATATATATATATGTACGGGTACACGCGCGTGCTTTCTAAACACTTGGGGGATAGCGCGCCGGGGCTTTTTTCCATCTCAATAAAATGCGAGACACTTTCCGAGGCTGAAGTCATGTCGGGCGTTAGCTAACGCGATAGCGCGCGCATCGGGCGACTGTGACCGGTATGTATCAGTAGTGATATACACAAACTGGAGTACAGACAGTATAGCGTCTATACACATAGGTTGGAAAAATCCACGTGTCTTGTATAACTCTTCCGGAATCTGCCTTTCGTTCAATATTATAATATATGTACGGTGTTGTAGGATGATGATAACTACTTTATCGTAAACTCACGTGCTATTGCAGTTGCGATGGACAATGACAATAGTCCGTGATTGTCAATTAAGTGACGCAGGACGCATTAGCATTGGTATTTGGATACAAAGTCGTGCCGGCAATGCCGATGAATGCCGGAGTGTTTAAATTAATCTTTACTTTGTTTGGGATCAGACCGATTTGTGTTTACCCGCCGTGAGACATCCCAATCATAAGTACTTACGGCACGTAGCATATACATTCGCGCTCACTTAGTTAGGAGTACAAAGCCCAACACTGTAAGTTACCTGTTCCTCAAACTGCTCAAACAAAAGCTCGTTATTGTATCGAGCGGAAGCACAGCTAAAGCGACAAGAAGAGCAAATCCATACCAGCGCAATAAAAACGCACCGAAACAAACACAAGGTATTGTCATGATATGTGGATGGGATAAACGCATGTTTAATCACCAATAAAAATTTAATTTGGTGTACAAGATGTAGGATTACGCAGTACATGTACGCTACTAGGCGATAAAGCTCATCTTGACCAACAAAAAAGCTCTTTTTATCCAACACGTGTACCTTCAAAACTATTAAGAAGCTGTAAAAAATAAAAAAATACTATAAGAACTGCCACATATACATCGGACAAATTCATTAATTTTCAGTTACCGCGTACACATGGAAAAGCTGTAAGCTCTAAATGTGCCAAAAAGCTATTTCATGTTACATCTCTATGATCCTAATCTTTTCTAGTACAATCTCTTACCGAAATATTTTTAACCCCGAGTAAACAGCATACCCACAACTTATGGTACACTTGCGCAAACCCACAAAAATCCTCCAACCCCCGGTTAAAAATATATGAGTATAGTGATGGCTAGGAAGGAGCGCGCGCTTTCATGTCTTTCCTCGGCTCGACTACGTGCATGGGCGTCTACACAATCTCCGTATGCACACATGCCCAACCAGCGACCAACGACTTCGGCGCACACGCGGCTTTTCTTTTCGAGAGAATATATGCAGCACCAGTAACAGCAGCATAGCTTTGGTCAGTTTCGCGAGCACCCCACTAGCGTCAACACGTATAGTACAAGATCGGCAAAAATCTTAGACTGCGGGCTTTTACTATTAACTAGTATAGTCAAATCACATACAACTTTGTATGCTGCTATTGTTGTTGTTATTGTTGTTATTGTTGTGGAATACACAAGTGTGCGACGTGTATACCATTTGCTCGTAAAGTGCGGATTATGTGTGGCGCGTCGGAGCTTTCGAGACACGAGCTTTTCTTCTTTTTTTACTTGAAAAGGAGTCACGTGTTTAAATATAGATCCACGAATATCTGGTGCTACTTTTCCTTCGAAGTAGGGGGTCAATCGAGTTTGCTATCGGCGAGAGCTTTTGCCCTTTTATTTCAGCACGCGGTCTTGTGTTGTTACCGACAGTGGTGGGCGAGCTTTTTCTGCATTTTTTTTTTTTTTTTTTTTTTTTTTCAAACGTGTGTCGTTGTATGACGAGCGAGAGTTTATAAATACATTTGAGCCAATTGGTAGTTTTATATAAAAAAAAAAAAAAAAAGGCAAAGGTTGGCGCGATGTTTTTTGTGAGAGACCAGAGAGAGCTTTTTTTCATGTGAATCAAATGATCGAGCATTAGAGAGCGGAAAAATTGCAATTTTTTTTATGTCTGTTTTGCAAAGTAGACCAGATTTTGTGCTGTAACCACCCGCAGTAGCTCATACGATCGATTTTTCTCACATTCAACGATGACACGAGAGTCGAGGGGCAGCTGTGTTTGCACTCGTGACCTTTTTAATTTCTTACAACTTTTCGGAATTCTTTTTTCTACTTTTTGCATCATTCGACACATTCTTCGTTTGAAAAGAATTCATTACATTTTATCTTTGCCGGATGAGTATCGTATACGTGTGGCTGCGAATCTATTTATACTTGCTCCCAATGTGCCACGAGGACATTGGGCTCTTATACGAAAGATCCATTTTTAAAATCTCTTTAAAAGCATACATGTAATTTGCGTTAAATAGAAACGCAATATAACAGTGATATTGGTGAAAAATATTTAACTAAAAAAAATTGTTAAATGAAATAATCATTGATATCCATTAGATACTTTATTTTGTAAACATGACAATTAAATTTTTCCCGTGTATCTAAGTACTAAATTCACAAATGACAGTAGGATTGAATTTTCTGCTTTTACGCATAAAAATAATTCGTCATCTTAATTCGATAAAATTCTTCTTACAACTAAATTGAGAAAAAGCCAACATGGACAATAGCTTGATTTTTACTAAATAAAATAAATCGTTAAAATCTTAATTAATGTAGTCAAACTTGTTTTTTAAATTTCGTACGGTTTTATTTTCAAGTGTAATCATAGGATGATTTTAAGTACAATTCACAAGACTACCTAAGAAACTTTTAAAGTATATTTAACGTGAAAAATGATGTAAGCCTCATCTGCCTCTAATCTTATAAACATTCAGCTAATAGCTTTTAAAATGTAAAAATAAAGTTTTTTTCGGGGTACAGAGGAGCCCCTTGCTAGTTCCGACGGTAGCATTTATAATTACCCAACGCATATTCGCTCGACGTACCTACGAAACGAACAGTCGCAATATTTTTATCAACGCAATCCGAGATGATGGACATTCAATGTATACCCACAACTCTGCGCGATGTTGTAAATGCCCAATTCATTCGTAGCCTGCAATTCGGTGGAAAATCATTGATTACCCAACGGACGAACGCGGATGTGTTATGTGATACTTAAGTAGTATAGTGCAAGTGATGATGTCGTCAATAAAAAAAAATGAAATAAAAAAAAATAAAGATGCAAGAATAATTTACTTCGCGGACCTATACGAGATGACCCTAGTGGCGTATAGTACAAGTAATAGTACACGTGGAGATAAAAACGTGTCACAGACAAAAGAGGCCATATGATAAAAGTATTTAGCAAGCGAGCGTCTGTTTTTGGCGGGGAAAGGGGTCAACGGTCTAATATAAACTCGGACGATTGAACGTCGAGGGGCGAATCTGTTTTTACTTTTTACTTTTGTCGCGGTTGATCAAAGAAAATCGTGCCAAATTGATCAATCGGTACAAGTGACCGTATCGATCGACAAATGCAGCAATAATAACAATGACTGCAGTAACAACGCAACATCAAGCAGCTTCTTCTTTTTTTTTATTAATTGTGTAATTTTTCGTTACAATTATAGATGTGGTTTGATAGACACACTTGCGTGTATGTATATAACAGCACCCCTGTGTGATTGATTGAAGATTGGCAAAAAACAATAAAGTATATAATATATATCACGGGATGTGTGAAAAGTTGCTCGTGGTTTTTCACGCGGCTGCGTTCGCGCTGTTCTTCTTCGCTGTGTACTACGACTACACGTACACCCGCGTACCAGTGCAAATTGGAAAGGTTCACAATGCGTACGGAGGAAAATTTAAGTTTCTCACCTTCTGGAACGCGGTTTGTATACATAATGTTACACGCTTGCCTCGTGTACCCATCCATGTTTTTTTCCTTATACACCTGTTCTATTGTAACACCAAAACACTCCAGATATTTGTATTTACGACGACTTGATGAAAAAAGAACAAATTTTAAATTGTCAACGTCTACTTTAAAACAACTCTCTAACTGTACTTACACACAGGGCCCATCACTCGCAATTTGGCACAATACGCTCACGAATACAAGTATAACGATTTCCTCGTTCTATAAACATCGTAAATCATCTAATGACAGTATTATACACTTGTATCGTTGGATTTGGAAAATTTAAGCCGCAGTTTCCGCGTTACACAATGATAAATGACACCGCCACATTCGTTTCATCTTTCGCGCTGAATGAACTTGATTATTCGCCCACTGTATTGGAAAGCCCCCCTACACCCTTACGGAACGCGAGTGTATACAATGTATATATACGTTTACAGCTATAACCGCGTAACGAATCGTCACATAATTCACGGTAATGAAAGAAAAACTTTGACACGCGACACGTGATGCATCACGTACTTGTATACACCTCATTTTTTCCGGTATGTATACATAGGGACTCAAAAAGTAGCGGCGATTTGGTTGTGGGTGTATAATGTGTGATATACATTAACGTGTACACGGACGCCGGCATACGTAAAAAGGCCCCTTCCGTGATTGCGTAATTTCGCGCGCGCGCGCGTGTGTGTGTGTGGAAAAGCAGCAGTGGCACATATAAATGTTATATACCCTGCACGACTGCACTCTCGCATCGAGGCTTTCGAACGAGAGGGGAAGAATTGGACGTTGATGGAGCCTCGTTTTCTCCCTCCCTCTCGTACTTGTTTCGCGAGCGCGAGAGTAATTACCGGCGTGACATAAGCCGCGATCGCTGCTGTTGGATGTATATAATATATTGTACAGCTCTCGTGTACATATCCCGCGTATCATATACGAGGCATGTTATAAGCCGAGAGCAGCTGTCGTCGCTATATACCTACTATCAATACGTAATGTATAATATCATGTGGCGCGCGTTACCGCACTATTCGTATTTTCTCTATTTTTATGAATTGCTCTTTTCTTTGTACGCACGTGTACGTGCATAAAAGATCGGAGTTCATCTTGGATTTTACTTTGTTTTTTTTTATTTACTTTTTTTTTTTTTTTTTTCAAGACTCATACATAGAACAGGATCTTCTCGATAGAAGAAAACCCTAAGGGTCGGGATGAAAGAGATATCCTGTTTAGTTTTGAAAATTTTGTATATAGGGGGTTTCTCGAGGTTACATCAATTTATTGGAAAAGTATTTAATTTCATTTTTTTTTTTCTTTTTTTTTTCACGACAATCCAAAGTCTCATCTATACCTGGGATCTCATTCCACTATGAGACTTGGTTGCATACAACGTCGGAGTAAGACGAGTAATTCCAAAAAAATTGCAGTCCTACACATATGCCTAACTCATATGCATTAGTATTTTTATTGTTCTTCCACTCAAATTCCGAAAGTTATGTTTTTTGTCATTTCTGCTCTTTTAAAAAACTCACATACATTTAAAGGACAAAACAAATATGAATAGAGAACCCATTACCTCGAAAACGTAAAAAAAGTATGCGTGTATGTATTCGAAAAAAAAAAAAAAAAAGTTGCCTCGACTGTTCCTATCTTTGACAAACCAAGACATCGCGAGAAGTATAAGATCGTCAAGTCGAGGATTTTACGTTGTTGTACACGCAATACGCGTTCGTACAACCTTTGTCATGAGTTTCCGTGGCCACGCACATATTACACACACGCACTCGCGTTCATGCGAAATTTCGAAATACACCTCATACAGTCCGCAAGGTATGGGACACTTGATAAGTTATTCTTGTACAGTGGAACAACTAAAAAAATTTCAAATGCACGGACATAATATACACGTATGTGTGTACGCCATAAAATTTTTCAATTCCTGTATTTTGCAAGGGCTACAACGCAAGTACTGAAATTAACGTGCGTTCACATGGGAAATCAACCATTACAATGTCCACTGATGTGCACACACATCCTTTTGTTAATGAAAATTTCTTTTCGCAACGAAATAACTGTCATAATACTACGCGTAGTTTTTACTTGGTAATTAAAAAAAGTAATTTTTTCCCCTTCCCATCATCTTTTTGATTGACAGATTGCACAGACGATATTTTTCCTACTATGCATGCTCAACGATATATTCGGTACGAACAGCGTCAATCCGAAAAAGAGGCCGTTCATACGCCAATTCAAGGACTACTTCTACGCGGCCATTGGTTATCCAGTGTCTATGGTAAGCCAGCAACTGTATACTTAAAACACTTCTTGTAGGTACCTACCGTTCGTGTTTATGGCCAATTTATTTGCTGCTCTTCCTTTAATTACTCTGATACACATGTATATTAGTGTATACTAGTGTATATCACAGATAGTGGGTTGCCTTACAACATACCTACATTTTTGCTCGATACACCACTGCCAATTAACTTTGTTTCTGCAATAATTTTCTCTATTGCAATTTTTATATACATGTGTATCATAAAAAAAAAAAAAAAAGAAAAATGGAGTAAAGTTCCTTTGAAACTGTATATTGACGCAAACAATAGAAAGATATATTGGGTTATTGGCCCATGGTACCATATAAAATAATTCAATTATCGAATCAAGACATAAGTAACACATACTCAAAAACAATAAAATTTTGTTAAAATAGTTCGTAGGATTGATGTTCTGGAGTCTGATGTTCATCGATCGTGAACTGGTGCTGCCCAAAGCCCTGGACCCCTACTTCCCCTGGTGGCTGAATCACTTGATGCACACGATGATTATGATCACGACTGTTCTGGAAATGCTGATGGCGCCACGGCAATATCCCAAACGCTCGAAAGGCCTCGGTGGCCTCGCCTTCTTCATGCTCGCTTACTTGACCTGGTACGTTTCAATTAAGTATATACATCGTGTGCCGCAAATGAACCCACATACAAATTACAGATAATCACGCGGGACCATCCTTTCCTCAACACGTCACTGTTTTTATCACAGATGTTTTATTAATTTTTATATGTACATTGTTTAAAATGTGTTGATTCAACATTTTTATTGTACCCCTTACAGGATGCACTTTGTGTGGTACAAGAGCGGAGTCTGGGCGTACCCGATCATCGAAATTCTTACGGTGCCGCTCAGGGTCGCCTTTTACCTGACGATCCTCACCCTCGTGACTGGCCTGTACTTTATCGGGGAAACCGTCGACCGGCTGATTTGGGGTGAGTTTTCAAAATTTTATTCAAAAGCCCATTAGCTTTGCTTTTATCATCGTTTGCATTATCTTTTTTTTTTTTTTTTACGTTTGCTACATCATTGGTCCATGGGTATAAATTAGAAATCAACTGGTTGATTTTGCAATCATTCACACCTACATCCATCTCCACCACAACTCATAACGCAGCTTTTTTTTGTTTTGTAGTACAATAGCTTGCACATACTTGTGTATGTAGATACGCAGTAACTTTTCATTCGTTTGATTCACGCGGACTTAATCGTCAGATGTGCTGTATATCATCATTACTTCTATCTCGATCGCATGTACATTGTGTTTTGACGCTTAGAAAATTAATCACAATTGTATATAATCATCATCTATGATGGAAAAATTAAGATTTTCACCTCTTTCTCTGGGCATTGAACTCGAGAGTGAACTAAATCGAGGCTATTGTTTTTTTTTTATTGTGCATGTACATAGGGAAACGGTACCTAGAGGCATCTTTCTCGCCGGAACTGAAATTGTAAAACAGTTTGACGGGGAAGACCACTTATCTCGCCAAGAGGACTGCTTTTATCGCTATCTCATGAAGGAAACGCACACGAGCGACGTTCAACTATTTTTTTTTTTTTTTTCTTCTTCAATATCTATTTTTAAAGTTACTATACACCACTACAACTTTAAAAGGGTAGAGGAACGGTGACGATTTTTTTCTCTTATGAATTATGTACACTCCCGTATGTACATGATATATATATATATATATATAATGGTATTTGAAAAATGACGAGTCTGTAGTATATGTGTATACTCCTCGAAACAGTATGATAAACTTTTTACGAGTTAAAAATATTTTCAAAGTAAGTGTACATGAATATGGATTTTCACTCAATCAGTGCGATATTTTTTATAAACATATTTCTACATACGAGACTGAGTTATAGTGGAGTGGAAAATAAAAATATTTTCATGCAACATTTCATTACGAGATTTTATTACAAACATTTAGGAGCAACGATTTCTCTACCCTAAATAAATATAAGAGATTGTAGTTATGTAAAAACTTGAAAATTTGACGATTCAAATGTGATTGATGATGTTGACGCAGAATTGGATAATTTTACTTTAAATTTGTATTATTTTTACAACAGTAGTAATAAAAAAAAAAAAATTAAAAAAAATGATCCAAATGCATGCACGAACATATAGTTTAGCCATATAAGAATATAGGCCACTTTTCGTTCTGAAACGCTAGTTCCTTCTTAATGTTATCAAATAAGTCTTTGTCTGGATATAGACGCATAAGGTTTACTTTATATACATTATTTTCACTTACATATTTTTACGTTGTAATAGACAATATTGTAACGCTTCAAAACTCGTAAATACATGTAAGTGAATTGGCCTGCCATTAGTATTATATTCGAAACTCTTGCGACTTGATGGAAAAAAAAAAAAAACTTTATTCGATTCTTGTGTAGTTTTATATTTGTATAATAAATTGTGTATATGTATATATAATTACGTATGTATATTGGTCGATATTTCTTCTTTCCACCTATTTTTTTTTTTTTTGCATGAATATACATTATTATTATTATCAGTAGTTTTTCTCAAGTTGGGTGAAAAATAAATTAAGAGGTTCATTCAACTCATACGACTCAACTTTTTACACAATATATATATATATACTTCGATTTGACAAATTTCTCATACAAAAACATCACCACTGTACTTACGTCTTTTTATTTGTTCACTTTGTAAGGTAAGTGCAAATTATGCGATTTGCATTGACTAGCGACCTGCACGCTTTCCCACAATTTTCAAAAGTATGTTTATTGTGGACAAACCACGAGATTTTGTCAAAAGAATGTATCTAAATGTTATTATTTCATTTCGATGCTTTTTCTTCGCGTATTAAATTATTGAAAGTGTAAATATTTATATATTTGTGTCTATGGTAGCTTGTCATTTGACACATAACTCGATGCAAAATTCTAAGATTACCACTTGTTTACAGATGAATTTTTATTGATGTTTGATATTTTTACAGGGAAAATTGCGAAAAGTGTGGAAAAGAGCGGCAAGAAGAGAAAGTAAAAACTATACAGACATGTTAGAGAATATATCATTGCCTAATTGTTCTCTTAAACCGTAAAGGCCCTAAGCATTGAAGATTACGAACAATCGAGTACATTCCGATGTCTTTCCCCTAATTAATTTTCTCATTATAATCCTTGTGAGCTCCGAGTTTCGGTGAACGATATACTTTTTTTTACTTTTGTAATTTTCAAAGGCTTGACAAAAAAAGCACGAGTAGAACATTTTTTGTTACGAGAGTTGAATCAACTAACATTTGAAAGTCTACTGTAGTTAATAGCGTAGGGTCAAAAGTTATACAGGAAATATTTTAGACTCTTGTTCGATAGAGTAAAAAAAAAATAGCTGTCTCTAATGTTCTTAGCATTTTCGTCCCTTAAATCGGAGTTAAACATCGAACCCTTTGGTCTGGATAAAAAAATTTATGTTTGTTCATTATATTGGATTTTATAAGTCAAAAAGTTATAAAGTTGTCAAGTAAATTGTACTTGGTATATGTTATTTTAACGAATAATTTAAGGAGGTTCAATAGTCGTCTCAAATAACAGAGAAAGTAGTAAAACTTATAACAATAACTTTAGAATATCTGGAAACTGTATGGATTTTTCAATATTTTTTTTTTTTACTACAAATTTTTTTATAAATGAACGAGACTAAAATTAATTGTTGTCCTTAAAAGCTTGTATTACGAGTTGCAAATTCAATAAAAAATTTGTGGTACAAAATATTTTAAAAATGTACAGCTACCTGACACTCTAAGTAGTTATTATTGAAAGTTTCACTGCATTAAACCTCCTTAACAACACAACCATATACAAATAAGATTGAACCAAGTAACTATTTATCGTAAATACATATATTTACCTTGCATAAATATTAATCTCGTAAATTTTTGTATAACTATTGCATAATATCAATTTGTCTACACACAAGTTGTTGTGAAAAATAATAGAAGCGATAATTTCGTCCTGAACGTGAGATGTTGGCTTTATTTCATACCATTTTAAAAGTAATATATGAGAATCTAAATTTAAAAATTATATAATTTGATTCTACATAGCCAATTGTAGCTGGGAAGCGATGAAAAATTTGTATTATTACAAACTACGAAAGAACATGCACTTGGACAATTGATTGAAATAACAGCCCAACGTTTCATTCTCACACCTGTACGTGCCTAAGATGATATTATTGTATACTTGTGAAGGAATATTTTGCACCAGCGTTTGTTCATATTTTTGATAGAATAAATATATTGTCTTGTTGCGTTTGCTATGTTATAGTAAATAAAATATTGTTTATGTGAAGTTTATATTTCACTAGAATACTCAGACGCATAATACGAATAAATAAAAAGCCAAACACTATTGTAAAACAAAAATATTGAGATGTGTAAACCTCCCACATAATTTGTTTGCATTGTGTAATTTATATTTTATTAGAACTGTTGTTATTTGTCACGAATCGAAACAAGGTGAATTGAGAAAAATAAAAATGCTGAGTTTAAAAAAAATCTTTGTATTTATACTTTAATTAATTTAAAAAGCGTTTTTTGCTTTGTTACAGTATTCTTTACTGATAAAGAAATTTATACATATATGTTACAATTTGATATTTAAAGATTTTATACTTACTTTCCATCAATAAGACCCGAGAAACCAATAAAATTTTACAACATTATGTTACTTTTATGTACACTATATAACATACTTGGGCGGATTAATAAAATGAAGATCATTGTACACTTGGGAGTCATCAAAATCCGTCTGTCCTTGAGTCGTTGCCTGTTCTTTTCTTATTCCTCCAAAAACTATTAGTTCTCCCTTGCCAAGGACCAGAGAATACAGTATTCTCTCGTCCGGACCAGCCTGATTATTTTGTTTCAAAGGAATCCAGGATGCGGAACACTCGTTGCACAACACGTCGTTAATGTCTAGTACAAATATGGCTAGTGTATTTTCGGTCTTTTTGACAGCCTTGGACTGAACTTTGCGGCTCTGAAGTCTCTCTTCCAATCGACGAAGAGATTCCAACTGCCGCTGGCGGTTTAAGGAGTTGGTTCGTACGGCATCTTCACGGAAGGCAGCCAAGCTCAACGTGCTGTCGTAAATTGGCATCGGCAGAACGTGATTAGACGGTGAACTCGATGCTCTGGGTTGTGAATTTCGAAGATTTGATCTTTGAAGATGGCCTCGGCGCCCATTGACATTCTCATCTCGATCTATTTCTCGCGTTGGTCTTTGTCTACCAATAAAAGAAATAAATTGAATGTATCTGAGGTAAGATTTGTGGGAAATAATTTATGAACAAAGATACTTACATGTGCCGTTCTCGGGGAGGTATATTAAAATTTTGAGGAGGATTTGCTGGTTTTCCTACAGATATACTCATACCATTGAGATGTGATTGTCTTTTTTTCTTACTCAAAACGATCACATGATTCCCCACCTAGAAGAAAAAAAAAATCTATTTGGTATTATGATCGAATACAACAAATAATCTGACAACCCAAGATGTTTATACAATACCTTGCATGCCTGGTGGCACCATATCCTAGTTGGGGCATACTCTACATGACGCATGTTGACTTTTTTCCACATCCAAACTGGATCTTCCATTGTCAGAAGCCAAGCATCATTCATGGCAACGTTTGGACCTGTACATCCACCTGTAACACAACATATTTACATGTTTGAGCAATATCACTTTGTATTCACTTTACTCGGATTAGTTATTAGAAAATCCATAACTCTTACCTAGTATGAGTATATATTTATCACCCAATGGTATTTGTGATTGGCCATAACGCGACAAAGGCTTTAAAATAGACGTGGCTTGTTTTTTCCATGTGTACGTGTCTAAGTTTAAACACCATACATCATTTGTACTATATCCATTAGAAACACCACCAAATACAACCATAATATTTCCATGAATAGAGGCAGAATGAGCTGATGTTGGGGGTGGTGTTTCTAATGGATTTATAGCAGCCCAACGATTGGATTCAATCGAATAAACGTGCAGTTCATTGAACAACTTCCATTGCTACAAAAAGAAAACAACAATTAAAAAAATAAAGTCATTTGGGGTAGATTTCGCGATAATTTATCAATTACTTGATGCAAAGGATATGGAGAAGGATGAGACCAGCCACCAAACAAGATAAAACTTTTTTTGTAGTACAGCATAGTTGCACACGCTTTGGGAGATGGATAGCTTCCCATTGTAATGGGTCTCACCCATTCTCTGGTATCAAGATCTAGTCTCCATAGATCGTTAAACGTAGTACAAGCAGCTGTACATCCACCAAAAACATACATAGAATTATTATATGCACAGGCTGAATGAGAGTGTCTCTTTCCAATGGTTGGTGTCCAGTGCGTACTGGGCCAAGAATTCCAGAGTAAAGATCCATAAGCCACTGACTTTTGAAAGTGTGCCTGGTTGTGCTCGATAACGTCTAAAATTATTTTCATATCATTAGCGAAAAGTTGGATATGTGAATGCCGTTTGATAATGATATCATAATTTATGAAACTCACTATTTGTTGCCTGACACCATCTCTTGGAGACGTACCTACATTCCTGAAGATCTTTGTAAGGAGGAACCAAGCTTAAAATGTACTCCAAAATTTCATCCGGCAGATCATTAATGTAGCATTGCATTTTAAAATATCACTTTTACAACTTTTCTGCGTGACGCACTTTATAACACAGAAACTATAAATGACGCATATGATACTGATTGTTTTCTCAACAACATAACCTAACACTTACAGGATTGTTTAATGCCGACGATTGTCTGTTTTTTGAGATATTCAACATTTTTCACTATGAACACAATGTTTTTTCCCTCACCACTTAGGTGAGAATAATGCTTACTTGAAATTTATAAAAACTCGAAACACATAACTGAGGCTGATATTGTTATTGTATTACTGCACACAAAATGACAATCAACAACTCCCATAGCAAAAAATTATTGTACTGTACCCATAAAACGGCTCTAAAAAATAAAACACGATGGTTTAACACTTTATAAGAATAGGCTCTTCAATCGTTAATTTGTGTGGACGTCAAGAATGTCAAAGTCAAAGAGGTACAGAAGTACTTATTATTGTTATTTTGTTGCGCATGCATTGCATGAAATTTCTTATATATATCGCCCTATGTATATATGGACGCAATGCCCCAACGATTTTTATAAGCCATGTAAGATAAGTAGAATATTTATGGTTTTAGAGGCCGGTTTTCAAATTAAAGATAGATTGTAAACTTGCCGCAAACAGCAAAAAAAATGTCAACTTAATATTGTCTATCTACAAGATTAGTTGCGGCTGGTTTATAATTCATAAAGCGGCTCTACAGTAAGTAGTTAGTACAGTAATAGTTTTTTGGAGCAGCGCCATCTAGCGGTCTTTATTTTTTGGCCCAGCGTTGGCCGCGATGGTCAAAAGTTTGCTGCCGACCGCAACCTTCAGAGCGCTTCATTGACTCAGCGCCACCACTGGCCAATCTGTGAACTATCGCTGATGTATACATAACATGATGTACATACATGCATGTGGATAATTGGTGATTCGAAGGTATAGGTATGCATGCATGCACTATTGCACTGTTTTGGCCAAAAGTGGCTCCTAAAATTCTCAATGAGAGCAATCAGGATTAGAGCCATTTAGTTAATTATAAACCAGCCGCAACTCATGATGAAGCTATAAAATAAAAAAATAACGATACATGTGTTTTTGGCGGCAAGTTAACAATCTTTTTTATGCTTGAAAGTTTATCTTCAAAAGTACAAATACATAGGAGGTCGATTTTTTGGTAGAAAATAGATTGTTAACTTGCCGCCAAAAACACATGTATTGTTATTTTTTTTTTTTATAGCTACATGATAAGTTGCGGCTGGTTTATCATTGACTAAGTAGCTCTGAGCTCAATTGCTCTGGATCAAAAGTTTAGGGCCACTTTTTAGTTCAAAAATACGCAACGCTAGATGGCGCTGATCCAAATAACTATTGCAGCTACTTACAGGAGAGCCACTTTATTAACTATAAACCAGCCGCAACTGACTTTTTAAGTAGACAATAAAAAGTTGACGTATTCTGTGCTATCTGCGGCAAGTTTACAATTTATCTTTGTGCCAAAAATCGACCATGTAAAAGTGTGGATATTCTACTTATCTTGTGTGGCTTATAAAATCAACCATATTCACAAACTTACAATACTTTAGACCTTTTACCATTAATTTATGGAAGCACAGCCGTTTAACTTTTTATGGTTTAAATAAACAGTTAACTTATATGATATGTATTGTGTTACAGAAATCTCGAATAACGATAAACACATACGTGAATTAATCAGACTCAAGAAAAAAGGCTTAAAAAAGAGTTTCAGTCACAAGGGAAGAGTCTCCTAAAAATAGAGCATTGGATCTCTCATAATCAGAGAATGTTGGGTTCTTTGTTTATTTATAATACTTAAAATTTACTTATCTGTAATAAATTTATTTTTTATTTATTAAGATCCAATGCTCATTTCTTAAGAGACTCTTCCTGTGACTGTGCTTCTTTTTTAAGGCCTTTTTTCTTCAGTCGTCTCTTTTCGACTGATTAATTTACGTGTATAAGTATTTGATCGTAATTCAAGATTTCTGTAACACATTACGTATCACATAAGTTAACTGTTTATTTAAACTATAACATTAAAGGGCCGTGCTGCCATAAGTTAATGGTAAAAGGTCTAAAGTATTGTAATTTTGTAAATGTAGTCCATTTTATAAGCCACATAAGATAGGTAGAATATTTATACTTTGGAGGTCAAATTTTGGCTCAAAAATAAATTGTAAACTTGCCGCAAATAGCACAGAATACGTTTATTTTTTATTATCTATCTATAAAATCAGTTGCGGCTGGTTTATAGTTAATAAAGCGGCTCTACAGTGAGTAGTTAGTAGTGATAGTTATTTGGATCAGCGCCATCTAGCGGTATTTACTTTTTGGCCAAAAGTGGCTCCTAAAATTCTCAATCAGAGCAATCAGGATTAGAGCCATTTAGTCAATTATAAACCAGCCGCAACTTATGATGAAGCTATAAAATAAAAAAATAACGATACATGTGTTTTTGGCGGCAAGATAACAATTTATTTGCTACCAAAAAATCGACCTCCTGTGTATTTATACTTTTGAAGATGAATTTTTGAGTAAAAGATAGATTGTTAACTTGCCGCCAAAAACACATATATCGTTATTTTTTTATTTTATAGCTACATGATAAGTTGCGGCTAGTTTATCATTGACTAAATAGCTCTGAGCTCAATTGCTCTGTACGAAAAGTTTAGGGCCACTTTTTAGTTCAAAAATCCGCAACGCTAGATGGCGCTGATCCAAATAATTATTACAAAAATTACAACTTACAGTAAATGAGAAGATGCGAGCCATGCCCCATGCCTCATGCTATGATGTAATGTAATCGATATAACACCAATACTTACGCAGTGTTGTTTGACGCATGAACGCTGATATATAGACATACAGTTTATTGAAAGCAATTGGAGTTGTGTATATACCTACACACGCGAGGATTTGCAGTGCACATTTGCACAACTGCACATGGAGTTCAAGTTGTTAACAGCAAGCATATATAAATTATCTTATTGTGCTGTGTTGTAGAATATAGTGGTAAATTAGTTTAACTTTATAATTATGAGTGAGCAAGTCAACTGTTTGAGTGATTGTCCTAATCTCATAAGTCCTTATAAGACACCAAAGATTTTGTGGTATCAAACCGGCAATGCGGTTTTTATTCGTATTTTGTTACCGGATATCGAGAGATACCACCTCAAAGTCACTGATGATACTTTTACGTTCAGGTAATTATTTGGAACTATTTGTTTATTCACGTGGGTTGATAATAAAACTCAGATTGCAACTTTTGATGAGTGAGGAATTTTTAGTGATGTAATCGCATATTTCATTCTTAAAAAAGTTAAATCATACATACAAGAGCTTATGTACTTGATATTGGAGTATTAATTTTCATTTACATTCAGGACAGATTTGAAGGATGGAAAGTATTTTGTGGGTATTAGGCTCTGTGGAACAGTAGTTGCAGAAAAGTCATCGCATCAAAAGCTTGGCAGAGAACTCAAAGTTTGCCTGATCAAAGCTCACAGGTGTAAGGAACTCATAGACTTTTTACTAATTCAAGTACAAAATTTAATGTATTAACTTAATTCTTGTTGTAGGGACTGATTGGCCCCGATTGCATTTGAGTAGGGATAAGAATTCCTTTATATCACAAGATCCTGAACATATTATTAAAAAGAAATGGGATGATCCTTATGCTCCTTATGAACGTAAGTCAATAGATACATGTCTGTAAATTGAGTAATGCAGAAACGAAAGTTATGACATGTGCTTTATTTTCAGAAAGGGAAAGTTTTGAAGAGTACAAAAAGCGAATGGGAATAACAAATATTATGCCTGAAGGCTCTTCGGAAGAAGATGGCACTGATTCTGATGATGAGAAGTTGATTGGTTATGATGAGATATAACTGTTGTGATAAAAGTTTGTTACTTAATTTAAGTATTTATCCAATAATAACTCTTTTTTTAATAAAAGTGTATTTTATTATATTTTTGTATTGAAATAAAATTTTTTGCATCAAATTGATGAAAAATTAATTGTTGTTTCAAGATAATTTATTTGTGTAGTTCTTGAACTCTTGATAAAAATTAAACTCAACTCTGACTTTTGTGGTAACAAGACACCATTAACTTTATTCATGAAATCGAATTGAATTACAATTTGTGTAAATCTCTAGCTAAATAGCCAAGATAGTAATTTTTATGCTGAGACTACGTGCACCATTTAGTTTTACAATTAACAATAACAAATAAAATGGATGCACATCAAACACATAAAAAGTATAATATCAAATACTACTATGACCACACACACAACTCTTTAATAAAAAGTACCGAAAACTTAAATGTAGGAGGTAAAAAATTTATTTTTTTAGCATTGTAAAAATTTTTGAATTTATAATCATGGAATGTAATTTTAAAAGTTAAAATTTTAAATCCTATATTCCTATTACATATTAAAAAGTGGCTCTGCTAAACAATAAAATTATAGTTAAATAGTACGAATTTCAAGTTTAGTCCTACAAGCCATAATACTAAAAAAAATAAAAACAGAGTAAAGATGTAAAATTCACTATTAATAAATATATTAATCCACTGTACATATTTATAATCATACAAAATATTTAAAAAAAAGAACAAAGTAAAATCTACATACTTTTCGTCGCGTCAATGAAGAAATACACTTACAATTCAACAATTATTTTAATAGATAACAACACTTGACGTAAGTTTCATGGTGCGTATTATTGTTTTTTTGGCTATTCGAATTTTTTCATATCCCCAATGCATAATATTAAAAATGCTTTTCTCGCTATATTTACAAAACTAGGTGTCCTAACACCCCTCGAGAGACAGTCTCTGGTTAATATTCTCCACGCGAATCTTCATTTCCCTCAGTACATCCTCGGCAAGATCGTCAACGTTCGTGTATCTGACTTTGTAGAAATTAAATATGTCTATTAAAAATTCAACTATCTGATCTCTAAAGTAATAACAAGTTGAGCGCAAGCTACTTTCAGGTCCGAGAAAGCCCCAGACCAGCACTGGCGTCACCTGCTCCGAGATTGAGTAAAAGTGCGCCATGAAGCCTTGCGGATGCTTGAGCATTTTCCTCTTGCCCAGTAACACCGACCACACCGCAGTACCTATTGCCTGCAGGAGAAAAAGAAAACAAACAGCAAGACATTATTCAATTACGTCGGGAAAGGCAATGACAGCGCAATTATTGTTAATACCGTCTCTCGGAAGCTCGCAGAGATCCATCGGTTTTGCAAAATAGCCCTGATCGAAGCTGGTGGATTCTCCATTTCTTCGAAGGCATCAAGCAAAACGAAATCAATGACGACGTCGTAGAAATTGATACACCTGACGCCTCGCGTTCCCAGCTCTTCCTTCATTATTCCCAAGTTTGGTTCATGGCTGAGAAACTCGAGCATTTTCTCATAATGCATCAAGTAGTCCTTGGGATCCTAAAAACCGATTAGCAGTGCCTAATGGTTAGAAAAAAAAAAAGAAAAAAAATTGTGACATAAGAAACAATTGATCTTTGGAACCCACACGGTCGGCAAATATGATCAAATCGCTGATCAATTGGCGGCCCACGTCAGCGACCCACGTAGCTGCGTACGATTGTCTGAATAGTTTGGAGTATGCTTGCCTGAGACAGTGGACCTTTGATAAGTACTCCACGTCGGAGCCACACTTGACTAATTCCGTGTGCAGCCGTCTGAAAATAAAAATCGTCCTGTATTTTGTTTCTCTCGCAAGGACATTATTAATTGTCAAAAAAGCGCCGACAAAGTCTAACATGCATTTCGAAGCGACTGGCATACGTACTTTTCCAATCCGTTTCTACTCATCCTGAAAAACAAAATAAAAAAGCTCGATAAGTTAAACAGCAAATCGAAATAACAGGTAAACTCGTTCCATTGAACATATTCAATTGTCCGGACTCGGCTGAGTTAAAAATGTACATAATTATAAGATTCAAACGATATATATCTTTAAAAGTACTGCAGCAAAACTACTCTGCCAAATGTAGATAAATTCTATAACATTTATAGCAATTGGCAAGTGGTGCTGTGTATCAAGCAAGCATAAAAAAATTCTACTCTTCAATTATATACTTTAAAAACAAGCAAATTCATTGAATGGATTAATGAATGTATAGCTGAAACACATAAGTAGATGTACATACCTGCACACAATGCCATCGTCCTCGTGTTGTTTGAGCGCCTCGTGGTATAATTTTTGTTGCTCAAAGTGCGGATACACCTCAGCGAATTCCTCGAACTCGCGCAAATCAGCGACCTGCGAAACGATGAATCAGCGGAGTATTTATTGCATACAACAGCACACATAGTACAGTTGTAACTCTGAGCGTGTAAATTGTACTTACGCCATCCTTGGCAGAAGCATAGGACTCGGGCGAGGATGCCGGGTCGTGCTTGTCTCTGATGACGGACAACCTGGTCGCCAGAGTCGACGGCTTGTGACTGTCCTCGCTGTCGCTCTCGTTTCTAAACAACACGGAATGCTGCAAAAAATAAAATAAAATTATACTCTTTTCATGTGCTGGTATACTTCTGTAAATCCCCTTGTTTTTAAATTAAAAAAAAAAGAAAAAAAAAGAAAGACAGTTAACGGTTCACCTGATCGATGAAGAGCATCTCTGCCTGATTCTGTATCTGGTAGCCCAAGTCGAGCAACTCCTGGACATCGCGCGTGAAGGCCGCGTCGGCTTTCGAGGGTAGAGCAAAGGCCTCGCTGTTGAGGGCCGAACTGAACGCCGTGAGGGCATCCTCCCAGCAGTAGAGCGCCTTTTCCAGGGCCTCGAGACCTGCGGCAATAAAATACCTACAACCGTGGCTTCTGCTCTCTGACGAAAAACCAGTTGTGGCCGACAAAATCGATCTTTAATCGTTGGCTTTTCCTCCACAGCTGTATACTTAGACTACGGGTTACGGGTCTTGATTTTTTTTTTCTATTTTTTAATTGATATTGATCCAAATTGATGTGCTCTTGTATGCTGAGTTTATGAAAATCATTGGTGATCCCCATTGAGTATTAAATTGAAGAAAAAAAAAAAAAGCACCACAGCAACTAGCATATACATATTATATATGCGACCGCCTTCGAAGTCCGAATAAAATATACGCGGTGGTTAAATCGAGACGTGGAAATACAAAATTTACAACTTTCTTAAACACATACACACCCCTACGTTATACGTTAGTGCAGATTGAAATAAAAGACGAAAAAGAGTCAAGGTACACACGTATGTATACATAAATGTATACGCTCTCGTTCGAACTGTATATAAGACTCATTACTACTTCATTGCTGGCCTTCATTAGGGCTACGGTATACAGCTTCTCTTGATGGTATATACCAGCTTTTTTTATTATCACTGTATACAGGTATGTGTACATATATTTAACGCGTGGAAAAAGCTTATTCTTCGTTTTTTCGCGTTGGTGCCGAGAACAATTGGGACTAACGATCGCACGAGCCGATGTGATGCGCCACAGCGTGGGCGCTGACGCGCTTTTGTTGAATTTGCAATGCCCATATAGAGGAGCTCGGTCATCCGCGCGTATAAGTATACTTTGGAAAGCTGTGACTATTTATGCACAATGAAATAACAATAATTCGGTGTAAAGTCAATATCTTTGCGTAGGTAAAAATTGTATGTATCGCCTGTTGTTTACACGAATAGCTTCCAATTTTCATGTCCCAACAGATGATCCGGATTACCCGATACCGATCGATCCCATATATTTCATCGGGCAAACCGAGCAAACGGTCACACAGATAATATTGAAAGGCCAAATCATCCCCCCCCTCCCCACCCGGCTATGGTGGGGTAAACCCCGTTGTAAACCGGCTTTGGAAAAGCATCGATGGTACACTTATATGTGGTTTTCACATGTCATACACTCTTTACATATACAGGGCAAACCCCCTGGGGGGTGCAGTAATATTCAATATGTTCGGAGCTCGACTGGCTATATACTCCTATAACAATCGCGTGTTTTCTCGTTTTCACGTCTACAACGTTATATTAGCCCCTACTGGCGTCATCCCCCAACGGTGTGCGTATATGCTTGTATTCTATCCCACGAGCTGTGAGTGCCACCCTTGGCATCGGCTAGCTCCTGAATAAAAGAACGAATAGAAGGAAACAGAGCGCGCGTCAAAGTCTACATATACGAAACATAATTCATCGACTATTGGATGTATTGATATACTTCACCCTGAGGGGGATTCAAAAAACGGTAGCATTATGTTGAAATTTGTTGTGATTGTTTTTTGTATGATCACGTTTCTTAGGATATCGATTTCCAGGTATATCGGACACGCAAGTTTTCGACCTTACTGGACCATTTTTTGGCCAACCCTCCTATACTTCACGATTTTTCAGGGATTACAACATGTACATGTAATGTAAATACCAATCATACGCATCTGGCGCGTGTTACATAGGCAGTTCCCGAGCTACGGGAATTTCCCGTGGATTGCACGCCTCCAGCGTGTGTCGCATAAACCAAAATCGAAACAAGGTTCTTTCGTGCGGGTGACCTTGCCATTGACTTTTACTGCGACGTATGTTTGTATAATAAAGGAAAAGGGGGATAAGAACGGGGGTGTGTGTGTACTCCACCCTTCCCACGGGTAAAGGGGAGAGACTGACTATCAACACGTGGTTTATCGATTTTGCCGGGCGACCATGAGGATTTCCCATGTACATTAACTGCGGTTCCTTTGCTGCTGCGCCATACGCAGGTGGTACAATAAACCTTTTTTTTTTTTTTTTTTTTTTTTTTTTCATATTAGTTACGAAAATGACGATTGAAACCCTTGAGGTGACTGGCCTTTCAAGTACCATTAAAGGAGGGAAAGAGAGGAGAACAAGTATATTTGGCGCAGTAATCGACGATACAGTAAGAAAATCGAAGGTACTGCACACACGCAAGGAAAGCCGTGTGCGCCAAGAATACAAAAGGATCATAACAGTGGCATCGAGCCAGTCCGATATATATCTATGTGCTCCGAAAGGATAGACGAAAAAAAATACGACGTGAGAGCACGTACATAACATGCACAGTATGCAATCACCACGTATATATTTATACTGTGTACATGGAAAAAATCTCCGAGCCCGAGATTGATCCGACCGAGGGAAAGAAAAAGGGAAAAAGAGAGAAAGTTATAGAGGACTCGTTTATTTTAAATGGGTAAATATACGTATATACCTATGGCCCATCGCGACTCGAAGTAAGGTCATGGTGTATAACACGGGGACGGGGGAGCAAGAGGGACCATTTCGTGCAGTATAGTAAGTACATGTTTATATCCTACACGCAGAAAAAGAGCCAATGTGCAAGTATACGTAAGGCGTTTTACCCTTGTCAGTTTCACCTATCTCACCCCAAACCCCAACCCCAGTGGATAATGTGTGCCTACCTACATATCCCTTGCACACGTATTGAGAAGAAGAAGAAGAGAGTCCTGGCACTCTTTCTCCAATGCTATACTGTCGGCGTCGATAACACGCGCGCCAAAAGGATGACGTAATCCTTTTGCCGGTTCGTTATTGGAGGATCGGACGTCCAATGAACGACAAAGGACTATACGGGCACAACGCCGCCGCGTAGTATATAGTCTTTTTTTTATATTATAGTGCTCTACGTCCGGCTCCTTTTTAATAAGGGCACTACTATGGGCACTTAGCACTTGGGAAAGGGACAAGGAAAGGGATGGGAGGCCTCCCATTACTGGGAGGGGGGTAGGGGGAGGGAAATTAGGCAATTTTTGCTGCGAGGAGGTCGCCTAAACCCTCCTCGAGGAGCATTGCGTGGTGAAAAAGCACATGTGAAAAATCACAGAGGTACTTGCCCGATAAGTCGCACTGGTCGGAAATCGAACGACGGTCTCCCGCGTATCTATCCACGACCTAGCCGACTGAGCCACCGCGCGCTCGTAGTATATAGTCATCAGGTATATTTACATCGTTTTATTGTATGCCTGATGGTGGATGTAGTAACACATAAGAAGGAAGGAAGGAAGGAAGGAAGGAAGGAATAAGTATTTATGGGCACGTTTTTGGGGAAAACAAAAGGACTGTGTACATGAGAAAGACACCGAAGGGGGTATATTGTGTTTACGTTGCATACTCGTGCACGTATGAGAAAATCCACAAAAAAACTTGGCACGTTTTAAAAATTTGTAATGAAACTTTAATAAGCTCCACATGACCCGGCAAAAGCTAAAAGAGGGTATACAATAAATTTGTCTTTCCGTTCCACTCCAATATTAATTTTTGGTGCTCATCTTCAAAGATCTCATGGATCCCTTTCTTCATTTCTGACTCTTTTTAAATCCATCACTATTTATTATGTGGTGCGGTTATACAATGATTGTCCTTTGCCTTATTCTCAATAGGACCCAATATTATTACCCTGGTTACAAAATACAAAGATAAAACTGACACAGGACTGCCACTTGTTTTTCCGAACTGATATTTTTTATTGAAAAAGCGCACAAAGTAAGGGAGGACCGCTACTTTTGATTTGGGGACGATGGCATTATGGTGCACCGTATGTATGAGGGAAGAAAAAAAAAAGGGGGGGGCGACTAGAGGACTCGTGGGTTGCACGCGACTTGAATTGATATTGGAAAAGATATGTGTATTGTAGGCATACAAACACCATTGAGAAAGACTTATGCAACACTAGCGATTTTCTATTACGCTTTATTATCTAATGTGCACTATACGGGTATGGCTGTTTTTTTTAATTTTTGGTATAAACATTGTATTTCTGTATAGATGTGTTTTTTTAAAACTTGTAAGAAAAGCATTAATTATTTATTTATCATCTTAGCACTTATTCAACCAAAATATAAGTCTGATGATTAAACAATAAAAAAAGAAAGAAACTAGCTTTAGCAATGTGTTGTTTCAGAAGCAGTGCAAGGTAGCTTACAGACCAATACACGAGGAAGCTGCAATTTATTTTTCAAAGGCAAATTTCGCTTCGCTAACTGGGCCACTCGCATTCATTTGCGACTGATGCGGCAACGGTGCCGCAACTATATATCCATGCACATACAGTTACACGTTCATTCACTCGCAAATGATTCGATATTGTCTCGCGTTGGAAAATCCACAGGCGACTTTTAAAGGCAAAATGAATTGCTCGAGGTAATTTTCCCCGTAGGGATTTTAATTTTGTTAAGCTGTACATGCGACGTCCGCGTGACAACTTTCGCAGTCAAACATAGTAAATCAAGTCAAAGGAAAAAGTTAATGAATGCAGTGCCATTTGTTTAGCCGAGTTTTCTTTTTTGTAGGTCAGATTAAGTTAAGTTATAACTACTGTTGCTTGTATTTTTTTTTTTTTTTTTTTTTGCTATTCAAGTATTTATACTTAATGAACAACAATTTTGCACGATTCACAGTATAATAATAAAGTGGAGGGAATAAAGTTCACGCCCAGAAGAGAAACCAGCCACGAGAAAAGCTCCACCTAATCAAGTTTAATTAAAAAAAAAAGAAAAAGAACAAACAGTAGTAGCTCAAAAGTAGCTATCCTCTACGTAGTAAAGTCGCGGATGACGGGGCTTCTTCCGCTACACGATTAACGCGATAGCCAAGCCACACTCGTAATAAATTAAAAATGTAAAGGTAAATTAATTGCATCGTAAAAGCTCAACGAAGCCACGCGTTCGAAATTGAATAAATCAGGAAATTTTTGGAACTGACAAAAAATTATTAACATACAGAGATAAAGAAAGGCACGAAAAATCATGAAAAATAAAATAACACCTGGAGGATGAAAAAAAAAGTCCTCTCGGAAGAACCGGCGTAGCGTGCACCTAGTGGTTATAAAATACATGTATATATACATAAGGACTCGCTCAGTGCTTTCAATCGCGTACAACATATTATGATGTGATCTACAGGTACAAAATACTCATTCAGGAACACATTGTAAGTATAAAAGCAAAAAAAAGAGGGGAAAACCGAAAATTGAAAAGGAAATCAGATGGTCCCTTAAGTTTCGTCGTCGTATGATCCTTGAAAATCCCTTAGCTGCAAGCCTCGGGGTAAAAGTGGTACCTCTGTGCTTCTCAAAGGGTTCTTGTTTCGAGTGGGGTAAAAAACAAACAAAAAAAAAAAAAAAAAAACAAAAAAAAAACAAAGGGAAACGAAGGAAAAGCGCGGAGAAATCGTTTGCACACGCACACTCGCACACATACCGAGCCAGCCGGCGAGCGCGCGCGCACAACGCCGCCTCTCTTTCTCTCTCTCTGCCCATCTCATCTCTCTCGCAACACACGAACTCCTCGTCCGTATATCCGTGCGCGCGGCTTCTCTCTCTCTCCTTCGGGGCGGGGGGGACCACCCTAGACCCCGGACGCTCTTCAGTTCAAGTTCCGCAGCGCGCCACGCCGGACGAGCTCCTCCAAGCGAACACGCACGTTACCTATATAATAAACCTGCACCTATAGGGATCTAGTGCGCCTCGGAATCACTCATCAGTTACGGAGTACTGCACTGATTTTTTTGCCCCCCTCCCCAAACCCCCATCATCCACACATTTCGGCAAAAACTTTTGCAGCAGTTGAATTCCCGCGCACACGAGGGGGGTTGACACACCTGGCCTCCTCGCCGGTGTCCACCGGGCAGCACATTAATATACACACTATACACTCGTAGTCTGAGCAGTTGGCCGCCAACCAGTCGATCGGGACCAGTGGAAGACTCAATTCCATCCGACGACGCCGTGTGTCACCAGTGCCCCTCTCCCTACGGCTCCAGCAGCGGTTCATCCCCAACGGGGGGAGGTTGCTGATTACCGGCTCGAAGCGAGTCGAGGGAAGGAAAAAGTGCTCCCGTGTATAGTTGCTTATACTTACCCTGTGTGTCGGATAAGGGAAAGCTCGGTGGTGCGCGTGGAGAGAAGAAGAAGAAGTTGTTGTTCGTCCTCTAGGAGCTGGCAGCGCGTGCACCGATAAATTATTATTGTCTCGCTAGACCAGACCTACCGTAAGTATACACACATTCTAAAAATGGGTTGTCGCATACATGGTTTTTATGCGAGTCGTTACGAGGTGTAAATTGATATGGGTTTATACCGTATATTATGTATAATATAGGCTGGTGTACACGAATGTTGGGTAAGCATCGTTGCAACAGGGGGTGCAAAAAGAAAAAGGAACGATGCGTGTGCAGGTCGCTCGCGCACGCGTATTGTGTATTGTCTGTCCTGCCGCCGCCACCCCCCCATGGGAGTTTGCGTGTGTACGTGTGCGTCTACGTACCTGACCTCCGGAGAGGGCAACTTGGGATTTTCCTATCTCCTTTCTCTTTCACCCGCCACGCATCCCCCCCCCCTTTTCCATTCTCTCCCTGCTGAGAGCCTGTTTCGCTTTCTTCTTCCTCTCGCGGATGCACATGTGTATACGGCCCACGAAAAGAGGAAGGAAAAAACACTTTCGTTTGATCGGAACAGTCGAACGTGCTCCCTCGCAGGGGGTGGCTCTCCACCGCGTGCCCGACCACTGCCATTTCGCTCGGAAAATATCTCTCGAGCCTCGAGTACCCCCCCGTATACACGCTTAATCTCGAGCTGTATAGCTCGTTTATTCTGTTCATTCGTAATGAGAACCTCCTCGCTACCCCTTCCGAACGGGGTTGCTTTCGATTGCGCGTAAGTAAGAGCTGTTTTGTGCTGCGTGTACATAGCAAAGGACTCTTGGAGTTGTCATTCATTGCCTTTTTCTTTTCTTTTCTTGTTTTTTTTTTTTTTTTTTTTTTTTTTTTTTTTTTTTTTTGTCGGAAAGCTCGGGGCCACTGTTGTAAAATGATTATCGTGCATGACTCGGCTCCCCGAGAGTTTCGCTCGGCAAATCTTGTGCAAGGGCTCTTGAGCACCTTGTTGTTGTTTTTTGCCAATTGAAAAATTTTGGGGGTTGATTGGGCCAATGGAAAAATTTTCCAATTCCCCGGCAGTAAATTTCATTTCAACGCGATTATCGTGTCCCCATGGAAAAACCGTCAACAATAATACTCTCGAGGCGCATATATATCCGTGCAATGGGATCTCGATCGAACACACGTGTACATGTATAGTTGTGCAGAGTGGTTCTTTTTATCATCTCCAACGATAGTAACGAGACACTCGCGTTCTCGTTAAAAGAGAGAGAGGAAATAAAGAGGATCCCTTTCTTATTGCGACGCGCGGTAAAATAAATCCCCTGACTAATCGAATAGCTGCGCACAAGATGCGTGTACACAAAATTATGACGCTGGTCATGCAGTGGTCAAGTTTGCGTGCTCTCGATACACAACGGTTTTCGTTTGGACGGTAAATCAAGCTCGAAGGAAGTGTGTGTGTGTGCGTGTGTGTGGCAAGCAGCTTAATCTTCGGGCACGCATGATTTGCTGTATCCTGCACGTCAGGTGTAACGAGACGCCTATTGTACGTGCGTATACGACGTTTCATTTGATTCCTTTTGGCGGCAGTCGAATGCGGTCGCGGAGGAAAGGGGAAGGATCGACGGAATCGCGTTAAAAGTTGGGTGAAAACGAGAGGGTGGGAATAGTAATAATACGTCCTCGTCGGCGGCGAAAAGGACGAAGAAGAAGTTTCGGAGCTTGTTAGGCTCTGGCCGGGATGATCATCTGCGCCTGATGTGGCTACACTGTGCCGCGGTACGAGAGCGTGCTTGTAAATGATGACGGCGCCGGTGTACCGTTTTTCTCTTTCTCGTTTCGTGGGTCGTTTGTACGTACACTCTCGTGCGTATGTGTGCGTCAGTGCTCTTGACAGACTGGGAATTGTGTAGTGCGATGTATAGCGGGGACGAGGAGAGCGTTCGTTCAATTTGCACTTGTTTAACTCTTTCTTTTCTCTTTTTGCTGAAACTTTTTCGGAATACCAAGTTGGAAAACACGCATTCGTCGATTCCTCTGCAGAATCTAAAGGCATTTCGTTCAAAGTGGAAGAAAAAAAAAAATTCCGAGTTGTAAAACTCGGGTGAGTGCCTTTTTGAAGGGAAGTAAAAATTCCGAGTATGAAAAGAACGTATTGATTAACGAATTTACATAAATAGAATTGTTTTTTCTGAGTACAATTCGTCATCAATGACTACAATTTACGATGGGTCTAAATTTCGAAATGACGTACAGAGACAATAGGTTGTCTATGAATGTTACTCTTTGAAATTTTGACTTATTGGAAGTTAGTTACATATGACAAATCGTAGGTACTCAGAAAAATAATGATTCAGTTTTTATTTGGTTGTTAACTGAAGAAATTTTGTTTTTCTTACGAAAGACACCCACCCGAGAAAGTCAAGCCAGGAATTTCTCGTTAAAAAGGAAAAATGTCTTAATAACGAAATATCTGAAATTGAACGAGTGTCGCGTGTACGTATACATGTACATAGACACGCGTACGTGTAATACAGCTCAAAGTATCCGGCTCTCTAATGGCTAAATTACAGGGGGAGAAAATATCCCATTTTCCACTGAAAAGTCCATTCGCTCCCCCGATCCTCGTATACATTCAATAAAATTACTTTATATACAAGCGCGTGATTGCAAGCCTATACGTCTATTGCCACAACCACACGCATCGCAGCTCTTTGCAACTTACGCGCAAAAATATATGTGCCATAAACAAGTTTCTCCCAACCCTGTAATCCCAGCTGCATATCGGGATATATGTATATGTGCGCTACATGGGACGTGTGTATCTTTTTTTTTCTCGCTCGCATATTTCTCCTCCTCTTTCACTGTAGGCACTCGTGTAAATCGGTATGAGTAATTTTACGCTACGCGCAGCTATCGTATGACATATACACACGCGTTCGAGTGCAAAACACACGATTCGGCAAAAGTCGCGTACCTACAGGGCTGCTCGTTGATTTTTAATTTCCTGTTTCGCTCGTGTGTCGGGACGCGGCAAAAAATATTTCATTTGCGAGTGTCAACGTTTTAACGAAAACCACGGATGGGGACGAATAGGTACATGGTAGTGCAAAAAAAAACGGGCCACGTACGAGTGCGGGTCCACGTGGACAGTTAAATTGGCCAGATTTCCGTGACGGATAGCGCATATAATACACACACACACACACACACACACACATACACAAGTTCTGTGTCGAGGCGACGTAATTTACGACACTTTGGTCATTCAAGTGGTCCTGTGCTTAATTACAAAGGCATGCATGGGTCGTAGAGCTCATCGTGTTTTATTAACTCCCCTTCCCCCCCCTTTTTTTTGTTTCATTTGTTTAAAGTGCCACGTGCCCTATCGTGATGTATATGGCATTTCCGTGCTTGTCGTTATATTACAGGCCATACTCCCGCGGGAACGAAACTCTTTTACTCGTCCTCTCTCTCTCGTCGATCCACGTGTCTATGTACATCCTTCATCGTAACGGAATTCCCATCGTAAAATCGTTTCTCAATATGTTTATATATTGGGCACTCCACTATCGCGCGTGTGTGTGTGTGCCTCTCCGATGAGTTTCGCTAGTCATGCTTCGAGTGTTTCAACGCCGGGTACCTTTTTTTTTCATAAAGAGCCGCTCTTGAAAATTCAAGCCTTTCTCACGAATGCTTGATTCTTCGCGCTGAAATTCAATTTTTAATGGACAATTGAAAATAAAATCATCAAAAGATAGCAAAGAAGCTGCCTTTTATACGAGTGAAAAGAACGAAAATAATAGCCGCGTCGAGAGTAAAGAGGCCCGGGTCGGGCCAGTGGTACATTATAACGGGAGAGCGCGTATATACGCGAGCGGCGAATTTTCGTGATGAGCCTCGAGAAGGAGCTCGGTTCTCTTTCGTTTTTGTTCTCTCCGCGTTATCTTACCTTTGTCTTTTTTTTTTCTTTGTTGCTTTCTCTTCCCTGCGATTGAATTCGCGTCATAAATCTCGCGCTGCCTCATACGCAGCGCGTGTATTGTGCTCGTCACGATTCTGCCAAAACACTTTGTTTTTCTTTGTTTCACAAAAAGAGGAACGCGTTCGAGAGAACTTTGAGGTTCGGTAACAAGAATGCGTGCGCGACGAGGAAAGAATTTCTAAAAGCGCTTTTTCTGCTGTTGGAAAAAAATATTTTTTACATATTTTTTTTTTTCGCGGGCAACAACGGAAAAGCAAACCAACAATTTTAATGGATTTTTAATTTTAGACTCGCTCGCGGAGCTAAAGCGAGACGATAATAAACTTGGCGAATTTTTTTTTTTTTTTTTTACAAAAAATATACGAGGAATATGCGCGTAGTTTGAGTGTGTTATGATTTAAGGAGAAAAAAAGACTCGCAATCAAGTGAGAACAGTTTCAACACAATACACCAGATCTGACCAACGGAGGCGTCATGGGAACTTTTTTTTTTGCAACCAAATCGATAAATTTCCAATTCCAGTTTTCCCAGGAGAGAAAAGATAAATGAACTGCCGTTGTATGTAAAGGAAAAAAATAGAAAGAGAGAGAGAATAAAAGAAAAAGGAGGAGGAGACAGGGACGGAGGGATGCGCTCGGCTTGCTCTCTGTATATACGTACAAATACCTGACGCTATAGTCTCGAAAGGTCGAGCATATAGTTACAATCTATATGATGCCGGTGATGCATTTTCGCGCCTTTTTTTTCTCTTTTGTTCAACTCGAAAGCGAGTCACCATCTTTCGGCTTCTGTTTTTCTTTCACTCTCCTTCCTTTTCCTCAAAAACTAGGATAATCACGTTTGTACCTATATGCACCAGGCAAAAATAACGAAGCAACTTTTTTTCCATAAAATTCCACCAAGAGTAAGGTATCCAGGATATTACTCGCAGATATTAATCCATGTACACAATATACTCATAAAACCGCGATGTTTACTCGAGTATTTATAATGAGATTATCATTCTGCGCTTGATCTTTTATTTATATTATATTTTCAAAGCACATAAACCTGCATAAATTATTTTTTCCCCAAAGTAGTGCTGAAATCCTATACATTTTCCCTTGCGTATACAGATACAGGTTTGCATTCCAATTCAATAAAACCCAGCCCGTTGGCCTCTTATCATCCACCATTTCCGCTAATTGGTATTTCGAAATTGCACGACAGACTGCGGGCTCGCCTATATATACATACATACGCCGCAAAAGACAAATGCGCCAAGCTCTCGGAACAAATTTCGCTCGAAAGCCTCGTCGTCCCTGCGCGTTCATCAGCCTACACGCACCGTCCAAGGTAAAAGATGTTCTCGTTATCTTTCGTCCTCCACCTCCTCCTTCACGCGCGCGTGCAATGCGAGCGCGTAAATTCGCGCGAGGCCCTAACGAATCAGATGTCTGCCCTCGTTGTACTGGCATTGACCAAACGCGAGGAAGCGCGTCATTTGCAAAATCCATCATTTAACTCCGTATATACGTGTGACATTTCGGCTCATCTTGAAAATAACGCAACGACCCGTTGGGCTCGTCGTCAAAGTGTTTAACGAAACTTTGGCGCAATTGGATTGACATCACCGCGAAGGCTCGGGCTTTTTCATGTTGTTGTACATAATGTTACCTCGGTGATTTTCTCCAATGGAATTTTTCGCTCTACTCTCGCGATGGGAAGTTCAATTTCATTATTCTCGCTTCAACTTTTCATTCCGCTGAAAGCCCTCGTTGGGGTGTGTCACGTCCGATCTCAGATAATGGTCGCGAGAGTTTTCCCGCGAATTTTCCGATTTTTTGTTGGATTGTATGAAAACCGGGCCATAAAATGAAACCCACAACCGAGGCGTGGCCAAATGAATTTTAAAAGCATCGGGTGAAATACGTTGGTTTCCGAGATAATGATATAACGCACTGCATACTGCACGTGCACGCATGGAGTATATATAGAAATTGCGAGCGTGCGCCTGTTGGTGTTTCATGTATATACATATGCATATAGTAGTATTGAAGGGGGGAGGAGGAGGAGGTGCGTGGACACGAGAGAGAGAGAGAAAAAACTCTGCAGCTGAGAGTGGCGTTGTGCCGTTAGATTTAGAGTTGGCTTATATAAAAAAAGGGGGAGATTCAGAATTTATGTTGCCTTTCAATATTGCGTGGATATTATTAGTCCCTCCCCTCCCCGTGGACCATCACATCCTACTCGCTAACGTTTTCACGTTGATTCAAGATTAAGAATTTAAGAAAAGTATCTTTGACTCACCTATCCCCTCCATCACGTGTAATTAAGCCTCTCTACGAAAAGTCATGCATCATTATGTCTTTCCCCAAAATTTTGGACGTAAAGAAACAGAGTCGGAGGTATACGAACGCAGTGGCAAAGATTAACAGATGGATATAATTATAGAGACTTGGGAATATATAATCGTACTCGGTAAAACACTGAAACAAGACGATGAGAGATAGAGATATAAAAACAGGGACATTGAAAGGAATATACAGTTAGAGAGACGTGATTAAATACAATTAGAGTTTTTGAAAGGGAGATACAAAAAGATACACAGTAATGAAGACCTCAGGATGAATGAGTGTATGTAGGGTACGTGTAAGTGCGAAGAAAAAAGATAAAAAGACAACATTATTAACGCAGGTGCAAAATAAGAGACATCGTACGGAGACTTTTTTGTATCATTTGAGTGAAACAACCCAAGTATAGAGGCAGTAGAGTTAGCACACGGAAGGACACTCTCCTCTGGCGTGAATGTATACAAGTGGAGTAGCCGGTTAGGCGAGTTCGTAGAGCGGCGAGTCCGCATCTTTTGATGAAGTGCTGATGTTAATGGATTTTAGAGTATATATACCTCGATGACGACAGAAACGTGTGTACGGCGAAAAAAAAAAGCAGCACAATCAATTGTCACTCAACAACAGAATAGAGGATTTTTGTCTTCCAATGCATCACCATTACACGGGTACTTCGACAATGAGGGAGAGAAAACTAATCAAAGCAATAGAGAAAAATACAATCGCTGTTATGAGCGCCTGTAAAATATATCCATCGCTCAATATTCGATCATTGTGTTCCTCGTGTTGTTTCTCACGATTAAAATAAAGTTTCCAACATGAATCGAAAGGAAGGCCTGCACCCAACTAAACAATTCAAGGGAGAACGACACGCTTTCAAACAAATCGCTCTCCTCGCGACAAGGCTTTGTTTTCCCTCCACCAATTGACAAAACGCGAGAGCCCCGAGCCACATTGAGGATACGTTGCGCAAACGGCGCCGCTCAATTGGCGTAATCTTGACGATCAATTAATGCTTCGGCCGGAGCTTCTCAAACGGAGCAATGCGCGCCCTTCCAAATTCATTAATGGGTTAATGACTCTTTCTGTTGGTCTTCCCATGTATACGTGCACCCCGAAACCTACGCGTGCGTGTACAGAAAACAAATAGAGAGAGAAGCAGCCTGCACCGCTCGAGCTTCCGTATAACGTGACATCATTAATTTCATCCGAGCTGACGCTCACCGTAAGTGCACACCTTCATATACCCCGTTGGGTGTTTGCATATAATAAGTATATAAGTATATGCGTAACAGTATGCACAAACGGGAGCCCTAAAAAGGGGCGCGACGATTGGTAAGCATCATAAGTACAGACGGAGGAGGAAAAAATGAGCTGCAATTGAGGGCGCAGTTTCGCGTCGAGCCGCGTATAATGTTACGTGCATAGGTATACCTACGCCTTATGTTCATGGCGTATACATAAAATAAACTATGTGCATATAGACGAGAGCCCACACGGCCTTGATGAGCTTGATAAATGTGACATGGTTCTGTGCTCTCTTTTCTTCCGTACCTATACTTATACACCGTACGCCGATTTTCGTGAGACGATCAACCTCCTCTGTATATAATATGTATACTCTCACCCAACCTGATGGCTGTCCGTGTTATCTTTCACGCGTGAATTTTCCACGCAAAAGCGTCGTGTTATACGGCTTCCATTGTGTGCGCCGGCACATCAGCTGCGATTTATTTATTCATGCGGTCTTTTCCACGTTGCTCCGATGGCTCAACCCTCCCGTGTATAATATATAATTATATCAGAGTGTATGAGATACGGGAAGACTGCGTCGGTCCAAAGTGTATGCAGGGTTAAGGATGATGTAGCTACAGGCTCCGAGAGTGAGCAAACCTATACGGAGGAAAGTTGTGTTTATGCTCGTCTCGAGACTCTCGGAATTTACGTATTTGCAACCAGTTTACCCTTTCAATCGTTCCGATTTTAACCTGCTTTTCGCGGTTTGATCGTTTTCGTGGATCATCCGAGTTTTCCACGAGCCGAGCTTTTGATTTTAGGATCCAGATTCGCTGTGGCGCAATGAAAGCAATCATCTCCTTGAAGGACTCTCAAAATACACCTCAGAGCGAGAACGAGAGACCAAGACCAATCCACTGAATTCGTCAAAGGGTGCCCAGGGGCTGCACACTCTCAAGTCTTTTTGAGACTTTCGAATCTTTCAAAGACTTTAAATCACTTGTGAAGTCTTTTTCAATGATCTCAAGCTATACAGGTACACTCTTCAAGTCCTGATAAAACGTCCAAAGTCTTTTTCAATGACTTCAAGAGTGCGCAGTCCTTCGGGGTCCCAATGCAAAATTCACGGAATGAGGAAGAGCGAACGATTTGGCCGAGACTATTCGTACGACGAAGAACTTTGGTGATGCCGTTAGTCACACCTCCTTTGGCTCGCTGAAACCAGACGCTCGGAGCGTCGAAATTGCACCGGTCGGTTTATGCGCCACTCGCACACTTTACCTATACATACCACACGACCACCAATGGGCTGTGTTTTTCTCGTGCATTTAACGCATCATGTGTAAGTACTTACACAACTCGCTTGACGTTTCACAGCTTTGGTGTATATTCGTCGAGTTGAACAATAAAAAGAAGAGGGACCCCGACACCACCCCACGTCTTTGTAAAACTATCCCGAGTGTGTATATGCTATAACGTGTGTGGTTGCGTCAAGTGACGTTACCCTCTCCCCCCGAGGGAGGATCTCTTTCTTGAGGAGGGAGAGCCGTTGTTTTCTCACTTCTTCTTTTTCAACTTTGCGGCTCTCTGGTGCAGCGCACGGGACACTAAAACGCCTCGACCGCGAGCGCGTAATCGCCCATCAGAAATGTTATACACCCATGTACTCGGTCGCTCGTTGCCACAGTTTGTTTTTTTCTTTTCCCCCTCAATGGAAGGGACTGTACTCGAAGCCCTGGGAAATGCTCGCGCTAATAGAGCCGCGCAAGCGACCCGATCGATCGATCATCTTATGCTTCCCGGAAAACGCGCGGCCCCCTCGGACTTTCGGGTCATAAATTTTGGTACCGACAACACCGCGACGTCTCGATTGGCCGTGCATACAACTATATCCTTTGGCGCCCGCTGTATACTCTTGGCAAGGGAAAAAAGAACCAACCCAAACAAATAGAGCCCTCAACCCATTCCTTGTCTGGGTATGGAAGTAAAAAAAAAAAAAAAAAAAAAAAAGAAAGAGGATAATCGTCATCTACGTACATCCAGTAAACATGCGTCTCTGGTATTTGAACAATCGTTCATTTTTCCTCTATATACCCGGGGCTGAAAACCTCGCGGGTGCCGGGTTCCCTCGGTGTAGTTTTCCCGCTTGGAGCCCATGTCATTTTCCTCGACGAGGTCTCGCCGGAGAAAACGGATGAATGTTTAACGAAAAAAAAAAAAAAAAAAAAAAAAAAAAAAAAAAAAAAAAAAAAGCACCAGCCGTGCAGCAACCACGCAAGGGTGGAAGGGAAGCCTTACGCACCCAGACATTGCCAGCGTCTGTTCACCGCCTGTATAGAAAGGCAGGGGGGGTCTTATAGCCCTTTTGTTTTGTCGCTTCTCGATTGTCCCCGGCCGCCCCCTCCGTTACGGATTACACGGGGGTACCCACGCAAGTGCCAAGAGCTCAAAGCCTTCCATATTATCGCGCGGGCGCGCCCACTTTGGTTATCCTCTGTAATTGGTACGATCCATGTATGTTTATCGCGTGTTTTAAACGCTACGTGAATGACGTGACCAAAAAAAAAAAAAAAACAACATCATCAAGAGATCGATTACTCCGTTGCCGCTCCCGGTGTTTCCCATTACCATCACACGCGCCATCAATAATTTATGGTAACACACTTCACCTTCATAAACTCATTTTGGTAGTTACGCACTTTCGATATCTCCACGATTTATTGATATGCGTTTTTTAGATCCAACCTCGATACACACGTAATTTTGCCGAAGCTTCTAGTCACGAGTGTTCATGAAAATTCATGAAAAATCATTCGAAAAGAGAAGGGCGAAATATAATCATGTAAACACACGACATTGCAACAGCATCACCGAAGCGATAATACAGGGACAGATAAAAAAAAAGGGTCAAGTATTTTTCACACATCGTAACAGGACTGACGCAACCGCGCGCTCGATATAAAGGGTATATGTATGTAGCTCGAAAGGATCGCGTTATATCTTTCGCGTAAGCGGATGTATGTACACCCTGCGGCGAGACCATCGTATATGCATATGAGTATATACACACATAATGGGTATATGCTCGTACAATGGCAGCGAGATAGGACACGCGAAAGGAGAGCGGCCCCTCGTTTTATCGTCGACCGCGTGGAATCATTGCCCTTGAAAATTATTGCTCGCGCGGCTCTTCCGCGAGCCTTTATTATGTACGGCCTTTCTCTGCTCTCCTGCACGATTGTTGTACGTTCGAGACGTGTGTCATATGGGTATATCTTTTACACAGTGGTGACACATATACATGTATGAGCTTCGTTACTATTGGGAGGGTCGAGTATTTTCGTGCGACGTTGACACATCCTTGGACCTCATGTACACTCCTGTCGGTCCCAGTCAACCCTTGACGCGTCGGTGTTTTCCACGTCTACCGGCGGTAATTAGAGCACAATCAGAAATGCCGCGCCCTCAATTCATGAGTGCAGTTTTATTGCACAATCATATAGAATGGTAAAAAAAAAAAGGCCAGAAAAATAAAAGTGAGGGAGACGGAGTGTATAGGATATGGAAGGAAAAGAGTCAAGATCGCCGGATACGAGGGTAAATAGCTATGGGGATACCTGCGTAGGATACGGTGGCGTAAGCAAAGGTATACACCGCAGATTGTTGATCCGCAGAAAAAGAGAGAGAGAGAGAGAAAGCAAGCGAACAAGCACGTTGTTTTTCCCCCGCAGATTGTATGATGTACACTCAGCGACGTGTACGGACGCGCGGCCCGCCCGTTATGCACATACTTATTCGAGTTTGACTGTAATGTCTTACCTTAGGGGAAAAAAAAAGAAGAAAAAGCAATTTACGCAACTGCACATTATACTTTTGTTAATTTTAAGCGCATACGTTTGAAACAACTCAATTGTGCAATTGTTTTGACATCTGATTCTTAATTTCATGATTTTTGAGACAGCACATAATGTATACATACGACACATATGCATCGTTTTTATACAAGAATTTTACAAAACAGAAGCTTACAAGGGCGCTAGAGAAAAGAAAAGCTTGTGCGTATAGATATACAATGATCGACTGCAACAACCGACACATACACACGCGCGCGCTGCAGCCAAGCTCTTGGGCACGATTTAAGTCGTCGGCGATGTCGTCGTCGTCTGTACGCACATAGGGATGGGGGGTATACTTGGGTGGGTGGTTGGGTGTTATCATGGTAACAAACAAGGAGTCAGGCAAAGTCGAGCGCTGACAATGCAACCGCACGCGCGGACAGCCCCGTGTATACACATGTATGTCTATTATATACGTGCACTCTCTATACCAAAAGCCACCCCCGAAGTGCACTGCAGCTCTCGAAATCGATACGCACACCTCCCTGTCTCTATTACATTATACGTGGACAAACCGTGCACGTGTCTAATGCAAAGGCTCTCGGGGGCTGCTGGTACATGCACCTCATATTTTTTATACGTAAGGGTGGGTTCATGTCGGGCGTACACCTCGACTCTCTCCCGATGATCCGATGGGGAAGGAATGCTTGTTTGTTTGTTTGTCACTGTCGGTGTAAGTCGACTGGAAAATTGAGAGGACAACGGATGCAGGACATGGCGTTGGGCCATTTCAAACAAGCGAGACTACTGTATAAATGGGACTCATCGGTGTTCGTAAACGAGGCAGTGATCCGTCATAATTTAGACAGAAAAAAAAAAAAAAACGTCATATTTAGTTAATACACGTAATTTATTGATATGGTGATCATTGATTGGAGATTGTTTAATAAAAATGAATAGATGTATTCATTTGTAAGCAAGTGTCGTGAGTTTCGCAATGTTCATTCATGTACAGATACTCCCGGAGTACAGAAATATCAAAAAGGGTCTGATGTTACAGCTTGGTTTTTCTAGAGTCACCGAAGAAACATCTCAGCAAAGCAGTACCTTATACACGCACATACATCAAACACGCACAAGACGTAGAAAAAAGAAAAAAAACACTGGGGGGCACTGATTCCTCAATTGTCGCAGCGGCGTGGAAGAACTCTTGGGTTGCATCAGGTGGATGGCACTTTCTTGCTTCACCGCTGCGCAGCTGGAAAGAAAAGACGAAGAAAAAGAAGAAGAGCAGAGAGAAAGAGCCTTTGTTCCACTGTATCCAGTGTACATCTCGAGCGTACGCTTATCTATATACATCATCACAGTGGTGTATAATATTTTTCTTGGAGCAGCAAAAGTAGCCCTGGCGCAATTGTATACGCGTATATGTATACTTACGCGTTTTACGCAATAATTTTAGCCGTAGGCATTTCGCGTATAAATATGTGTGTAAGAGACGAAAGCAGTAGGCATATATTGTAGTCTTGAAGATGACCATGGCAAGCCACTCGAGCTGCGTGTCATATGCTACCACTATACTTTTCCTACTTCTTCTCCTTCTTTCTGCTGCTCTCCAAGAGTACTAGACTCCAGACGAGTCTAGACGAAAGTCGCACTGTCGGCACGTCTATGTATATATATTAGACACAAGTATCGTACATAATAGTTACCTCATAGCACATATATATGTACGTATATGGCTCGCTTCCGAAAAGCAATTCAACCGAGCGCCTGCATTCTCTCTCTCTTTCTCGAGTGCAGTAATAACGAATGAGCTTTTCTCCCTGGGTTTTCTTATCGGCATCATAGTAGTAATAACGCAGATGCTTCCTCTTCTTTTCCGGACTCGTGTCGTGTCTAGACATTCCTTTTTTCTTTCCCTACGTTTCGCGCGCACATGCACACGCGTTTCTTTTACCACCTCCATCCCTGATGCCTCTTCGTCACGACAAATGTGTTTTTTCTTCTTCTTTTTTTATGTTCATAAGCACCGCTGCTTTTGTTTTTTTTTTTTTTTTTTTTGTTTTTTTGTTTTTTTTTTTCCACGACAAGACGCCTCTTTTCGCTTATAGCTACGTTTAACAACCTGCGCCAGTACATATAACTTTTGAAGCGTCTCGAGGCGTAGCGATTTTACGCCGATTCGACTGCACAATTATGACATACGGAGGAAGTATAGCGGCTTACTCGATTTTCGTACGTTAAAGTACTTCCATTTCACATTTGTCGTTCGCAGACTGTCGGCTTAACCTGCTCCTGCACAGCAAAAAGTCCGAGTTTCCTTATCCGTAACTCCCTTCGCGTGTTTTACCCAGCCGTATAGGTGTATAAACTTAATCGGTTTATCATGCGCCGGCTATTGAGGACACGGTGCACTTTGCATACTCCCCCCCTTTTTTTTCTTTCTTCTTCTTATCCCTCCTTTCCTCTGTTCCTCGTGGGGAAGGTGGAGTAGTCGAGACTCTGGGGCGTCTTCTCCTCGAGCGTGTAAACTTTTGCGAGCGTCAGGGGAACCCCGCCGGTCCCATTTTGTTTTTCATACGAAGTGACAGTCGATGCGTGAAGGATAATCATTTTTTTTTTTCTCTTTTCTACAATCTTGCACGGGGGGACTGGGAAGGTCTTTTTTTACAACTTGGACGAGTATTCCCAGGGGGGCGAGTAAAACTCGGGCGTTTATTATCCAAGACATCGTAATTTCGCCCGCGACTCTTTTATTCCACTCTTTGTTCCCCGTATGGTATACTCGTACCTTTTCATTACACGGAGCGGGTGATGGATTTCAATTTCGTTTCCTCGATTCGCGTCACCTCGGCAAACAAAAGCGCGCCAATCGAGCAGAATAAATTCACACCCCAAAGAGCTCGCCGAAACGTGATTTTTGCCGTACCGGCACATTTCTGCACACCAGTGTACACACATGTATTATACCTGCATCGAGTTATTGACCCAGAGTTATTTCCCAAGGCATACAATGCAAGTTCAGCGTCCGCGATCGGCGAATATAGGTGTGGATACACGTACACAAAATACACACACCCTGCACTTACTGACCACGCGATACTCTGTAATAACACGTGCGCCCTCCTCTCTCTCACCCACGCGCTATAATATATATATAAAGCTCGGCTGGTATTTCTTTCTCCGCTGACCGGGTCTGGTTGGGTCTCCCACCCCATCGCTAAGCTGGTGAAACCTTCGAGCGCCGTCTCGTGTTCCCGCTACATTTGTACACTCGGAGGGGTATATGTGCATTGTACGCGCATTTCTCACCGCTTCTCTTTATCTTGGGGGAGTGCGGCGCTAAAATGTAAATGGAGGCCGGGCTCTTCTTCTTCCCGGGGAGATACGGGCGGTCGTCCTTTCGTGGTCTCGAGTTTTGCGAGCCCGGGCTTTTTGCAGAAAATCAATCCCCATTGGAGAAGAACGAATTGTTTTGTTCCACTATACAAGATGCTATACAGCATCCTCCGTGATGTTCCCCAACGAAGATTTAATTGATTCGTCGCGAAAAAAATACAATTTTAACAGCTTAGTATACTCACACGACGAGAAACGCGTAAGCTCTTCTACAAATTGTGGGTTTTTTTTTTGCTTTCTTTTTTTCCAGCATCAATTTGTAAGGATACGGGCGCGACGTTGAAGCGATCTTGCGAAATTTATGGGCAATAAAAAAAAAATAAGAAAAAAAAAATCCATACGTGCCGTCTCTTGAGCGTTCCGGAATACGCTGGGTGCAAACATATACGTAGGTATATGGGCAAACATATATGTGTACCACAACGCACGTTGATCGATAACGCGCGCTGCTCTTGACCTGGAAATTTATTCCAACAGTGTATAGCGTGTACAGATAAGCCACCATTTTCAGAATAACTTGGTGAATTGCTTTTTAAAAGTCGGCGATACTTGTATCACACCAATCGCGTTTTCAGCCATCGATGAAACGTGCAGCAAAAAATATATTTGCAATTAAGGCTGATTCGATCGTCTCCGCTCGAGTGGCCAAAAGACACTCGATCCTCCTGGCAGAGGTCGCGTCCCTTGTTCCTCTTTTTACACCGCGGAGATAAAAAAAAAAAAACCCCCTCAAAGTTCATACACGTACACAAAAGCGCCAGGATGAGGCGAAGGAGGAGGAGGAGGAGAAGGAGGATAAGAGCGTGGGTGGTTTAATCCTCGACGCGTACGGAGAGAAAGAGGGAAAAGAGAGTCGTCGCACAGACGCAGATGCCGGGGGTGTCCTTGTTTCTCGTTCGCGGAATCGATGCCGAAGGATGTAAGTAGGCCACTTCCTTCCTTCCTCCCTTCCTCGCCTCTCGCCGCCGAAGGAGCTTCCTTCCACCCGCTGGCCGGTTTGTCCTCCAAGCTCCCTGTCCCTGACGAGCTTTCAGTATACATATACCCTCTTTCCCTCCTCCTCCTCCTCCTGCTGCTCTGTGTCTCTTTGCGCACTTTGCTATTATATACATACACCTATATGCTCGCCCACGCGCGTGCTCGGAAATTAAAAAGCCAGGCGAGACGACAGCAAAGATAAAAGGAGGCCCTGCGAAAGGAGAACAAACTAACAAAAAAAAAAAAAAAAATACTGCAGACGGAGAGAAGTGAGCCACGATTCTTATGCAGCCGCGCAAAGCCTTTGTGGCAACGTCCTGTGGACCGCATCACGTTCCGTCATCATCGGAAGCGCCGTTTGTGTAGTCACCTTTCTTCTTTTTTCTTCCCTTCCCTCCCTCCCCTCTCAGCGTAATCCTCTTTGCGTCCCTGTACGTAGCGATCCAAGTTTATTGCCATTTTAACACTTTGCTCTGTAAATGTATAGGTAACTCTTTTACTGTACGTATATTTATTTACATATGAGTACGCATGGATGAGTCGCACGAAGATAACTTGTAGAGTAGAATTGCCGATTGATCGGTCGGTCGTTGGAGGGATGCCGCGTGAGATCGATCAGACGTACTTATCCTGTTGAGTTCGTTTAGCTCACTTTCCTCTGCGCCGGCTTGATTTTTCTCACATATATACACGCATCGATACAGGCTGCTCTGGTGTGTACATATAGTTTTTTTTTTTTTTTCTTTTTTAATAATATTAGCGCTGGACTGTGCAGTGATCGATTGGATTTTTTTTTTTTTACGCGTAAGCTGAATCTATATTGATTCGAGTGAGGGAAATACCGATAGCAGGTGATGAAAAGACTTTCAAGAGGCAGCTGTTGTCGCTTGAACTTTGTCAGAGGGCGATGCGATCGATTTTGGCCTTGTCTTTAGAGTTTTCTCTTTTTATTATATTTAGCCAACGATAATTGGGTACCCACTTGCTGGAAAAACCACGTAACGTAAATAATTGCAGCCGTACAATTATATCGCTGGAAGCTCGTAAAATCGAAAAAATAAGTTTATTATTTACGAGAAGCAGTAAATAAGACAGTTTCCGCGCGGAAAAACGTATAATCGTACCAACGAAACGAAACAAAGAAAAAAAAAAGGGAGGGAGAGGGAAGGATAAGTATATATGGTCCTCGTTAGTGCGCGTTCTTGTTTTCTCGTTTAATTAAAATCAAGGAATGCGAAAAATTGGGCCGCCTGTAGAGTGTGACAGACACGACGTGTACCTAGACACCAAACGTACATCAGCGTTCGCGTCGACGCGACAATTATCACCCATACCAACTGTATGAGTTACCGTAAGCACCCTGACAATTATCTCTCTCTCTCTCTCGCTCATCTCCAATTACGCAGTTAGAGAGACACCATAGGTTTTCCATACGATCGCACCCACCTCGTAAAACCCTCAATTTATTATGCCTTGGCGAAACAAAAGCAAAAAGCACCAACGGCCAAGTACTCACCGTATATAGATAATGTACGTGGATGATCTATTAACTTGTGGCGTTGACGAGCAATTTTTTTTCCGCACTGCTGCAATCTCGTCGACGGAAAAAAAGGTGAAAAATGAGGGGCAGAAGGGAGAGAAGGACGGGATATGGAAGTATACAGTGCCGCGGACACGTCGATCAATTTCCCCCGAGCGAGCTGACGCCACTCCTTTTTGCCTGCATCGAGTTATGTATACGTATATACTGCAGTACTTGCAGTACAGCGAGTGCAATGCTCTGTTCGAACATATCGTTCGAAACAATTGATCACGCAGTTTTCTGCACGTCATCTTTAGCGAGAGAGCCGGTGCGATTCAATTGTGATGTTGTTTTTCTTTAGACAAATATTTGTACGCGATGCAAATAAGACTAGCACGCACTGATGTGACTCGAGTTGTATCATTTTCTTCTTTTCCCTCAACATCCAAAAAGTCCCTCCTTCCTAGGCAACGATGTATTATTTGTGAGCCACACCGTAACTTCTGGCATCGGTTCAGGGCACCCGGTTTCTTATTTCTCGGTGCGATTGCGCTTCACAAAGGGAACTTTTTACCGTGTTGTATACCCTTGTCGCCGTGCTTCGGCGGTACATCCTGTCATTTATCGACTCCCTTGCTCGCTCTCGCTTTTACGTATAATATATATGTAGGTATACACGCGAGTGGCGCGTGTATGTAGATTTGCGGCTTTTTCGTTCATGAAAATAAACAACAACGAATTCATCCCTCTACCTTTTACTGAATTATCCCCAAGATTAAACAGATGACGTCCAAATACATCTACTAAGCGGCTCCATTACTGCCGCGCAATTAACGAGATCGCACTGTAGATATTATATACACTTATGCGTATAGTTTTAAATTATCGTATAAATTTTCCAACCGGTAAAAATCGAAAAGAGGACATTTCCCTCGTGCCGTGTCTCCAATAAAATTAAAACTATATGCACATGTCAACGCCACGATGTAGGGGGCGCACTCGCAGTCGTCATCGATCATAACTGTTAACGCTACCGATTTCGCGAAAAGAGTATATTTTTTACCGTGAGAATCGCAGCTCTTTGGGTTTTATTTCCACTGCAACTCACTCAACTCGTTCCCCATCCCTTTTCTTCCTCGCTCGAGAGATAACGAATTGTTAAACCGGCAATCTCTCCGAGAAGCCGTAAAATTCAATGTTGCCGAGAAAAAGAAGGGGAAATCAAAGCAAAACCATCGAGCGCGACTCTTAATATCGACTCGGATGCAATCGTGCACAACTATAATAATTTATCGCGAAAATTGCACAGCCGCGCACTTTGGAAAGGAAAGAAGAAGAAGAAAAAGAGGAAGGAAAAAAAGGCACCGACGAAAATCGCTACCGACGCATAAATTACACACACACGCACACATTTCCCCGTTTCTCGCGAAGGCCTAGACCTGCCAATAAAATTCAGCGACAGTGGCGCGTATACATGTATACATTATACCTCATGCCAATAACCGAGTTGCGCAAACTCTATGAATTTATGCGCGTATATATACGAAATCACGTTTCACCGGGTGGTGGCGCTTTGGAAAGAAAAAGGGAAAAATAAGGCTCGCGGTATACCGGTTATACACGCCAACAACGACGCGCCGTACGATTAAAAGGAAAATAAAGCGAATTAGAGCTCATTCTTATATTGACAAAATTTTCTTTTTCTTTTTGTATCTATATACCTAATATATATTCCGTTTGCAAGCCTGAAACAAGTGTACACAAACCTGTTACGGCGCATCTCGAAAAACCAGTGCACGCGATCGACCCAAAAATCATCGCGTGCCGCTACGTGGACCGGCACACGCGGCAGTCGTACAACTCGTACATAATAGTCATTATCGTTCGCTTAAGAGAACGAAAGCTCGCCTGTCATCGACATGCATCAAAGGTACATACACTTGAACGCACAAAAAAAAGAAAAAAAGGAAAAAAAAAAAAAAAAAAAGAGGCACGCGACCCGTGTACATATACTTATCCTCTTTATCACCATTAGCTATCGCTACGACAATGTGCAGTGTGTATTCATGTAAGTGACAAGCGTGTCTTGCGAGAGTGCGAAGCTGCGCGTCTCGCTTGTTATACGCCAACGACCAATTGCCCGTAATAATGGCTCTCTCGTGAAACGCGCGAATGTCAAATCAACCAAGCTGATACACTTAAACACGCGGAATGTAAATTCTAAAATCGACGCTACGTCCTTTACTTTAGGTACACTTACGTGTTATATGATTATCGCGTGTGGGTATATACAATAGGTATTCTCGTTGCCTTGGCTCTCCTTTTTTACGGCTTTATTCTATATTATGCGCATAGTAATAGCAGAGTGCCGTATCAAGAGTAGGTGACATTGCATACACATCGCGCAGTAGACACTATTAATCGAGGGCGTATATATTATAATGTCACCAAGCGCACAGTTTGTCCTTGCACGAAGATGATGGTGATTCGCGTGGGCTACATGTAAGTATAATGAACAATTTTATCAAGAGGTTATACCTACATGCGTTGTTTCACGTGTGTGTCGCGGAAAAGTTATTGAATACACGCAATTTCTGAGCGGTGCGGTAAAACGATGCAACTCTCTAATTGTCTCCCTATTTTTTAATACGGGTGCATGCTTCTATAATTTTTTTTTTTTACTTTGTACGATGGGCATGTACTTTTGATAAGGCATTAGGTTTTATGAATGTACCACCTATACCTGCAGAAATAACAAAGCGTTTTACGGGAAGAGGAAGTGCAAGGCTCATTAGTCCGCGCGAAGCGTGATGGTAATGGCTGCTTTTCAGAAATCAGCTCTAATAATCTTTGAAAATTAAAACGCACCCTCGACCAAAGGGACGAGCCCCTCATCCTTCCAGAACCCGGTAATTTCCGCGAATAGCGTTTTGTTAAAAAACACACTATTTCATACGCGTGTGATTCCAACGGAGAGGTAATAGGTATACATTGTGAATGGAAAATCAGTGCTCCGTGAAATGAGCACATGTCTCGCGTACATGTGTACATTACGTATAAAATTCGCTGCATTCACGCGTTGCTTCTATTATTCCCCTGCCACTTTGTATCCGACGCCACGATCTTCTCGGATTTCTCTCTCTCTCTCTCTCTCTCTCCCTCTGTGCGAGCAATTAAACTTGCTTAGATTATCTTGGTGTGCACACACGTATCTGCGTGCGGTGTTTGCAGGGTACTCCTCTCTCGAGTTAAATTATTTACCGCGAGTACTTATTTTTTATACGTAGGAAAAAAAAAACCATACAGACGAGTTAACTTGCGTGCAACTGATGTTTGGAAAACAGTAAATTTGGTATTTACGACGTCGCATGGTATATATTATATACGCGGCAACAAATCACAAAATTATACTGTTACCATAATTCAAATTTTATATAGGCACATGCATGTACATTATAAGCTATACAATATTCTCAGGGTCTCTCTCTCTCTCTACCCTACTTGTGTGTAATAGATTAATTTTCTCCGCTGGAATTTATCACGCGCGCCATTTTCTTTACTCACAACGAGAGGCTACACCCTGTCCGTCACACTTGTCATTTACGTTTACCAATACACGCACGAAATGCGCAATATCACCATCATTATCGTTGCTCCGAATGATCGAGCACAAATATTTTTCCAACCGTACGTGAGTGTTAGGTACTAATCAAATCAGAACTCGTTGTCCGAATCAGCTATACTCCCATGGTATATGTATGTGCTGCTGGAGCAATCGCTGAGAAGTGGCCGAATCGTCAATCTCCATAACGCGAATAGAAAAAATGAGAGCGTCAATGAAAAAACAATCCAGCTATAGTTGAAAAAAAAAAAAAAAGCACGCGCGTAGTACAGGTTATAGACAATGGCCGTTTCCGGACACACGCGTATACGTATAGGTACACTGTACGCGTGAGATGTGATAATCAGTAGTGAATCGCGATGGGGGTGTACATATATACATGAGATCCGGGAAACGAGCTGCAGGGATAATAAAAATAGGTAAAGGGTGGTGGGGAGCTCAAGGGTTTTTGATCCTCGATGTGATATCATCTGCTTGATAATACACTCGGCCACGAGAACGCGTAGTCGAAATAAATCCATTCGTTGCATAGTATATAAAGCCGTTTTGTCGTGGTTACCGTAAAAAAAAAAAAAAAAAAAAAAAAGTGTAACGGACGGCGACACACCTGTGCCTCAAAAATTATAGCCTACGTTCAGCGTGTACATAAGTGTAGGGTGCTAGTGAGAAAATCGCGATTTTTCTATGCAATTTTTGGAGCCAACCACCCAGACGTTTCGAGCTTAAGAAAAAATATTCCGTGACGACCATCTCCAAAAATAAATCAGGGATGACAGGTTATCGATTTCACGGATTTTTTTTTTCGATTGATCCCGAAAAGCTTACGATTCACCAAGAATAAGTATACGTAGTTCGTGACTGTTGACCAAACGTTTGTTGCGTATATACTTACTCAGAAATCGCAAAAAAATCCATCGGCTTGTTGGCGAACAAACAGGCCCACAACCTAACACTCGACCACAAACACGCGCGAGTAAAAAAGCAATGGTCAACCGTCTGGCGCGTGACGTGTACCCCAGAGCTAGCTGGCAGATGGAAAATTAGCATTCGCACATTATACTTGGGGTATATGTACGGGCGTGTCCGGTGCTCGATTCATTAGCGAAAACCCCATCGACATATATATGTATTTTTGCAGTAGCCCCACCGCAGCGTTTTATTATTTGCGCCCATGGTGCATGCACACAGTCATTAATTTTTTTTTTTTGCAAGTGCACTCGCGCCTCTGTTTATACTATCGTGCCAAGTCGCAGTGGCGAAAGAAAAAAAAAAAAAAAAAAAAAAAATAGACTGCCGTGCAGCGGGAGTGCTTATCCGAGGCGGAGCGGAAGCGCAGCAAAAGAGAGAGAGAAAGGTATATCCAGTTACCGCAAGATATACAGGGTGTAGCCGCTCCCGTGTATGGCGCACGTTTAAGATACGATCGGTCGCGAACGGCAATCAGCGCTAGGGAGAGATAGCGCGCGATCGGCGCTCGTAATACGCATAGACTTTGGAAAAAAAGGGGGTATAAGATACACACGGGGTGTGCGGATGAAAATAAGCGAAACCAAGCGAGTCGGATGAATTTGGCGAGATGCGGGAATATAAGCTCTTGTCCGAGTTCGACGACCGCGCGACACCAATGAGCTTCCAATACCGATCGTTTGCTCCAATCACGCGCAATCGATTGTGTATATCCGCTACGGCAGGCTGGATTGTTGTTGTAATCTCGAATCTTTTTTGGTAGGCTATACTTGTACATGATTCACGGGAAAGTCCATCCACTTTCGTCGCGGAGCATCAACATCTCACGTGTCTCGTCAAAATTAAGAAAGTATAGTACGTATTACTTAACTGTGGGGCAAAAGAAAAAAAAAAAAAAAAAAAAAATACAAGCGACGTCTCAATTGCGGGTGATTAAAATCACAAAGTGCGAGAAGCAAAAGTTGTATACGTGCAATTAACACGTACAGGCTGCAGCGTAGCCATAAATCGTACATAAAGAGTCGCATGAATGGAATCATTTCAGAATAAATGCACCCATACACAAAGTGAGAGAAAGACATACCGAAGGCCAAGGGGGGGGGATCAGACTTTGTAGGTATATAACTATCGCGCCTCCATACAGACTTGAGGTCATATATTATAAATACGTAGCCGTGAAAAAACACAGACTCTCCGATCGACGCGTATATATACATAATGTACAAAGAACCCCCTTGTATCATTACACACTCATGTCTGTGTATGTTACTCTTATGCGCGTACATCATGTATGGATTATACATATAGGCACTCGATAAGCCGGCAAATTTCACCCTAAAATCCCCGTACTTGTGATGAAAAACCACGTTATGTTGTGCTTCAGATTCAAAAGCCATGGGGATGAGGAGAACGAGCCGGTTTTGTCCGGTGCTACTGCTTCTGTCGACAACGCTGCTGCTGCCGGTAGCGACCAGTGCCGAGGAGAGCGTGCAAATCTTTTCAAAGCCCTACGACCAGTTCATCACCTCGAGCACGCTTAAGTGGATACCCGATTATCAGTACAGCGCCTCCAAGAACCTCATCATCGGGGGATTCGAGGTCACAGGTTCGATCATATAATACATAAAACATCCCTGTATACCGATCTTTTTTTTGTTTTGTTTTCCATTTAGTTCAAGGGCAGGTGTATATACTGGTGCAACGATTTCATAATGCACCATCCAGGGGTATTCTGAAAATTTCATCGCGCTCCGGTTCCACGGCTTCGATCAGACCTACTTTACCTCGCGCTCGATTTTTTTTTTTTTTTTTTTTATCGATCTTTGGCGCACTTGTATACTTATATATGATCGCCGTAAACTACTGAAATCGTTTGATTATAAGGCACAACTGGCACTTTTCATCAAATCTACCGGCAATCAAAAGGTCGTGTCCTCGATAACAATTGAACAATTACTGTACGTAATTATTGGTGAGAAAATGGGAAGGTACTATGTACAAAAGTACACGATGGAGGTCAGGTATAGGAAGATTCGCAGAGATAACGCAAACACGGGCAGGAGGAGCCTGTATACATATATATGTAACGTGTACATATAGGTGGAGGCCAAAGTAGGACACAACTGCATTGGCAAACGATCGGCCGCGAAGGTCGATCTGCTGCAGTGCGTGCGTGTTTGCCCGTCCTTTTCGGCAAAGCAACATAATAAAATATACACTCGCTCGATACCCCCCCGCCCCCCCCGTTCTTTTGGTTCATCAACAGGCAAACAATTAATTATCATTTCTTTCGCCGAATGACCCAATAGATGGTGCGTCAAGGGACACGGGTAGGCCGATATTCATCTGCCGGGCGAAGCACAACGACCTGTGGGTGGCGGGCAGCCAGAAAATGGGGGAGAAGAATTGCACGGTGACGTATCTGGGTAGCGTGGGCTCGTACAAGCATTACCAGCTGCTCGAGAACGTCGAGGGCGCGGCGCGCATCAGCTGGAACAAGTGGAGCAAGTACGCGTCGCCACCAAGCGGCGCCGTGGCCAGCGACAAGTTGTACGTGGCTCGGCACGAGGCGTCCCAATCCACCAGCCAAACCCATTACATCGGCACCCTGGATTCCCAGGACATGCCTAGCAGTATTCAGTACGCCAAGGAGGTGAGCTACATAGCTTTTACATCCATCTGCTCTTGTTCCCCCCTCTATATGCATGCACCTGTATGGATAATATATACGCGCACAATTACGCGGTACGTATAACTAACTGCACACCTGCAGCGCGATACATCCATTAAGTATACCGCCCTCCATTATGCCCCATTCGTGGGTGGCAGCAGATACGAGGAGGAGGGCGGAGGTTAATAACAGATTTCACGACGGCCGATGGGAGTGAATAGTTGCTCGCTGATGCAGAGCCATCAAATGGGCTACTTCATTTGCGTCGTCCGGGATGTTAAGGGGTATAGTACCGGTACATTATACGTATCTGTGCGGTATACATAAGTATATCTACCTATGTTTCATGATACTGCAGGCACCACCCATTTGTTGTTGTTCTGTACTTAATAAACGTTTAATTTTACCAACTAGTACTTGTGGGAACTTTTTTTTTCCTTTTCACATATCCATACAGGTGTGCGCTTTGTAAAATGAACAATTACAATATAGTAATAAGGATGAGTTTGTATATATATACCAGGTATAGATTGAACCTAACGTAAAACTGCACGTGTAACTTTGCAGGGTGGCGAGGAAGGCTCGGCGAGCGAAGGCCAACTGCTCGTGGAAATCGAGCCGATTTCGTACGAGCTGCGAGACTTTGAGCTCGTCCGCGCCAAGAGCCGCGTGGTCAAGCGCGAGATGCGCGATCTTGCCCGGGTGACGATCGGCAACACCGGCACCGAGCCATCCACGATGGCCGAGGCCCTCGCCTACTCGTACACCCACGTCATCTACCTGGGCCAGGGCCACGCCATGCTACAGGGCCTCAATACCAGCGTAACCGCGCGAAACAACCACAAACTCCTCGACATGAAGTGGGGCATCAAGATACGGGAGAATCGCACCGGAGTACACAAGTCAGTCCCATACTTTATTGAATGTACATAATAATAATAATAATATATGAAATAACGCGAAGGAGATAATATATACATACATATTATTATACTTAAACACGAACGAACTTTCAGCGTGGAGATAAATCTGAAGGCGGGCACCGCGGTTAACGTGACCCTGCAAGGCGAGTACGTGGTCGAGGACACGCCCTACACGGGCATGCTGTTCTCCCGGTACGAGGACAGCGCCTCGGCAAAGCCGCGCTCGGTCAACGGGGAGCACCGCGAGGAGAAGATCGTTAACGTCAAGCCCATCTTCGGGCTGGTGTATTACACCGGCAACAACAGCCTAGCTCCGACCATTGCCCCCTTACCAACGATTACCGAGGCCCCGACCACGGTTATTACCATGACCCACCCGACCCACCGGCTCGCGACTACGCTACAACAACAACAGCTCGACGAGGACGAGGAGGAGGAGGAGGAGGAGGATGGTGCAGGGAAGCGTATGGGGCAGGACGACGAGAACAACGCGATCCCGGCCAAACAGTCGGAGGCGTCACCCGGGATGCAGAGCGACGACAGCAGTCCCCTGTCGCTCGAGGAGAAGCCCAAGGGGGCTGCCGTAGTTGTCGCCGAGTCGTTGTTTTTGCTCGCCGTCGCGGCTTTTATCGCGAGGGTCACGTGAAGCGTCGCGGGTCACCGTTAGATGAGGAAGGCAGCAGCAACGCGACGAAATAAAAGCTTCTTCTCTTCTACATATTATATATATATATATTTATAATTAAAACGGCTGATTTTGGATGACTGTGTGTGCGTGCGTGCGTACAGTGTGCTGGATCATAATATGGTTTTTACGGAGTTTGTAAAATAGGGATGGAAAAAAAAAAACAAAAAAAACAACGGAGCGATGTCGATTGATGAGTGTTCGTTGTGTATGTATATTGCGTGTATAATCCACGCACACATACATGTGTATTTATATATTATTAGGGAGCTGAGCGATATTTTCTCTGCATGTAATATATTATGTAAAGAGGGAGGGAGATTGTGTCGTATAATGTACGGTTTTGGAGCTTACGTCTACACGATTCGGGTCTGGATGAATGCGCCTTCGAGATTATTATTATTATTATTATTATTATTGTTATTTATTTTATTTGTCATTGATTGCGGCTTATTGGGGCATTGATCTGTAATTATTACGCACAGAAAAAAAAAAAAAATCCTTTCAAAGATTATGCTTTCTCATTATTTTCTTGTTACATTTTCGTTATGATTATGATAAAAATATAAGTATTTATACAATATAATAGCAACTTGCCTTGTGCGATGATAAATTTAATATATATATATATAGATATATTGTAGAAAAATATATTATAATGTAAGTATAATTATATAGGTACCTTACACCCTGAGGAATAAGTGGTTGTACGCGGGGTGCGCGCACGCGTGTAATTTTTACAATATTATGTAATTATATATTTCATCGCCTCGTGTTGTATACGCATTTATACCGTACCTATGGGGGAAAAAGCTTGAATTTAAAGAAAAAAAACAAAGGGAATTCGGAGGAAGATCATATTTTAGTGGTATCTATACACATACATGATGGTGAGATTATTTTGGAACATTGTCTGAGGTAACGATAATTACATACGCGCGCACGCCCCAAAAGCTACCAAAACGTATAAGAAATATATACATATATTTATCTTTGATAATAGAGAGTGGAAGGTTATAAGAGAAAAAAATAAAAAAAGAAACCAGAGGTCTATCGATGAGCTAGTCTCTCGCAAATTATCAAGTACAAGCAATCGAGCCAATAAACACATACAAATAAAAGAAGATAATGTATTATTGTACGAGGGTGTGTAAGTGTATAGGTCATAACGAGTAGAGCAAATCAGTGCATTAAATTCCGTCTATTAAGAAAAATAATACAAACAAAGAGTCCTCAGATGATGATGATGATGATATATATTGTATGTATACATGATATTATACCTTTGAAACACTTTTGAATTATATACTTTCTGCCTATTATAACAACAAGAATAATAATAATAATAATAATAATAATAATAATAATAATAATAATAAAAATGATTGTCGAACTGACTCATCCAGAGTCCGAATAGCGCAAAAATGTTTGATCCAACGGTGTATGATTGATCGATGTAAGACTTTGTTGTCAAATATACATACTTATAAGTACGTGTTTTGTTACTTTTAAAAATACGCTTTAAAAGTACGCTTTTGAAAATCTTATGGCTTTTTATCATTATGCTATTGTTATTGCTATTACGATTTTTGTAAAATATTGTATGTTATCGATTTATTGTATTATTACAACAACCTTTTTTTTCATTAGACTGTAACAACAACAACAACAACAACAACAAAAAGAAACGAGTATTATCATTTATAAATTTAATGTATTTATAATATATCTACGAGAGAACGCTATAGATGATAATATTAGGTCGTAACCAGCTTTTTTTTGCTCATCCACGGGAAATAAATTTTCCAACCTTATCCACTCCAATCCAGTTGAGCAAAATAGAGATCGTTAAATAGATGAATACTATAGATGAATTATGTATAGAAAAAAAAAAAAAAAAAAAAAGAAAAAAAAAAGATTAATGAATAAATAAAATAAAAATATTATATCACATGTACACGCGGAATCGGCCGCGCAGCACAAGAGCTACCTTTATTTTAGATAAATACGCGCCACCATGAAAACGATTGTTTGTAGGTATAAGTAATAGAATGCGATGAGCAAAGAAAAGAAAGAAAAAGTGCGTTATAAACAAAAGAGAAGGAATGAAGGGACAACCAAATGAGGTTAAATTAAAGAATAATAATAATAGTAATAATGAACAATCACGAGAACGGCCACGCTAAGTATATTTTTTGAAAGATAGATAGATAGACGCAGCATCGTAACTTTAGACGTTTGATAAGGTTTGTAAGAGTATAGTAGTGTAAGTAATTCGTAGCGAGAGTTGCAGGTCTTATGAATTCCTAGTGCTCACTGATGTCGATCTTATTCTTTTAGTGAATGAAAATCTGCGTAGATTAATTATTGATTGCGGTAAAAGACAAGTTTTGTGTTCTTTGATTTGGAAAATTTACTCCTCTTCAAAGAACAATTAATTAAAAATGGTCAGGGTAATAATGGTCTGCTCAAAAATTAAAAATAAGGGAAAAGAAACTTATTGCTTTTTGTTGGTAAATAAATCGTTTGTTATTTAAATAATGGGAATGCGTATTTCGTTACTTTTTCGCGTTTGTTTGGGAAATTTTTTAATTTGAAGAAAGGCATCAAAGTTGTAAATATTTTCTAGAATTTCTTTCTATATGATATAATTAAGAAAAAAAAATTGTTATCTCTAGTATTATTTACTTTCTCAAACTATTCTATGAAAACGTTAATTTTACAATATAATGTGCATACAGTTGTTTTTTTATTGATGACACGTTTGCTTTTAATGACAAATTGTAGACGATTGTTTTTTTATTATTATATTTTTTTTCATAAACCAATGAAAAACAAATGAAAATAAAAACGACCCATAATTTATCCTGAAGCAGTTGAATATGGATAAAAATAATTCCTAAACAATTGTGATATTCAGATTTTAAGTTTGAGAAAGCAAAGAAAAATAATGATTAACATTCCATTATAGTTAATGATTTATTGTTACAGTTGAATCGGGCAATTATAAAATGAAAAAACAAATACATCCTAATCAAAGATCTTAATAAAATAATTACTCAAAAGAGGAAATTTTATCGATTGATCAGGACATTCATTGGGAGATTTGACCAGCCAAATCCGTTTTGCCAAGAATATTGCATGTACGAGCGCTAATAATTATTAATTTGTCCAACGAAGAAAACTTTATTGTACAATGCTTTGAACAAGAAGAAAACAAATATACAAATGCATTCATGACTTGCAAAATATACGCCAAATACCCTCATAACATGCTTATTTAAACGTGTGTAAGTAAATAAATACAGAAACAGAAATAAATGTTATATAATATATTGATCCGAGATCATAATCATAGAATTTTTATTTTCCCCGACCTCATCTATAAATTAAAGGTCTTCTAAAGTTATGCATGTACAAAGCAAAGATTTTTAATGTAGTTCATTCTTTGTTTGGACTATAAAAAAATTCAACCTGTTCTAATTTTTTTATCAAGTGCAGTTCACTCAAAAGTTGGTGACTAATCGTTTTGTGCCCATCTAATGATCTTTCACATTATCTACTGATTTGTATAAATATAAATTTCTTATAACCTTCTCTTCCCAATAAGCTACAGCTAACGAAAACCTTTTTTTCCGCAATCACAACAATATCTCTTTTCAACATTTTCATTAAAGAGAAAAATCATTTAAATTTGTTACTAAAATCATATTGTTTAAGCTCACCAAGTACTCCATATTGCTGGGGTGTAAGCTTGGAATCTCCATCTGCACCCCCTGGTACAGAAGATATCAAAGAAGCTCTGTCGCTGATGTGACTACGGGTACTGGCTTCACTTCTTCTAGCCCAAGATGCTTGGGAAACTGCATCTGTTATTAAATTGATATTCAGATAAATAATTCTATGCTCCATTCAACAAGCCATCATGTTATTCCCATCTCACCAAAATTAGAATTCTTTGAATTGATTAATCTCTGTCTAGAATCCCTGAGATGCCTTCTAGAAGGTGGGATTGGATGCTTCCTACGCCTTTTCAAGTATTGGGCTAGACTGCCAAGTAGTAGAGTACCACTTGTTAAACATATAATTAAAATCTGAAAGAAAATTAATATAAAAACAAAATAAGTAATTACTTTTATGTTGAGGGTCTAATTGCAAGTACTCACTGACAGCTGAGTTCAAGCTCAAATTTTCAATAAAAACGTACCCACAATATTGTAAAAAATTGCCAGCAACAACTTAATTCTTTAGGCTTTCTAATTGAAGATATAAATCACGTTAAAAACCATCGATTTTCATCTTACATAAGTAAATTGGCGAGACGTGCCCCCATAACCTGCTTTATAAGTTGTTTGTATACTGTACGTGATAAGCTTACCTTTTGTGATCGTGAAAGCGTGATTTTTGGCAAGGAAACAACACAGCGAGCGCAAAACTTTGCCAGGTAATTCTGCACGTTCAGGTATGACATTTCAGTTGCTAAAACACACTTTGCCTTATTTCACATACACCCAAACCCCGTTGAATAAAGAAACCTGCACGACAAGACAATTATATTTCCCCGCGCCTACGAATCTCGTCTGCTGCTTTTCGAATGGTGTAAAAACGCGGCTCCAACGATATGCAAGAGCCTTTCATTCAGACTGTCTGAATTAGACAGGAAGTGAGGAAGTTCAGGATTCAGGACAATACACATGAACATATTTATATATACACAAACACATGCATGATGAGGTGATCGGTATATCGGTGTTTTACCATCGGTAATGTAATCAAAGTCCACGTGCGTTAAGTGTACCTACATAATGCGTTTGTCACTTTGTCTACTATATAAATATGTACTTCTGAACCGGGTGTTAATATGTACATAAGTATAGATACACCTAATAATTTATCACCCACTGGGTTCCGCATGTCAACAAACTTCGATATTTTGTGCTGTTTTCACTCCCATGCCACCCGATATTTCGGAGTTTGTTTACATAATGCGGAACCCACCGACAGTTTTACAGTTCACAGTAATCAAAGTACTGTGACAGTCTTAGTACTTAGTACAGGTAGACGCTAGCGCCGCCCGACCGTGCGGCGTTACAACACCACGACCTATACGTCACTTAATTAACTGCTAAGCAGCATTTGCGGAATATAGCCACGATTTTAATATTCTGGTACTTAAAGAACGCACGGTGTAAGATAAGTATACGTGAAGTTATGTGTAGTAATTTGTAATTATAGTAATCACTACTAAGTGGTGCCATATGGTAGATTTATTAAATTTTATGAGTAGAATATCTTTACTTTGAGGAGTCTATTTTTAAGTTAAAGATAAACTAAAAACTTGCCGCAAATAGCATAATGAATATAAACTTTTTATTATCTATCTGCATAATGGGTTGCGGCTGGTTTATAGTCGATTACATGGCTCTACTGTAAGTATTTAGTAATAGTTAGTTGGATCAGCGCCATCTAGCGGTCTTTATTTTTTGGCCAAAAGTGGCTCCTAAAATTCTCAATCAGAGCAATCACGATAAGAGCTATTTAGTCAATTGTAAACCAGCCGCAACTTATGATGAAGCTATAATATATAAAAATAACGATACGTATGTTTTTGGCGGCAAGTTGACAATCTATTTTCTACCTAAAAATTAACCTCCTACGTATTTATACTTTTGAAGATAAATTTTTAAGTAAAAATAAATTGTTTACTTGCCGCCAAAAACACATGTATCGTTATTTTTTTATTTTATAGCTTTATCATGATTTGCGTCTGGTTTATAATTGCTGAAATGGCTCTAATCCTGATTGCTTTGATTGAGAATTTTAGGAGCCACTTTTGGCCAAAAAATAAAGACCGCTAGATGGCGCTGCTCCAAATTAATATCACTATACTAACTACTCACTGTAGAGCCGTTTTATTAACTATAAACCAGCCGCAATTGATTTTATAGATAGATAATAAAAAATTAAAGTATTTTTTGCTATTTGCGGCAAGTTTACAATTTATTTTTAAGCCAAAAATTGACCTCTAAAAGTGCAGATATTCTACTTATCTTACATGGCTTATAAAATTAACCATATTCACAAATTTACAATACCTTAGACCTTTTACCATTAATTTATGGAAGCACAGCCGTTTAACTTTTTATGGTTTAAATAAACAGTTAACTTATATGATATGTATTGTGTTACAGAAATCTCGTATTACGATAAACACATACGTGAATTAATCAGACTCAAGAAAAAAGGCTTAAAAAAGAGTTTCAGTCAGACGAAGAGTCTCCTAAGAATGGAGCATTAGATCTTACTAAATAAAAAATACATTTATGACGCATATGTGTTTATCGTTATTCAAGATTTCTAGAAATCAAATGATTCTATTAGAAAAATGATTTTCTCTGTTGTGAAAATTTTAAAATTATTCTATTTGAATAAACTAAGGGTATAATTTTCTTAAAAATCACCAGTTGGAACTTAAGATACAACATAAATTCCCCGAAAAATTACAATTATTTATACAAGTCAGATCGGATTTAATAAACAATCGTACTTTTTTAGCACAACAGAATACTTTTTTTCAAGTCCAATTGTTCTTCCTTATCATCACAATACTCACTTGAAATCTAACAAAAACAAAGCACACAATATTTTAGATTTTTATTTGTAAATTAGTTATACAATTATCCAATAACTTCTCAAGGTAAACTGAATAAGAAACAAAAAAAATTAATTTTCGAGCGCTTGACTGTGTTCTTGTCAAACGAAGTAATAATGTTCTGAAACAGAGAAATTAAGCTTAGAGCCATTGAATTAATTATAAACCAGCCGCAACTCATAAAGAAGCTACAAAATAAAAAAATAACGATATATGTGTTTTTAGCGGCAAGTTAACAATTTATCTTTTGCTCAAAAATTTATCTTCAAAAGAATAAAAACGTAGGAGGTCAATTTTTAGGTAGAAAATAGATTCTCAACTTGCCGCCAAAAACACATGTATTGTTATTTATTGATTTTTTAGCTTCATCATAAGTTGCGGCTGGTTTGCAATTGACTAAATAGCTCTTATCGTGATTGCTCTGATTGAGAATTTTAGGAGCCACTTTTGGCCAAAAAATAAAGACCGCTAGATGGCGCTGATCCAACTAACTATTACTAAATACTTACAGTAGAGCCATGTAATCAACTATAAACCAGCCGCAACTCATTATGCAGATAGATAATTAAAAGTTTATATTTATTGTGCTATTTGCGGCAAGTGTTTAGTTTATCTTTAACCCAAAAATAGACTTCTTAAACTATAGAAATTCTACCCATAAAATTTAATAAAATCGACCATATGGCACTACTTAGTAGTGATTATTATAATTACTACACATAACTTCACGTATGTGTTACACCGTACTCTCTTTACCAGAATGATAAAATCGTGGCTATATTCCGCAAATGCTGTGTTAATTGTAAATTCTACGTCAAACGTCAGATTCAGTCGATTCAGATCTTTGGCACTTCAAAACACATGCATGTTTTACAAACTCCAAAATTTCAAATCGGAGTCGAGCTTGTGATGTATTTAAAATTTATTACAATTTAATAAGGAGATAAATAATATCTGTATAAAAGTATTGTATTTTGTAGTTTGAAAAACTTTAAATTTTATTGAAAATTAACGCATGTATACATTAGTATAAAAGTGTGTATACATATATTGTTTCTATGAAACTTTTTTTTCAACATAATTATGTATTACAAAATAGACTTACAAAACTATGTTACATTTTTAAGTTGTGTAATTAATTATTTACATATGTATGGTTGTGTATCCAAAAATATATTGCTGTCAGCATGTTAATATAATGTTTATTAGGTACTGGCTTATACCTACACTTTACAGATTATGTGAATAAGTATGTAAATACATTATGATGAGTATAATGGTGTTGGAAGGTTTAAAAAGTAACGAGTCACAAGTATTTTTTCTGGATACCAAGGCACTTATGATTTTATAATTTTACGTGTATACTTAGGCATGTACTTACTACACATATATTATGTTATCTATTAGCCAAAAATCTTGCAAATTTTACGTGCTAGATTTATTTTTGGCTTGACTAATTATTTGCATTGATGCGCTTGCAATTTTTCAAATGAAAATTTAAATTATGCTATTTTATTTACATTTCATCTTACATAATATACAAATTTTTTTGTTTAATGTTGAAAAAAAAAATTATTTACAATTCATCGAAATTTTTATGATATGCTTTTAAATATATTATAATACACGCCTTTTAAATATTAAATATTTTACTCTAGTTACAAAGCCAAAATAATTCATCAAAATCAGACATCTTTATGCCTCATATTAGATTATGTTGCTTGACAAGCGATTTTAAGCCCTTTGAAAATTGATAAATGAGGTCTTGGAAAATTAAAATAAATTATATAAACTGCAGATTAGGCAATATACCCTTTTAAGACCCATAATTGCCTGTAACTTAAAAAAGAATCAGCCGGCAAAAAGTTATCTTTTAGCAAATTATAAGAAATAATAATTAAAATATATAAAATCGAGAGAAAATCACAGACTATGAGTAGTTTACATGCCATTGTAAGCCGGGCCACCACCACCTTCTGGAACGACCCAATTTATATTCTGACTCGGATCCTTAATATCACAGGTCTTGCAATGAATGCAATTTTGTGCGTTGATTTGTAATCTCTGTCCTTGATCGTCCTCCAGAGGCACGTATTCATATACGCCTAGAAAAAAACATAATAACACTTTTCATTTTCTACTTCCACTCCTAATTTCAAGTTTATTAAATCATTATGGAATTACCAGCTGGGCAAAACCTCCCCTCTGGACCATCAAAGACTTTCAGGTTTAATTTAACTGGCACACTGTCGTCCATCAAAGTTAAATGTGCCGGTTGATCTCCTTCGTGGTTTGTACCAGTTAGAGCGACGGACGAAAGCAAATCAAACGATATAACATTGTCGGGCTTTGGATACTCGATAGGAGTGCACTCAGCCGCAGGCCTCAATCTCTTGTGGTCCGGTTCTGAAAGTCATTTAAGTGACAAAGAGCAATCAAATAAATTTTCAGTTTTCCGCAGACGAGTGTACCTCCATGCTTGAAAGTCCAAGGTTCTCTGCCGCCCAAAAGCATCGAGAACGCCGAATAAGCCATTCCTCCGTAGAGGCCCAGCGACGTGTGGAAGCTCGGCCTGACGTTCCTGACCGCCCTCAACTCCTTGTAAATCCAACTGTCTTTTATTTTACCCTCGTAAGTCTTCGGCTCGAGACCTTTGGTAGTTGACGGCGTCGTCTCTGCTTCGATGATCGCTTCAACAGCGCTCTCCGCGGCCAGCATGCCACTCTTCATCGCGTTGTGTGTGCCTTTGATTTTAGGCACGTTCATGAAGCCAGCGGTGCAGCCAACTAGACAGCCACCAGGGAACTGCAATTTTGGCAGAGACTGGAAGCCTCCCTCTACCAGAGCTCTTGCGCCGTAGGCTATCCTGTAAATAAGACGTATTTTTTTTTTTTTTTTTTTTTTTTTTTATGACACAGTGGAAGGAAAAAGTAACGCGAACTTACCTCTTTCCACCTTCGAGGGTTGATTTGATGGAGGGGTGATGCTTGAACCTTTGAAATTCTCTGAAGGGACTCAGGTATGGGTTCGTGTAGTCGAGACCGACGACGAAGCCGATCGCTATGAGCGGCGTTTCCTCATTCAAGTGGTACAAAAATGAACCGCCGTATGTGTTTTTGTCCAAGGGCCATCCTACGGTGTGCTCGACTGTTCCTGGGGAATGTTTCGACTTGTCGATCTCCCAAATCTGCATGCAAAGAAAATGTTACGATCCATCAAAATCATCGTTAATTCAAATACCATGTGCATATGTATACGAGCCTCTTTCAAACCAATGCCATAAGTCTGGGGCTCGCAGTTGTCGCGAAGGTGAAATTTCTTCGCGATCTGCTTGGTGAGGTGCCCATGACATCCTTCGGCAAAGATCGTACATTTAGCGTGAAGCTCCATGCCTCGTTCAAAGGTGTCCTTTGGCGAGCCGTCCTTGGCAATGCCGACGTCATTCGTCGCGATGCCTTTGACAGAACCGTCCTCGTGGTACAAGATCTCTGAAGCACCATAGCCTGGATAAATTTCGACACCTGCGGCCTCAGCCTGTTCTCCAAGCCACGCCACCACGTGGCCCAACCTGTTGCGGGCACAATACATTTTACGCATACTGTTACATCAACGGCTCGAAAGGAAAAGATATAGTGCTCTCTAAAATAAGATTATTTTCAAACCGCCGTTGTACTGGTTTAATAAATACAACGATTTTAAAGTTTCAAAATAGATTTTCGGGACATGGCGCTCTTGTTTTCTTCGAGTCAACGATCGGCACGGCCAATACCGATGTAAAAAATGTTTTAAAAAACAATCCACGTCTCACGCACCTGACAACGTAATTGCCGTGATTGTACATGGGCATGCCCTTGAAGATCGGCACGGGAATTCGTCCCTTTTCGGTGAGCAGGGCAAACTTGTCCTTAGTGACGGGCGTGTGAAGCGGCGCACCGAGTTCCCTCCAGTCGGGAAAGAGCTCCTGCAGGGCCACAGGATCGATGCAGGCACCACTGAGTATATGGCCACCCACGCTCGCCGCTTTCTCGACGAGAGTTACCTTGAGATCACGACCATACTTTTCGGCGAGCTTGCGGGCCTGGATTGCTGCGGACATACCTGCCGGGCCACCCCCGACGATCAGGATGTCCGTCTCGTCGACGTAGCGCTCCATGTTTACATCTGCAAAGGGTAAGCGACGATTTGCATCATCCATTTTGGAAGAATGTGGTTTAAAAGTGTTAATCTGTATATTAATTACCTTTCCATCGGTGGTCGCTGTCTCGAGGTACGACCGTATAGTGCGTCGTGATTTTTGGAAACGCCGCCTCAGAGTAGGCCCGCTGCGACAACAGCTTCAGTCTGCCAACTGACAAAGCGAGAAAAAAAAATCGTTATTGATCGATTGAGGATTGCCGATCAATTTAAACAGATCGCGCCGCTAACGTTGATTGGCCGCTCTATCTTCGCGAATCAACCAATCCTTGCTGCATATCTTTGTGGTTGCCCGTCGGGGGGTCAAAGTGTTTTACATTTTTTTTTTTTTTTCCGTACCCGTATAGGTATAGGGTATGTGATGTGTATTGCTGATATCAAAACAGTAATAAGTATAAAAATGGATAAAATCCTTTTATCTCTCACGCAGTCATGGGCTTGCGTATTTAATATATACTTATACATTTTCCTTTATAACGTGCGCAGCTCTTTAAAAAGTTTGTGATAGAGTATGGAACATTTTGCGTTGAAGAGTATATAAGTATCGAATTTTTACATAAAATGAATACATACGTATGGGAGTGTTCACGCCAATAAAATTATATAATGCGTGAAATGTACGGGCGAACAAGCCCAAAATATGGATAGTGTCTCCCTGGGGGCTTGTAGAATTAATTAAAAAAACTCTAGACATAATAACATGTACTTATTTTCTACGAGTCATCCGTTCGATTGATCAGCGTGTCCTTGCGCTCGATATTTTTACCTTTGATTTGACGCGCTTTCATGCCAAAAATAAAAAATGAACGGAAGTCTGTAAATACAGCTACTTAGAAAACATTTACTCGAGGATAATACGTTTTTTAAAGAGCTGTAAGACTTATGAATGTTAGTTTAAGTGTATTTGTGGTATATGCATATCAGGATGCTCACCAATTTTGAAGTTTCCAAGTACGGATGCTGCCATGCTGGAGTCACTGCTCAAGGCACGGCGCAGTTGAATATGTATGAATTATAAAAAAAATAAACCAACAAAATAAGTGAACAACTGGAGCCTTAAGACACTCAACCACAGTTGCATGTAGTGGCATTCGCCGTGACTGCGTGTCATCACTGATCTGACTTTAAGTTCCGCAAATGCTTCTCTGGCACTTCTGATTGGCTTGGCCAAGTAAAATATCTCATGTGAGTAAAAGAGAGACAGCTTATTGAGTTATCATTATCACTGTCAGCAGCAGTAGCAGCACAGCAGGAGTGTACATGTACAGCAGGAGTGTATATGCATATAAGTATCCTGAGAGTGTGGAATTGTGGAAATTGAGAGAGGGTGAAATCTTGGACCAAACTTGGCTGCCACGCCGCAGCTACTAGATGTCCGTGGCGGAGGGTCTATATACTGGAGCGGCTCCGGTAGACCCTGCGCTCACTTTATAGAAATTCACTAGGAAGCTAGTGTCCACAGCGGAGGGTCTATTGGAGCCGATCTACTAGACCCTACGCTCACTTTATTGAAATTCACTCGGAATACTTATTAGGGGTGTATTCCGCAAATGCTGCCAGCAGTTAAGTTACGTAGGTCGTGGTAAAACGCCGCATGGTCGGGTAGCGCTAGCGTCAACCTGTACTAACTGTCGGTGGGTTCCGCATGTCAACAAACTTTGATATTTTTTACTGTTTTCTCTCCCATGCCATCTGATATTTCGGAGTTTGTTGACATGCGGAACCCACCGACAGTTAGTACAGGTTGACGCTAGCGCTACCCGACCATGCGGCGTTACCACGACCTACGTAACTTAACTGCTGGCAGCATTTGCGGAATACACCCATAGTCCGCAGGCTAAGTATACGTCCTTAACCGCCTTTTTCACTAACGTTTAGAATAATGATTGAGACAATCAATGATTGTATCATGAGTTTTTGTATAAAGTTCAATTTATACAAATAAGTTGGTAAATATAGGCACACATGATTAATATTTAAACATTTTAAGCTGTATAAATATATAACATAGATTCCAAATATGCATTATTACCGCTGGAATATGCTAACAAAACCAAATATCCGTCTTTCTCACCCAGCAAAATAATAGGTATCTGTATAATCCTGTATCAATTTATTGCACACATGCGAAATGTTCAATGACAGTAAACAATGACATAATTTCAAACTTTACTTTTAACTCTTCATTTCACACGTAATTTTACAATGCAATTGACAAATTATTATTCATACAAAAGTATTAATATTCTTATAGGAGGTCGATTTTCAGGCAAAAGATTATTTGTAAACTTGCCGTAAACAGCACAGCCAATGTCAACTTTTTATTTTCTATCTACACAACTAGTTGCGGCTGGTTTTAGCGTTTCAGATTTCTAAACTAAAAAGTGGCCCTAAAATTCTGAAGGAAAGCTTTAGATATTTTAGGCCCTAGAGCCATGTTGTCAATTATAAACCAGCCGCAACTTATTTGACAGATACAAAATGAAAGTTCAACATTTTCTGTGCTGTTTGCGGCAAATTTACAATTTATCTATTACTCGAAAGTATACATATATAGGAGGTTATTATTCGTATAAAACATACACTGCAAACTTGCCGCAAGTAGCACAAACATCGTTAATTATTTATTTTGTATCTATTTCAAGAGTTGCGGCTGGTTTATAAGTGACTAAATGGCTCTAGGGCTAAGCTGCCTAAAGCTCTCCTTCAGAATTTCAGAAGCAATTTTTGGCCAAAAAAATCACGACCGCTAGATGGCGCTGATCCTAATGATTATAACTACTTATAGTAGAGCCATTTAATCAATTATAAACCAGCCGCAACTAATTTCGTAGATACAAAATAAATAGTTAAAGATAATTGTGCTACTTGCGGCAAGTTTTCAGTGTATGTTTTATACGAATATCAACCTCATATATATTTATACTTTTGGGTAATAGATGAATTGTAAGCTTGCCGCCAATAGTGCGAACAATGTTCACTTTTTATTTTATATTTATCAAATTAGTTGCGGCTGGTTTATAAGTAATTAAATGGCTCTAGTATAAGTATAGTAAAATAATCATTTGGATCAGCGCCATCTAGCGGTAGTGATTTTTTTGGCCAAAAATTGCTTCTGAAATTCTGATGGAGAGCTTTAGGCAGCTTAGCCCTAGAGCCATTTAATTACTTATAAACCAGCCGCAACTAATTAAGTAAATACAAAATAAAAAGATAACATTGTTTGTGCTACTTGCGGCAAGTTTGCAGTGTATGTTTTACACCAATATCGACCTCCCTTATATTTACACTTTCGGGTAATAGATAAATTGTAAAGTTGCCGCAAACAGCACAAACATCGTTAATTATTTATTTTGTATCTATTTCAATAAATGCGGCTGGTTTATAAGTAATTAAATGGCTCTAGGGCTAAGCTGCCTAAAGCTCTCCATCAGAATTTCAGAAGCAATTTTTGGCCAAAAAAATCACTACCGCTAGATGGCGCTGATCCAAATGATTATTTTACTATACTTATACTAGAGCCATTTAATCAATTATAAACCAGCCGCAACTAATTTCGTAGATACAAAATAAATAGTTAAAGATAATTGTGCTACTTGCGGCAAGTTTGCAGTGTATGTTTTATACGAATATCAACCTCATATATATTTATACTTTTGGGTAATAGATGAATTGTAAACTTGCCGCCAATAGTGCGAACAATGTTCACTTTTTATTTTATATTTATCGAATTAGTTGCGGCTGGTTTATAAGTAATTAAATGGCTCTAGTATAAGTATAGTAAAATAATCATTTGGATCAGCGCCATCTAGCGGTAGTGATTTTTTTGGCCAAAAATTGCTTCTGAAATTCTGATGGAGAGCTTTAGGCAGCTTAGCCCTAGAGCCATTTAATTACTTATAAACCAGCCGCATTTATTGAAATAGATACAAAATAAATAATTAACGATGTTTGTGCTGTTTGCGGCAACTTTACAATTTATCTATTACCCGAAAGTGTAAATATAAGGGAGGTCGATATTGGTGTAAAACATACACTGCAAACTTGCCGCAAGTAGCACAAACAATGTTATCTTTTTATTTTGTATTTACTTAATTAGTTGCGGCTGGTTTATAAGTAATTAAATGGCTCTAGGGCTAAGCTGCCTAAAGCTCTCCATCAGAATTTCAGAAGCAATTTTTGGCCAAAAAAATCACTACCGCTAGATGGCGCTGATCCAAATGATTATTTTACTATACTTATACTAGAGCCATTTAATTACTTATAAACCAGCCGCAACTAATTCGATAAATATAAAATAAAAAGTGAACATTGTTCGCACTATTGGCGGCAAGTTTACAATTCATCTATTACCCAAAAGTATAAATATATATGAGGTTGATATTCGTATAAAACATACACTGCAAACTTGCCGCAAGTAGCACAATTATCTTTAACTATTTATTTTGTATCTACGAAATTAGTTGCGGCTGGTTTATAATTGATTAAATGGCTCTAGTATAAGTATAGTAAAATAATCATTTGGATCAGCGCCATCTAGCGGTAGTGATTTTTTTGGCCAAAAATTGCTTCTGAAATTCTGATGGAGAGCTTTAGGCAGCTTAGCCCTAGAGCCATTTAATTACTTATAAACCAGCCGCATTTATTGAAATAGATACAAAATAAATAATTAACGATGTTTGTGCTGTTTGCGGCAACTTTACAATTTATCTATTACCCGAAAGTGTAAATATAAGGGAGGTCGATATTGGTGTAAAACATACACTGCAAACTTGCCGCAAGTAGCACAAACAATGTTATCTTTTTATTTTGTATTTACTTAATTAGTTGCGACTGGTTTATAAGTAATTAAATGGCTCTAGGGCTAAGCTGCCTAAAGCTCTCCATCAGAATTTCAGAAGCAATTTTTGGCCAAAAAAATCACTACCGCTAGATGGCGCTGATCCAAATGATTATTTTACTATACTTATACTAGAGCCATTTAATTACTTATAAACCAGCCGCAACTAATTTGATAAATATAAAATAAAAAGTGAACATTGTTCGCACTATTGGCGGCAAGCTTACAATTCATCTATTACCCAAAAGTATAAATATATATGAGGTTGATATTCGTATAAAACATACACTGAAAACTTGCCGCAAGTAGCACAATTATCTTTAACTATTTATTTTGTATCTACGAAATTAGTTGCGGCTGGTTTATAATTGATTAAATGGCTCTACTATAAGTAGTTATAATCATTAGGATCAGCGCCATCTAGCGGTCGTGATTTTTTTGGCCAAAAATTGCTTCTGAAATTCTGAAGGAGAGCTTTAGGCAGCTTAGCCCTAGAGCCATTTAGTCACTTATAAACCAGCCGCAACTCTTGAAATAGATACAAAATAAATAATTAACGATGTTTGTGCTACTTGCGGCAAGTTTGCAGTGTATGTTTTATACGAATAATAACCTCCTATATATGTATACTTTCGAGTAATAGATAAATTGTAAATTTGCCGCAAACAGCACAGAAAATGTTGAACTTTCATTTTGTATCTGTCAAATAAGTTGCGGCTGGTTTATAATTGACTAAATAGCTCTGAGCTCAATTGCTCTGTATCAAAAGTTTAGGGCCACTTTTTAGTTCAAAAATCCGCAACGCTAGATGGCGCTGATCCAAATAAATATTATTACTTATAGTAGAGCTATACAATTAATTATAAACCAGCCGCAACTAATATTGTAGACAGTCAATAAAAAGTTGACATTGTTTGTGCTGTTTGCGGCAAGTTTACAATATAACTTTTACCCGAAAAACGACCAAATAATTCTCACAGTACAGCCATGTATAATTGATGTAATCGATTATAAACCAGCCGCTGAGCCGCTTGCGGTATGCGATGAATATTGCGAACCACGATCAAATTACCTAACACCAGCCTCATACCTGCTCATACTATAGTCACACTATGCAGAGTGCACAGACACATTCTGTTCTATTTTAATTCTCGGAAATGCACGTGTGGATTAGCTGAGCGTGTCGTTCCTTAAATCTGACTTGACTTCGTATTCGTATTTGGTGTAAAAGTACAACGGTACAACAATCTCTAGCACAACGTGCCTGAGGATAATGGTCATTTAACGTAATATTAACAAAGTTATCGGTGTAGTTGTCACGTACTTGTGTAGTTTTATAATATGTTGTCTTGTTGCCGCACACAATACATAAATGAAAAACGTTTTCATTTTCACTTGTGTTTATATAATTTCGCTCGTTCAGTTATAAATAATTTATTATTTTAATCAATTACACATTGCACAAAGTCTGTAAGTCAGTCTCAACACACCATGGAGCCTAATAAAAATGATTGTAAGTCATTTCTTTTAACTTTTTAGTTTTTACACTTTTGAGGTTACATGTAGATTAAATTGATAAATAATTGTTTTTCTTTTTTTTTTGAGTTTTCAATTAATTTTTCGAAGAAAGCGTTAGTACCTATCTATATAGACTTAACAGCAAGCAAATATATAACGTGTTAAGCTTTGAAAACTTTTTTTTAAAACTGTACATTGATTAAAAATTTGCCAATGTCTAACAAATATTGATAAAATATTTTGCAAGTCGTACTGTGAGTATTATTTTGAAAAATAAGACTAATCACGTGTGCAATTGTAGGCATTGATGTGGCAATACCCAAAGATGCAGTGGAAGTTAAAGTGACCAACATGATTAATCCTTACTACATCAGAATTTATGAAGTAGCAAAAACGTGCACAAGAAACAACAATTTAACTAGGGTGCTCCAAAAAATAGAAAAATCTCAGCTGAAAAAGAAAAATTTGCATTCCAAAAGTATTGCTCTTGGTGATGTAAGTATACTTGCCAGCACGAAATTCACTGCCTCAATGCTCTTTTGCCACATGTTTTCATTAACTGTTTTAGAATGTGATTGTATCACTGAGTAGCATAAATGATGAACAATATGACCTTCCTGATTGGATATGCAGAGGTATTGTTACTGACACAACTTCAAACTCATCGGAAGTATTTCTTATAGATTATGGCATAGCTATTAATGTTCCTACCAAGTCTCTTGTACAGTATAAAGACAGTCAAGTTCCAGTAGAGCACTTCACATTAACTGTTGGGTTGTATAATATTGTGCCTCTTGATTCGAAACTTTGGTACCATATATTTTTTTTATGGATTTCATACATGCTTACAAAATCTCATTGTTTCATTATTTTAATCAATTCCTTTAGTGTTCAAAAAGACTGGTCAGATAATACTTTGAATTTTATAAGACAGTTGTTTCAAGTATCAAAAAAGATTTATTTTCAAGTTTTAGCCAATGACTACAAAAATGGAAAATTGTATGGAGATTTTTTTCTTGTGATTGAAGAAAGAAACATTTGTTTGAGTAAAATATTGATATGTAGTTTGAAAGCTGTTCCTCTTGCTAAAGGTATGTTTTTGTTTTTAATTTACATATTTATAACACATCCACCAATCTTTTCAATAATTGTATGGTAGAACTAAAAGCAGCCATAAAGAATGATACTGATGAACCGAAAATTTCTTTTTCATATCAAATGAATACTTCCAAGTAAGTTCCTACAATATGTTGAAAAAATCAATTACGAATTATAAATAAAAAGTTTAACTATGAAAAAATAAATCTTGCTCTTATAGAGACAACGAAAAAGTTAGCCAGAAAAAAAACGAGAATGTTACAACGATTGAAAAAAAAAAGTTTTATACCAAAAACAAGTTTCTTAATAAAGAAAAAATGCTCATTCGAAGTGAATTATCAATTGAACCTTTGGAACATTTATCTGAAGCACGATTTACCTCAGGCATACATAAGGTAACTTAATGGTTTATGATCACCTACTGTAAGTATTCTTATAAATTCATGTTAATTTTTTTTAAATATTAATAGGCTCTCAATAACAATGGGGTTCGTACACCCAAACACATACAAACATACATGTGGCCTGCTGTCAGGAAAGGTTTCGACACTGTTGCTGTTGGCACAACGGAATCTGGAAAAACTATTGGTTACTTGGTCCCAATGATAAGTTGCGTCACAAATCGTGAAGAGGTATATTATTAAATTATATGCCTACAAGTTAACTTTTGTTATCTGATTATGAAATATAAATAATTTCTTCTATTTATACCAACAGAATACATTAGAAAATAAAAAAAGCTGTCTCGGTGCACAACCGATAGTTCTAATTTTGTGTACAAACATATCTGACTGTATTTATGTAGCTGATAACTGCAATCGTCTTTTATATGAGTACAAGTCCGTCAAATGTTACGCAGCTTTTAACGGAATATCAGACAAAACGCTTATGGTAAGTTTTTTCAGTATCCATTAATAGTTATATGGATGATCATTGGAATAGTTAATTTTTCTTTGCAGACAAAAATATTGAATAAGTTTAATATTTTAATAACAACACCGCCTTTTCTACTCAGATTACTGGACTCTGATATGTTTGCCAAAAAAATAGATTTCTCAGATTTGTCATGCTTGATACTGGACAAAGCTGACCTAATACTAGAAAAGTACCGACAAGAAGTGAGCGTAAAAATTTGATTAGAAGTAAAAACTTAACCACAATGAAATAAATAATGATCCTTTTTTTAGGTATTGACTTTAATTAAGCGTCATAATATCATCGACTCAGGACGACAAAATCTCCTTCATTCAGGAAAAATGCAAGTCGTTGCTGTATCAGACACCTGGACTGAAAGACTCCAGTCATTCATAGAAGTATTTATTCCACAACCTTACGTATGTATTGGCTCATTTGTGGAAGCAGCTGCATACTGTAAAGTCAGAGGAAGAATGCTGATTTGTCATTCCAAAGATAAAATGAACAAACTTTTGGGTAAGTTGTTTTTTACAAACTGAACTGAATTTAAATATTTTCTTAACAAATTGTAAACGTTTTTCCTTCTTTCTAGACGTCCTTATGGATTACTCGAAAAATAAGACAATGATATTTTGCATTAATAGCGAAGAAGCTATTAAATTAAATAACTTTCTTTTATCGCAATCTGTTACAACATTGTTGGTCCATGAAGACATGGAAATCCTAAAAATTGAAGGTGAATCAAAGGATCCGTTAATTTTGAGCAATTAAAGCGAATAAATTGAAATATTATATTAATATTAAAAATTTTATGCATAGCAATCAAAGAAGTTTGGGATAGATGTTTATCAGGGATTTACCCTGTCGTCATTTGCACTGATCAAGTTGCATTCGAACTTGACATTTCAGATATAGAATTTGTAATTCACTACACAGTGACCAATATTTCTAAAACTAAATTCAGCCAAAGATTTTTTGTTTTCATGGATCACTGGATTCAGGTAGTTAAGTAATTTTTTAAATAAAATTACACCGAAAATTAATTTTTGCATTATTTTATCGATTCAGGAGACAAAAAATAATTGCAAAGTCATGGTTTTGTTCGACGAAACTAAAGAAAACGTTCATTTCAAAGGAGTCATAAATGTTTTAAAAAGACTGAAAGTCGATCTGCCGAGTGATTGGGACCAAATAGCTGACGTTAGTAGTTTTCTAAAGTAAATTTTAATTAATTACAATACACTTCGTAATGATGATTACTTATTTTGTTAATATCAGGGCTTGGATATGGCAGCAGATCTTAAGAAAAAACATTATCCTATTTGTGACCAAATCAAAATGTTTGGATATTGCAAAAATAATTCTTGCACATACCGCCATCGTGTTATGGCTGATGCTGATAAACCAACATTCCACATATCCATGTAACTATTTTGTGTTATGTAACAATTTTGTATGTTTAATATTTTCACTTAATTCCATAAATTATTATTTACAGTGGTGATGAGTTGAAGTTAATCATCTTGGCTACACATGGCGCGAATTATTTGACGGCTCGAATAATGGAAGTTATTAAAACATGCGAGAAAACGGGATCCAAAACCATAAAGGAATATTCGTACAGTATAGAGGCTACCAAGTTACAAACAAGATTAAAAAATTTCTTTGCAAACTCCCTCAACAGGTGAGTGAAAAAAAAAGCATGTACATGTGTTTAATATATGTATAATGGGCACTACTAAAATTTTCACGAAACTTAATTTTTTTTAGGGTTTCACTGAAGGATGTAGTTGTTGGCAAAATTTGCGCGCTTAGGTACATTAGCGCTTACTCACGAGTACAAGTACTGAAAGTTATTGAGTATGATCCTAAAACTGAAAAGCCAAGGATTGTTCGTCTTCGATCTGTAGATGATGGCAAAATACACGAAAAGGCTTTTGTAAGATTATTTGTTAAAATATTTTAATGGGAAAATTTTTTACTTAAACTTGCACTTTACAGGTTTACGATCTGTTTGAGCTTCCCGAAAATTTAGCGAGTGTACAATTACCAGTAATTGAAGTGATCTTAGTTAATATTGCACCTTTTGATGAAGAAACTAAATGGACTGATTTAGCCACTACAGAGTGTAACGATTGGTACAAGAGAGAAATTACCTCTACAGTAAATGCTTACGCAAAGGTAATGCTTTACCAATTCATAATTGAAATATACCACACACAGAATAAATAATTAAGCAAATTTTAATTTCTCTAATTCAATTTTCTAGGTGCTCCTGCAAATCGGTAATTGCATATTTACAGAGTCTCTCATAGCTAGCAGAAAATCCAAAGGTTATGAAAATTTAAAGTTGTCGTCGTTGAAAGATTCAATACTGAAAAATGGACATGCCACAAAAAATGAAAGTCATTTGGAAAGCTTAGTAAACTTATGTATTAATGGTGGTATAACAGAAATCAATGGTTCACCAATTAAATTGCCTGAGAAAAACAAAAATTCTCTGGATGATTGCGATTAATCAGATCAATAAAAAGTTCCTTTCGTTTCTTTCAAATTTATAAGTATTTTCATTGTACTAAAGATTCGTTTGAAAAGTTGTAGTTTGTATTAAAATCTAATGGATCTTGTAAAACCTTGAATCTCAACAATTTTGTGATCTTTTTATTACATAAGTTATTTTTTTATATTAAATACATGTTAAACAATGTTTATAACAGGTGATAAAATAAAAATTGTTCAAGAAACATATCTATTAATGAGTTTTTATTAAATATTATATATATATATTTAAGAAAGTTATTTTTTACAAGTATTTACATATTCAACAAAATCTTTATCGGAAAGGAGTAAAAATTTTAAAAAATGTGGCCTGTAATTGATATTTTTCAGCTGTGAAAATCTATTAATTATTAATTCTCCAGAAAGATGAAGTACCTCTATGGAACATACTATATCATGCCAATCATAGCCTTCTTTGATGATTAAATCAGTTATTAACTTTACCTGATTCAAAGTTTTGTTCTGGAGATTACGAGTAGATAATTTAAATTCTATCAATTTTTTGCGATAGCCTGTTTTTTCACTTAAAAACTTAACAACTCCACTATACTCTAACAAACCAGTAGATTTTTCGTTTAGGGTTGTTAATTTCCTGAAATGCGAGTAGTAACTTCTAAATTTACATGAAGCTAAATTAATAATCATATGTATCTGATCAAAGTTTACCTTGTAAATTCTGATTCTTTGCAATTCAAAATCCATGGTTTTATAGGTAACACACTTTCAAATTTTGAATAGATTTTTAACCTTTCCTTAGCTACTTTGCTGTCTATTAGTACGTTCCAATTATATTTCAAGAGACTCTTAACAGTGACGTTTTTGTCTGAGAAATAAATGGAAAGTTAATATGGTTTTTCTTGACAATAAACTGTTATTTTTTATACACAGTGTAAAGTGTTTCACATTAAAATGTTGACTTGTTATATTTACCTAATAATAATTTTATAACTGCTACAGTATTATCATGGTGATGTATCATACAGTACAAGTATTTAGATATAAGACTATACACTTCATCATTTTCAACCTAAAATGAACATGTATTTGTTACTGTTTGCTTTAAAGTAACACAAGAATATTTGGTTAAATTTACCTTCCACTCTTCTTTATAAAATTTAACTTTATTTCTGATTGAATCTTCACAAGTAACTCCAGGTTTTGAATCAAACAATTGCTCTAAACTGCTTGCACTGTGATACAATAGGGGTAGGGCAGACTTAATATCGTCAACATGTTCCTGTACATACGTAATCTTTTTTTGCAGAACATCACTATCCTCACTAAGTAAATCCATGTTGTTTCTAATAACAGGCAAACTCACACCGGCAATCTTTAATTTTTCACAATTATCTATCATTGCTTTTTTTGTAGTGTAAGTGAAGGCTTGGTTTCTCGTAACAATGACTTTAGCATCTTCACGAGGTATTTTAAAAATTTCTGTGATTGTTTTTATTGCACTAGATTGTCCAACTGCATTTCTATTTAGACTTTGTTTGAGCTCGGTAAAAGTATTGCAAAAAATCTGCTTTTCAAGGACACTGTCAAGTATATACGTAAAGTTGCTCTTCAATGTGAGAAAGGGAGATTGTCGCTTTGATGCAGAATTTATATTTCTCAATTTGTGAGATTGATGAAACAGTTGACATAATGCTGTATGAACGTTTTTGTCAAAGCATTTAGTTACAACGCTAGAGTGCATTTTGTTTTTTAACCTGAAAAAAGGGTTGATGGTTGTACATTAACTTTTAACGTGCAATAAAACAAGGCTTTAAGTAGTAAGTATATTGTCTTACACAAGTTTACCTTCTTTTTTGTGTTTATTATTTCCAATATCATTATCAAATTAAAATTAGTTTTTGTTGACCAACATCACGACACTTCTGTAGTATTATTACATCTTATTGCCGACAATGTCAAGATCTACTTGCTGTACATATAGGTTAGGATAAGCGTTTAAGCTGGACATATACTTGACGAGTTTAAATTTCTTTTGCGGTTTTCCTTGTCAAGAGATGATTGCTCATTATTATTATTATTATTAATATTACTATTATAGTACAGTAACATTACACCATGTATACGATAAAAATAACGAACAGTGAAAATTTTGTAATGTCATAACAACAAATTGTTACATATTGTTATCAACCAAATTCCATCAAAAATGATTTTACGAATAATTCAGTGCCCGCAAGAGACGGAAAACGAAATATCTGGATACACCAGAATCCTAATTTTGTTAGTGATTAAATTTTAACTGTTAATTGTATATAAATACTATTATCTATGCACTTCCGACACACGCAATTAATTTGACGTTTCATCCTTTTCGAATCATCGCGCGCTCTGAAAAAAAGAAATACGAGCCAATGAAAAAGCAGACTTCATTCACTTCTTCTCGGTCTTTTCGCCATAGTCCATGCACTATATACTCTCTATATATTTTGCGTCACGCGTATTTAATTTACGTGAGTTTTGAGTCAGTCGAGTGCCTCCATGACAAAAGTTGCGTGTTTTTGAGTAAGTATTGTAATCGCGTCGCGTTCTGTTGTTGGGATGTGCTCCAAATTCCGAATCAGCAATACTTAGAATAATCGATAATGGGTGCATCACTTAGTTAAAAACCAGATCCATTGTGTAATACTTTCGTGTCTAAAGATTTGCATCTAATGGACTCTTTGAGTTCGTCGTTCTTGAGTACTGCGAGCAAAGATCCTTCAAACGTGACAGGGAGTTCAATCAGCAACGAGGTAGCTTGTGGAGTCATTCACTCTAGCCATATTAGCCAGCCCGAACAACTGCAGCAGGAGCAGCAGGTAGCCACCGTTGACAATACTGTTAGTCAGGTTGCTGCTTTAAATGCCGTCGAGAAGGGTAAAAGAAATAAGTCAGGAGGCGGTCCACCAGTTATCGTCGACAATCACAATAACACCACTGCTATCGCTACCACTACCAGTACAACTGCCATTATCACAACAACAAAAACAAAAACAAAAACAACTACCCTGTCGTCATCTTCAAAATCTTCTTCCTCAAAAATGTCGAATCGAGCAGGTTTAAATTTTATCGTCGGCTCGAAGCTCGAGGCCAAGGACTTCAACGAGAAGTGGTACTCGGCCAAGGTCGTCGAGACTGACTGGTCGGAGCGGGAGGTGCTCATCCACTTCGAGAAGTGGAATTCCCGTTACGACGAGTGGATACCCATGGATAGTTCGAGGCTTCGGGTGCTCCAGACCAATCCCAGAGACGCCAAGTCAAAGGAGTTTACTGTCGGTGAAAGAATACTGGCTACCTGGGCAGATGGAAAAAAGTACCCCGCGAAGGTTAACGCTGCGCTCGGCAACGATAAGTATGACGTACTCTTTGACGATGGCTATTCCAAACATTTAAAGAGCTCAAAGATGACCAAAATTGTAGAGTTTGCCGTCGCAGCCGAAAAATTTGACGAGCAGGAGCAAACGGAGCTGCAGCAGCAGCAACAGCAGCAGAATACTTATGTGGGTAGTAAGCAGGAGAGAAGAGATAAAAAGAGAAAGCACACTGTTACAGAACTGTTTCAACACAAGAAAAAGACTAAAAGTGAGAGTGATAAGACTGTCAAAAGGCAGGATCATTCAACCAGTCTGAATAGTGCAAAAAGTGGGGCAAAAGTGGATCATCACACAGTTGGTGCATTAGTTGTTGAGCCAAATCTTGCCACAGAAGTGCACCAGAATGTCGTTGCTCCAGGTACGCGAATCTAACATTTGAGATAGTGTAATTGAATTGATCAGTGGGTAATGAATTTATGATTTGGTTGCTTTTCATTTTTAGGTAATGCAGAGGATGATTATGCCACTTACATTGGGGACTTGAGAGTGGAGATTGAGGATAGTATGTACAAGTGTCCAATAGCAGGATGCAACAAAAATTTCAGGAAAGAAAATTTGTTGCAAATGCACATAAAGCACTATCATCCAGAATACTCCAAGTACTTGGGCTCAACACCAAACGTTGCTGATTTAGCATATGCCAGAACGATAGGTGAATCAGTTGAAGATGTTTTACCAAAGAAGTCAAGGGCACCTCCAATTCAAGTAAATCAAACTGTCTATGCTTCTCCATCAATTCCTCATGTTCCTGAAACAGAGCTCAGTCAAGTAGATGCAGACAACAAACTTGATAGTAAGCTTTACTCGGAAAATAATACAAGTCTCACTGAAGATAACTCTTCGGAGCAAAGCAATAGTTGTACCATGTCGCCAGGTACTCTGTTTGACATGCGTTATAAAGAGGAGAGAACACACACTGGTATAAAAACACTACCTCCTGTTAGACATATCACATCAGCAATCCTGGATGACAGTGAGCATTCTCAGTACTCAGGGGTGCCGATTGATCAAAAGTCTAGCGAAAAGCCTAAACCTCAGCGGAAAAGACAACACAGTGAATCAGCAAGCAAGAACAAGAGACAACAAAAAAGTATTTCTGAACACGAAGAGAGTAACGACCACTTTGAGGATACCATCTTGGATGGTGATGACACAATCGACTCAAGTTACAAGTGTAGTAATATTAGTAATAACAAGTCGGAACTCGACAATGCAGATAGTATGCAGAGTCAGGCTGAAAATGTTATGATAATTGACGGTGAAGTTGTGAAAGTGGAAAAACTACGCCGAGAAGAAATAATAAACTGTATATGTGGTATTACGGAAGAAGATGGACTGATGATACAATGTGATTTGTGTTTATGTTGGCAACACGGTATCTGCAATAGCATTGAAAAAGAGAAGGATGTACCTGAAAAATATGTATGCTACATATGTCAGAATTCACTGCGACAGAGGCCTTCGAAAAAGTACATTCATGATCAGGACTGGATTCGCGAAGGAAAATTACCAACTATGCAAACCTCTACTGATGTGCTGAAAGGGAACGAAAAAGCTGCCATGTTAAAAAGATCTTATGATCTTATTACCGGACTTATGCAGATGCAAGATATACTTCACAGTTTGAGGGTTAAAATAAACATATCTCAAAGTAAAGATCACCCAAAGCTCTATCTTTGGGCCAAAAATTGGAGTAAAGTCGAAATTCCAACGTTCCCTGTTGATCCAGTACCAATAATGGAAGTGATAAAAGCTGAAAATCCCAGTGATACGCTTGACAAAACTATTCACGACAAGTTAGACTTTTCATTTTCCATAAAAACTGAACCCGATCAGAAATCAATCACATCTGACACAGAATTGATGAGTATTTTAGAAGATGGTTCTCACAATGAGAAATCAAAATTTAACGTTAAATCGACTTCACCTGTCAACAAAGATGACGGTCAGATTTCAACTTATGCTCCAAATACGAATGAAATCAAGGAAGAAAAAGGCCAGCAGACACCACAAATAAAACAAGAAATCTGTTTCGACTCTCCTAAAAACCACAACTTGAGCTTTAATAACACCGACAAAACAATGTCATTTACTGCCACATCCGAGGCAGGAGGTACAACAGCAAATGCGCTGCAACGACCAGTGATTCCCGAACCAGAGGCTCCAATTGATCCAGTTGATTGTAAGTTGCGACTTTTGGAGCACATCGAGCATTATCAAAATTATGTGGAAAAGGCGCTTACTTTTGTGGAGAATCAGTTGAGTGCCTTAGAAGATATGAACAATGATGATAAGCGAGATACCAGCAAAGACGTCAGGACTAAACAAACTACTCAAATGATTCTTCGTGATTTAGAGTCCATGCGAAAAATGGCTGCTCTGTCTAAAATGAATCAAGTTTAGCTGGGATCTCTCGGTTGCTTCTTGTTATAGTGTAAATACATAATTATTTTCAATCCAAACCAAGTCGTCATTGAAATTTTGTGAGAAAAAATAAATGTAGCAGAGTTTTTACATTGTGCACATCGGCATTGTTATTTACGATACCTTGTAAAACTCTTCTTTTTTTTTATTCATGAATATAATAACAAAAATGCATTTTTCACGATTAATTTTCATTAATAAATTATATTTTTGTATATGAAATTCACCAGATATTCGTGCTTATCGGTAAAGATACAAAAAATGAGTCTCACGCATCGTCCATTCCGTGTTGTTAATTTTTTTTTTAGATATAATTTTGTATGCACTTGCACATGAAACTTGGTAGGTATTAACAAGAATTTACAACTGTGTAATGTGGCTTTATCCTTGGCAACTGAGAAATTTTGTTCAGTTAAAGTCTAAAATGCTCACCGTAAAGCTTATCTGATAATAGCTACATCTTATAACATAACATATAAATAAATAAAAAAATCTGAAAAAATACGTACATTTTCCTACATGGAAACGTAAGCTTAAAATATTTGTTTATGGATGTAAATTAAAACAAAAGAATATTCGCTCTCTTGTACTGCGAGTAAAAACTATTTAAAATTCCAATAGAATACTTTTTCGGAAAATTCTTGCTTCGCTCTTACCAGATTTTCAATAGAAAAAAAAAAGAAATAAAATCCCTTAAACTCGTGCATACATGAGTAAAAGTAAGCCTCGGCAAAAAATACGCTCGTTCATCTGGTTGGAATCATGGTTTTTCGACTCGCGGGACCGGCTTTATTAAAATATAGAAGTTTCCGCCTCAAAAATTTTTTACTCCGCGATGGAATCTAATAACTCCGTCGATGCCCCCTAGAGAACGTATTGCTCTTTTTTTCTTTAATTTATAACTACGTTTTTTGCGGATCAAAGCTTCCGTGAAATCCTCGCGGGAGCACGGCTCGCTGTTATTGATTTTGGAGATGCAGAGCAAAGTAGATACGTACCGGCGCGGTTGGTCGCTATTACATACGTACCGATATTTACCGATACAGTTGAGTCCCAGTTTTTGGGCGATCGGCCGATCTGTGCTTACATATGTTTTATTGGAAAACAACAGGTATAACGAATGAATTGAAGAAATGCGACAATGAACGATTGGGTATTTTTAGACGCTTGAATTTTTTTTTTTTTTTTTTTTTTTTTTTTTTATTTTGTTTTACACATTATTTGCTTATTGGATACGTGGGGGATGAAACGCGAGATAGCCACGATACGAGAGATTCAATTTCCTTTTTTTTTTTTTTTTTTCTCTTTCGACCGATAAAATTGATAAATGAAACCCTGGTGGAGAAAATAGGCTATGCATTTTATTTAAAAAATCGTTGGATGTAGTAGTTTTTTATTTGCTTCATTTTTTACGTGCACGCATGTATGTATACGTGTATATATTTATATCCAGTGTTTGTAACGTCACCTGTACCGCCATATGTGAGAAAACAGCAGATGAAAAACAGTTGAAAATTTATCTCAGGCATTAATTGATTAAAAAAAAACAATTCTTATGTCAAACTTGCAACGGTTGTAATCTCTATGCACAGTAAAAATTGTCACATTTTGTATAGAAACATAAATTTCAAATTCAATGGGATACGACGACAGAGTTGTTTGGCCCGCACAGTTGAGCCAGGCTTTACCGCGAGCCAACGAATGACTTTCTAAAATGCAATCTGCACTGAATCTCCAACTGCTCCAGATTCCTTATTTTATTTCATGATTCGTCCTCCTTTACTTTGTCAAAGTCGCAAAAAATAAAAAAAAAAAAAAAAAAAAAAGGCGTCGAAGGACAAAATTGCATCCCAACCGCGCGCCAAAAAAGCCGTGCATGTTGTATACACTTCGGTATTTTCTGCGTTCGCGCTTTTTCCGTCCTTCGTTTTCCATCCACATTCTCTCTTTTTCGATGTACACACTCTTGTACCCGCGGCGTCGTTTTTCCAGCCTTTTATCCCCTATCACTTTGCGCGTCCGATTTTTTTGGTTGTGCCCTTGCAAACACGCCAAATCGCAGAAATCGGCTTGCGCGCGTTGTTATTTGTATTTCCCGTACCATATGGTCCTCGAATACCTGTTATTTACAAATATTGCTTTTTGCTTTTGCTGCTACTGACATTGCGGTCATCCACTCGATCTGTCAGTGGGTGAACATTTTTCGTTCATTTTCACTCGCTCGGTATGTATGTGCAAAATCATTTTGTGTCTATACAGATGTGTGGGCAGTTTGTTTATTTGAATGTATTTTTTTTACAAATCTATTTTTGTTATAGAAAAAACATTTTTCCGCCCTCGGGTGGTTTTGGGAGGCTGGTACTTCCTTGGGCGAAAAAGCAGTTTTCCGGAACTCGTTCGAAAAGTCTCCTTTACGAACCTCGTTACGGACCTCGCCTTCGGCTCGGGCCGCAAACCTCTCGGTTCTCAAACAAAGACTTTTCAAACTCGTAGAAAAACTACCATTTCTTTTTTCTTTTTTTTTTTTTCCATTTGTGAGTCATTAAATTTTAGTATTCCATAACTCGTCCATAGGTACATGTGCATTTTTAGTAATTTTTTTTGTAAATCTTGCAGGATCACACATTTGATAAACCCAAGGATTAGGGAAACAGCCACTAAAAGCTTCATTTCCTTGATGCCAGCTAAGGTAACCTAAACACAAAATTCCAGAACAATGGAAATAAGTGAAAAATACGTTGCCAAACTCAAAAGTATGTGTCACATATACATCCCATTTATTTTGTGTAAACGGCTTTTCCTTGACGCATGTGGGGGATAAATAATTTCCTCTCGAAGGTTTACCTCAAAAAACTTTCTTTTTTTTTTTTTTCATTTCAAAGCTCTCTGCTAACCCGAGTTTTTTTCTGCGAAATCGCTCTTATACGTGCACGTGACATGTGCAGTACAATCAACTATGGGCTTTTTTTTTATTCTTCATAGTTTCCAATTGCCTGCCGAATTTTCATCTTGTCCATTTACGCGAAAAGGGGGGTGGGGGTGAAGTCCTTCTTTTTGCAGAAAAGAGTGACCGGAAAATTGACGTCCACTCCGTACCCACGCGTTTTAAGAATACAAAATTCATGATCGAAAGGAGCTGAAAATGGCATTTTGCGACTCGATTGCCGTACAAAGCTGCGTGATGAGCTTAAGGTTTTTGGGCCACCAACATACATACCTATATCCTATCGGGTTGTCCACTCGCGTGCTCGGGCGCTCCCTTGATGCATATATATTTCTCTCCTTTTTTATCGCGGCGCGTGAATTTTCCCGCGAGTTTCGTGTGACATTTTTGCATGAGCCCCGATGGATACGAAGCTGCGCTACGAGAGCTCAACTGTACGTTATCTAATGAAGCGACGCGCAAGTACTTGCCTTGAAAAACCGGAAAATTGATAAGGCGAGCTGATTGCTGTTACGGTCTAGCGTCATAAAATGCGTGAACACATAATTATGGTTACGAAACGAATTGTTTCACGTGTTTGTCTCACGAAAATCAAATTTTTTTTCCATCTGTAGGTGTACTTACAGAAAAAAAAAAAAATAAAAAATAACCATTAGCATTGGTACATCATATACGACATGGAACATTAAAAAACATATGTATAATAGTCAACCCAAATCCACGCACTTGTCGATTGAGGGCGAAACTCTCTATTCGCTTCGCGTAACAATAACCACTTATACCCATACACCTGTATACGCATAGAAGCTATTTATCGAGCGCTCATAGATTTTCAAGATGCAGTATACGAGTATAAAAGCTGTAGGATATATACGTATATACTTACCTGTACACGGCCGCGGAAAACTGTGGCGGCTTTCACCGTCTCTGAGCCGAGAGAGCACCTTTACGTGCGCGACGGGTAAGTATGCATGCATTTACAGCCGCTGGCCTGCAGTAGGAGAAAGACATAGGTACGTATATGTATATACCGATACCGCTGCTTAGCGTGTCGATCGGTACATACTTGGCCAACAAATATACGTGTGTATACGATGTATGGCTCGCTCTTATATACCCAGAGAGTAGTGCTAGCAGAGCCGCTATGAAGTGCGCCACTGTGTTTTATAGTTTAACGATTTTTTTTTCTTTCTCTTTCTTTTATTTTCCAAAAGATCGGTTGACAATGTCGTGTTGCCTCGATCGGGCGTCGACGCGAGTCATCTCTGCTCCCCCACCTGTGTCATCAAGTTTCGGCTTTTCTTATCGCGGTGCCGTGTGTTTTCTTCATTAAGTGCCATGCGCGAGTCATTATATACACGGCTCTGGCAAATCAACCGTAGTTTTTCGGCGCAGGTTTAGTTTCGTGCGCGGGTCCTACACGGCTGGGTGGCTCTTTTTTTTTCGTCCTCTAGCGCGTCACGTTTGATGAAGAAGGTTGTTCGTGTGTGGTGTTTTATTGGCTAAGGTAGTTGTTTTCCCTCCCTCCCTCATTTCTTTTTCTTTTTTTTTTTTTTTTTACCATCTTTTTGCTTGTTTCCCTTAAAATTTCAAATTCTGCGTTCGCTTGGCATGGCTTGTATTACCTGAACAAATAATAAAACGCAAGTTTCCGCATACCTAACGTCTCATTTAAATTACCAATTAGTTTACGTTTTAAGTATACGCAAACTTCATTATAATACGAAATTCTGATGGAAAAAAATTATCTAAAAATCGATGTTACCTGTACTGTGTAGCCAAGATATAAAAAAAAAAAAAAAAAAAAAAAAAACAGACTGTGGAAACGGTAACAAATTAAGGCTTAATGATAACACAGTGATAGTTTTATCAAATCGATTTTCACTGCTCGCGAGTCATTTGTAACAAACTCGTGTGCCATAGTCCATCTGTGACGAACGAAAGTCGGACATCAGGTTAACGTGAAGAGCCGCGGTTGCATCAGTGCATGCAGCAACCGGTACTCGTAGACGTAGAAAGTGTATCTTGTGTGCATATATATAATACGACTCTCGCTGTTACTTGACTCGAGCCATTCCTGGTTGCATTTTAACTTGTAGAACAGCTGCGCACGAGAGCAAACGTGGCGATCGGTGCGTCCATCGTTTTCATTAACGATAGTTACCGATTTTTTTATGAACCACTGTAACAGTGAACCTTAAAAGGATCGGTTGATAAATTTTACTTTCCCGCATCGTAATTTTTACTGTTCGAACCATAATTCTGACTACTCAAACTATAATTTTAACCGTTAAAACAATAGTTTTTTGCCAGCTTGCATCCGATTTACCGAAAAGAATGGTAATTTGCTAGAATTTCTCTATAATTTTTATTATTATTATTTTTTTCTCCCAGTGAACGATAATAATAAAATTGCTGTTTCCGATGATTATTACAAAACAAACCCACACGACATTGAACACGTACCTCTCGGATAACAAACATGACGCAAAAAGTAATGGAAAAAAAAAATCCAGCAATTTTCCCCGTCAACTTCCTGCCCTCTAGCCGCGCTTTTTCTCCTCTACCCACGTTGTCGCTGTCGCAACCTCGAAAACATCCTGTACTCTCCCACCGAGCGGGTAATTAGCGACACGAGTCCTCTCCTCCGCACGCGCATCTATTTTCTATAAAAATAAGTTTCCATTAACGAAGCTCCCCTCGCTTGTACGCGCATTTGCTCGATCCCATGTGCTTCTTCGCCGCGTGTACTCAAACCCGCGCACAATAACATGTAGTAACTATCAGGACACTCGAGTAAACAACAGCTGTAACAATAGCGGTAGCGTATACGCGCGTGGGTGCGTATTGTGTTCTACTCCTCCGCGGCTCTATAATCCCCCTTCCACGAGCTTTCGTATTTATACAGCTAAACCGGTACATTGCACCCAAGTGGGCGATTATGCTCCTCCACTCCCTCCTTGCACCAAAAATGCTCCAATGATTGTGTGTAACCACAAACATTAATGATAGAACAGGTCGACGTACGCGCGTGGTAAGTCGAGGTTTCAACGATAAAAGAAGCCCCGGCCCCCACCTGCCTTCGATCCCTCGGACCGTACGTACATGCATGTATACTTACATGTAAATACTGGAACATGGGTGAATAAGAAGCTTTATTCGAATAGGTATACGCAAAGACACGCGATGCGAGCGAGCGAGGAAAGACGGACGACTGCATCGATCGGTGCGGTTTGAGAGGTATAGTGCTGAGGGCGTTCCATATGGTGATATGGCAGTTGAAGGTGCTGCTGCGTCCGATCGGTACGCGCGACTGCTGCTCCAGACGAGGAGAAACGTCGAGTTGGGGCGCAAGGAGAGCGGTGCCGAGGACACCGACGAAGACAATGGACAGGAGGAGGAGGAGGAGGAGGAGGATGACGAGCAGCAGGAGCTTGACACTTTGCTTGGCTCCCTGATCAATGGGAAACGACATGATAAGCGGTACGCGCGTCGCGGCAGAGTGACGCCGATTATGGCACGGCGAAAGGTAAGATCGCGTCTATCGACAATGTGATATGGTGTTTTACCTGAGATGTCTTCTTCTTTTTTTCTTCTTTTTTTGTATTTGGCATCAAATACAACTGTGGGACGTTTTCAACAGTTTCACTGAGAATTTATTCGGGCGTGTAAAAAACAACGTCGAAAGGATATCTTCAAAATCAGTAGTAGTTTTGTCATTATTTTTTATCAACTTCTCGAGCTTACATTACATGCGAATTTGAGATTATTTCTTTTTTTTACGATAGGTCGTAGTTTCGAAATGACGTACAGAGACAATAGGTTAAATATATCTATGAACATTACTCTCTTCGAAATTTTGACTTATTGGAAATTAGTCACTTGTGACAAATTGTACTTACAAAAATAATGATTTAGATCTTATTTAGTTGTTAACTGAAGACCTCTGAACTTTTTTCAATTTGGAAATTTAATTTTTCTTACAAAAGACATCCATCCCCTAAAATTCAGATAAAATTTTTTTTTAAATTCATTCACTTGTTATGTATATTTTTAATAAATGATTATTATTATTTATCTGAAGTTACAGTTAAGAGACGTTAAATATTCCTGCATTGTTAATATTATTTTACATTTTTAATTTAATTTTTAACAATAGTAATAATATGAATATAATATACAGATATGTGGATGTTCAAGTGTTGAAAAATCAGTTGTGTAGTTAGGTTTTTACTGCGTTTAAAAGATTTTTCAAAGTATTACTTTATGAACTCGTGGCTGAAAGCTGAATAAGTAACTCGTAACCACGAACCATTTAAAAAAAAAAAAAAAAAAAAAAAAAAAAAAAAACTTATAGTCTACGCGAGCTGTGCATACATCTCCTTATAACTTATTTTATTAACTTATTCATCGAGTAAAGTATGGGTTTGAAGCTTGTTGCCTTACATTACGTATTAAACCCAGTACCGCTGGATCTCGAGTAAATATTCTACTACGTTTGAACAATTTTCTTTTAATTTTTAGTTTTGTGGGAATAGTCTGCGCAAGTACTGTAAAGCTGCATCCAAGTGGCGTTAAATTTATCATTAGCAAGTGAAAAAAATTATTGTGTAGCGTTCATATATTATTGTAACGAGCGATACGACACGTGTTGTATCGGTTGCACAAAAGTAATCGAGAATATAATAAGAATCAAATGACGGTTTGGATTTAATTAAAAATCAACCAAACAGTTCAATTGCTTTACATTCATCAAGTTAAATGAACAGCACATTTTTTAATGCTACGTAAGTGTGAAAATCTTCCAGTAACATTATATGACGAGTACACAGCTCAAACGAAAACAATGGGCATGAAGTTTCAAAGGGATGAAATTTTGACTCGTGATTGATACACGATTCCACGCCGAAAGCTTGAATTTTGAAGTGCATCGAGTTACTCGGTTGGAAATTGGAAAATGGGCGGCTCTTTTTGAATTGCTCGAGAGAAGAGCACTTTGGATGTGTATGTGTGTTTTCGTACGAACGGAAGAGCATTTTATTGAAAATCCCTCGCACAGGAGAATAATCACAAAAAACAACGTACTCTCTCTTGACAACTGTTTTTCCAACGACGCGCCTTCGCTCGAGTTTTCGTGGCGCGACAGCGCTTCAACAAAAATATCGAATTTTATTGGAAGTATGAAAAGTACACCTCTAGGATCTTTATTAGATTTTTTTTTGGGAAGCACGAAAGCGAATAGAATTTCGACGGAGGAGTTTTAAAAGGACAGGCGCACAGGTATATACAGCAATGGAAAGCCGAAGCAAAAATATATAGAGGGAGCAAGAGAGATGCACGATTTTTGCTCAGGTTTCAAATCGATTGCTCTTTCTCGTACTGTACAACAGCAATCGCTATTTTATCGTCTATGCTCTTCGAACAGACAATAACACGTTTTATCTTGCGCATGTGTTTGTAAGCAATCCAAAGTCTATGGAATTTTCAATGTTTTTTTATTTTTATTATTCGTTTTCCAAGTAGAAGATATGATAGTTATATACTCAAGGTGGCTCTACAGGTATACCCTCGAAACCACGGAGAGAGAAAAAATTCATCGAAAAATCTTTTTGGAAGTTGCAACCGTGCCATGGCATACTTTGACTCAGATATCGTTTTTTGTATTTGCCTGAGCCGTGAATAATGACTTACTCATAAAAAAAGCTTAAAATTTATCCAATGATAAAAGAAATTAAACAAAAAATCAAAACATTTATTTTTTCATATTTTTGTTCAAATACGACAATGCATCGGACTGCAACTTCAACAATAATGTTTGCACAATATTATACGGTAAAAATCAAACAAATGTGTTTCCAGCATCGCACACTTTACTGTGTTTGGTTTCCTTTTCATATCTCAAGATAAAATACATCGCTAAACTTATAACGCATAAAAAAAAACTAAGACATATTTAAACACGAAAAAAACACAACAAAAAAATATACACGCTACATTAAAAAACTGCCACACAACTTTTTCAAAATAGTGCATGTACACAGTGAAATAGTAAATTTTACACAATTTAAATTAGTTGGTAAACTTATTGTTGGTACCACTCGAAGTAGTAGATGTGTATGGGTTGTATACAATTATCTTCACTTGGATCAAGATAGTTCGTTGGATTACTGATAAATGTTTAGAATTAAAATTTATATCGACCGGGTGGGAACGAATGACCTCAATTTTTCACTATTCCGCCAATGAAAATGTTGCTAACTTGTGAAAAAAAAAAATGAAAATTTTAAGTTCAGCCAATGGAGATGAACAAGAGGCGGAATAATAGGTGATGCAGGGATCATCAACGCAAAGGGAAGGAGCAAGACTTGGGGGGGGGGGGAAGAAAGGGTTTGGTCTCCCACGGCGGAGACAATAAGTCTCTTGTTAGCTCATGCCTCCAAATTCCGTTTTACTTAGGTTCAATTTATCGTTCGCGAAATCGAACGATTTACGCGAGCAGCATGAAAGCTCAGGGCGCGCACAGGTGTGCTTTCTCCCGCTACCTGCGCACAACACCTCGAACCAAGTAAGAGCTACGAGGCAGCCTGGCATAAATACTTGATGAAAAAGCCCAAGTTATCCAGCGCAGCCACTCGGGGCGGGGGGGGGGGGGTTGAATTAGGGCCTCCCTCGCGATAAATTTGCATTTAGCCCCCGAACTTATGGCGCGCCTATAAAGAAATTTGGTCCACGTAAATAAAGGTTACACCTACGAAGTACGAGCCGGCAACTTGCCCTCAACCCCTCCGGAGTGTGCGCTGCTCTCAACCGAACCGCAAAGCTCAACGTTAAGCACGTAAGGCGCGTGCACAAGGCGTTTTAGAGGAGCTCCAACGCGAGGCCAACTTTCGAGTGCACGAGCTCACTTTTTCGAGCTCCCAGGAACTTTCGTCCCTCCCCCCCCTACCTAAGTTCCCGCTTACATTTATTACATTGTATACAAGTTGACATGGCTTGTGTCTGTATAACGAGACGAAGAACCCAAAGCCCCAATGAACACCGAGAGGTACGTGCGATCAAACGAGCGTCGAGAAATGGTAGTCGCTCGATGAAAATTTTCGCACCGGATGAGGAAAAACGAGTTCCCGGCTTTCCGTACTACTTTCGGGAACAATTCAGAGGGAAGGGGGGGGGGAAGAAAGACATTCTCGCAAAGTCAGGAGGAGCAAAGAGCGGCCAGACTTTTCGTGCGCGCATCGTTAGACTAACAAGATGTATACGCGCGCCCTTCCTCATACCTTTTGCTCGCGAAGCAGTTTTGTTTCTCCCCTCGCGTCTGTATGCATAGCAAATAAAAATACAAGCACGAGATTATTAGACCCTCGGGCCATGAGATATACATATGTATACCCTTACACTTTGTTCGGTATACTTGGGATGGTTTATCGAGTCCTTGCCACACACGGCGTCACATCTCTGTCCGCGTGTTTCGAAATTCATTAAACTTTGTAGCCCTTACGAGCGTATGTTCTTGCCTCACTTTGTTCATCGGCAAAACTCGATGACCCAACGAGGGACTGTCGTACTTTCACGGCGATCGCGTGTTGTTTTAATTTATCACATCCGCGTACGCGCGTGCCAAGGAACGAGAGAAACATTGATCCGTGTTCTCGTTAAAAGCGAGAAAGTTTTTGCTCCCTCGCCTCCTTCCTTGGTCCTTTCACTGGGGGATATGTATTTTATGGGCACGTCGATGGCTCCCCTACCATTTTCTTCAGGGGGAAAGGAAAATGGTATTGTTAGTGTAGCGACAAAACTACCCCTCGCGCTCGACTACCCTCCCGATGTCGCGCATACCGATACACGCACACACCACATGTATACGTTTGGAGGGAAGCGCTGGCCCGGGCTTTGGCATTTCTCTCACATCTATGAAACTTTGGGAGAAAAGTTGTCCATCTCCACCCCGATCCCCCCCCCTCTGTACATCGAAAGAAAGTTGGAGAGTAATTTCTCGACCTACTTCAAATTCAATATAGCAAAAAAAGTTGCTCTCCCTCTGATCTATACTGATCTGTGTAAGAGGGGGGGGGGGCAGCCGTACCCCCAAAAGTTACGCCGAGCACGAAAAATCAGTTAGCTCCCTGTGTTATCTACACGTATAAAACGCGAGTTGGCACGTTTCTTTTTTTTCCCATCTTCGGCCCCACTGCTTGAACTTGTTGAATCCTTTACTTTGGAAAATAATGGGAGAATTTTTCCTCCCATCCTCGATATAAAGCATGTTAACCTTGATTAGACGTATGGTGTATCGAACGGCTCACTTGATTGAAAACGCCATTCAAACGAGTAACCGTGTCACACTCTTTACCGGTTGCAACAGAGAGATTCGTGAATTGCTAATTTGCACGGGAGGAACACCGATAATCATCGAAACATAATTAACCAAAAAAAAGTTGAGCTGATAAACAAAGTGCAGGACGACGACAAAGACACGGCCGGTTTCTCGGAAAGGCGTGATTTACACGAGGTCAAGCTCGTAAACTCGAGAGCGCAACGAGCGATGAAAAAAAAAAAAAAAAAAAAAAAAAAGGTGGGCCGGGTAGCGACGACACCCGGTATAATTGACCGTAAGGATCTCCAGCCCAAGGGGATGGCGGAGCATTATACGCCGAGATTAATAATGGCTCCCTCCCAGGATTCGTTAACACTTTTAATTTCCCAGCCGAGAGAGAGAGAGAGACTAACGACGAATCTCGAGGCGGTGGCTCCTTAGCCAAGGGGTTAAATTGAAATTTTTATGAGCCCCCACCCCCTCCTTAATCCGCGGCGACGACGCCGCGTACCCTTTCGCGGGCAGGAGAAAGTTAACCCACCCCCAAACTTTTCCGGTTATACGCGCTCGCTTCGTCGTTACAAAGTTTTGCCCCCTATCCTATATCCACTTTGCCATAATGCGTAATAAACATTTTTGTAATTAATAACTCGATAAATATATATGCCGCACCAGGTGTATAATGGACTCAAGAGTGGCTGTGGGTGTCGCTTTCTACGCGCCGCTGTTATTAGTGAATGAAGATTTTGCCGAAGGGATTAACTTTTGAGGGATGATCCGTCACCGCCTGTGGACGATCATAAGTATAAAACCGAGGTCGTAGCGATTTTGATAATCATATATATATATATAAATGTATGTATAAGAGTGATGATAATTATCAGCGTTAATATACGAGGAGGTATGTATATGTAAGGTGATGGGCGAGTGTATACGCGGGTGGCACCCGGTAATTGACTTTTGATTGATGGTGATCCACACGGTTTAACCAAGTCTTGGAACTTTGACATAATTCTCTCTTTTTCTCTTTGTACCATCACTTGTTACTTTCTCTCGCTCAACTCCCTCTGAGCTCATCCCTTAACTTTTCGAAACTCTTTTCCCGACTACGGGCACTCGAAGGGTTTCCAAATTAACCGCCAACATCCGATATTCGATTATGTACAAGTATGTGTACGACAGCCACTCGTTGTCGAAAACCAAATGGGCAAGGCGTGAGCAAGGGTTAAAATACAATACTTCGAGGGTGGAGGATCGAAATTGTAAAAACTAGTTACCCCTTTTTTAATTGAATAACGTGGACTATAACTCACGTCGCAGCATCAAGCGGCTCCTTGAGGGCTTGCCGAGGGTGGACTCTATGGTCTGTGGGTGCTTGGTAACGGTGTTGGGTCAACGTTAGGTGATGTATTGCGCCTGCACAGCAGCTCCTTCAACCGATTATCTATAGTTGGCCATCTTCCTTGTTGTAGTGGCTTGCGCATTGTCTTGGACGGGTCGAGCCATATCCTGTGCACTTACTCTTGCACATACGGGTGATTAATATTCAATCGGGTGGTCTTGCGCCCTGCTCGAACGATTTATAATGGATTTTATGACTTTGCTCGATGGCTCGAGGGATGATTGGGTCAAGTGGAAAAGACATCCAGCCAAATTGGAGATCCGTAAGATCCGATCATCGGGGAGGGGCCATCCGATTGATGGGCTTAGAAAAACAATTTGCATGAACCAGTACCTATTTGGTCCATGAAACGACTCAGGAAGTAAGGCACGAAGCATCGTGAAAACCCTACGACTGTACCATAATTTTCAACCACCAGTTGTAAACCTTACGCATGCTTATGTATATATATATATTATGCGTGCACTCCAGCGAGAGGGGTAGGAGGGCCCTTCGCAGCCAATCCGCAACATCCTCCGGGGCGAGTCGGTATCGTGAAATCGTCCGCGAATGAAAAATGCAATATCGATCGTAATCCGGGGGCAGCACGCAAATCGCGTCGTACAGCGCGGGCCGAGAGTAAAAACGTTACTTTAGATAGCGCGTATTTTCCGGACCAGATAAAATCCACGACGCGCACGGCTGCGTATGCAGCAGGGTGAGAGAAAAGATCGGAGGGTCTGCACGGTTCTTCCCTCCTTCCCCGGGGCACCGTTAGCCCCCCATCAGCTGCCAGTTGCAGAGTCCATGAAAATGCCAGGTGCACTGAATTATTATGGCACACGCCAACGACGCATCCCTACGGAGGATTATGAAAAAAAAGGGACTCGGTGTGCGTATGCAGAGAGTACACTTATACTCTCGGGGCATAACGTGCAAGACGTTGGTGCGCGGCGCGATGCTTACGGAAAATGTGAAAAAAACACGGGTCTATTAGCGGGAAATAAGCTTTTCGCGATACTCACCGGTGGAGGGCGCGATCAAAGTGCGGAGGCCGTCTCGCTTCGCGCCGACGTTTTGATCGATCTCCATACGGCTTCGTTTGCAAGCCCGGCTTTTTTTCCCGCTGGCTCCGTATAATTTACCCTGTAAGCGCTCTTGGCGTCTCTCCCCATGGGGCGAAACTTTCCCGTCTCTACCTCCCGACTTTTCGACTTTGACGAATCAATCTCACCCCCCTCCTTTTGTGTGCGCGATACTGCGCCGAACCACCCCCCGCGAGGAACACGTCTCAGGTTGGCGACGAGTAAATTTGTTTCGCCGGAAATTCAATCCAAGTTTTTGGTGCTTGCTTCTCCGTGCTCGGCCACGGGAACAGTCATTGTATGAAATATACGCCATGAGATCCCGGGCCTGTTTTTTCGGCGCTGGAGGCTTCTGAATCGACGCACTGCGCTTTTTGTTTGCTCGCGAGTACGTATACAATACACGGGCGCGAGTATTATCTCCTGTTTCAAATTGTTTCTCCGATTGACGTGGGTTTACTCTTACTTTTTTTTTTCTCCATCGCTATATTCTCGCGCCCATTTTCACCTGCGCTCGCGGACAAATTTTCCGTTGCTCTCGATAATTCGATCCTTCATTTCGAGCTGCCCGCACGCAATGATACGATCCAAAGTAATTTTTATCAACTTTTCTTCTTTCCACCCCGATTTTCAATTAAAACGTTTAATTACTTACGATTTTATAGTTTTCATTCGAAATTGACACTTTGCGCAAAAGTAATTTCGAAAAATAACCACTCGTTGATTAATTTTTTAACTTTAAGGGGGTAGATAAATTTTACCGGCAGAAAGAAGAAACAAACCGCGCCTGTTACCTAGTTAAATTAACATGCCCCGCAACTTTCGAAAACGCTCGCACAAACCGTTCGGCGTGAGCGAGTTGTCATTAATTTTGACGCCAGACTGTACACGCGTTGTTGAACGACGAAAGAGAGGACGCGCCGCTAAATCCCGGGTTGGTGTCAAGCTTTACACGACTCCTGTAAATATAATTGTGCCCTCAACGAATTCGCCCTTTGCCGACTCGAGTTTGCCTATAAATGTGCTTCGGAGGTGGGGCTACCCATCATCGTCTCCAGCGTCAGCGTAATCACACCGCACCTAAAATAATTAACGTGTAAATTTGACAAATCTCCACGCGTGCAACATTTAAATCAAAATGCCACGAAATTCACGTGATTCAATACCCAAGCAAATCTCCCGCTGTTTTATCACAATGAAACTCGCACGCCAACGCCAGCCTACTTTTGGGCCGTATAATTTCACCCGCTCGATCAAAAGAGTTAATCACACCGATCTCATATTTGCCATCTCCTCGCGGCTCAATTATCGCGTTTCAGCGTTTATATACATCGAACAATTAATTCAATATCCGCGTCCTCGTCGCATTACCGGTCCCTGTAATTTTGCCCAAAGCAAACGGCAATTGATCCAAATAAACGTCCCACCACCCGATTTTTTCACCCCACTCCCCCACCCACCCACCTCTTTCTTCTCGTGCAGTCACAGTCTATAATTCAACGCGAAATTAGAGAAGCACGCGCTCACCAGGTGTATGGGACAACAATTTCCTCGTTTGCGCTCGTGGACTGAAATTTCCCTCGCGCTAATAGCATCGTTGGTGACCGCAGTTCCGTGTGTACTTTGTATATTGGACAGAGTTCCCCAGCCTCTGGGATACGCCGTATCGTGACGGACACCCGCGAATGACTCGAACCTGATTGCAAAATCACGCAAATAATGGTGTAAGTGCTGGTACAGGCATTATATGAGCCGTGCCCCGCGTCGGCACAATGGAGCGCGCGTGTATAGTGTATTGATAGCGCGAGGATGTATCATAAGCGCGCCATATGTAGGCCGAGAGTATGTAGGGGGGGGGTTTGTGTCCGGGGGACCGGCGCATATCTCGGGTGTACGGCAGCGGGTATTGTGCCAGCAGCAGCGAAATCCAAGGCTCGCGTAATGTGCCGACGCGCCGAGAATGCGAACGGGCGAGCTCCACTGACTTTTCGTCCGCTGTGCCTATATTATATACTCGTGTATGGGTATAGCGCGAGGTGCCATGCTTATGGGGGATGATTTAGCTGGTGGTGCAGAGCATGCTCGTCCTAATGCATCTGCACTGTTGTATAGGGCTCGAATTGAATTTCTGGCCAACGACGGGACGACTCGAGTTTGCGAACCATGTACATTTGTCTGTGCGTTACTCCATGGTAATGGAATAAAGGATGTTGAGAGATTTTTTTTTTTTTTTTTTGTTGTGTTTTGTACTGTTTTGTCAAATTTTTTGAAGAAATGAGCCCATTTTGCAACATCTGTGTACATTCTACAGAATTTAAATAAAATAATTCCAGTTTATCCGAAATGCCATTCCAAGGTTTTTCTATCCATCCATTCATCCATAAAATAAGCCTACGAGTGAGAGTAGTAGAAAGAACCCGTATTTGGTCAGACGCGCAAGTAGAAACAGCCCGAAAAGAGCAGACGGTTAGCCTGTCGGGACAGTAATTTTATTCTCACGGGTGGAAACGAAAACAAGAAGAAGGAGGACGACAATATAAATCAATCAGTTGATTTTTTTTTTCTCACTTATTGTCGAGACGCATGGGATACAAAAGTTGCGAAAAGTGTCTCATGTGTAGGTACGTGTACGAGCGCGTGAAATATCGCGAATATAGAGATTCTTTCACGAAAAGGGGATTTATCAACACCAGCGAGCGCGCACGTGCGTTTTCTTCCACCCCCCCTCCCTCCCTCCCCTTTGTTTGCGGACAAAGAATGAAACGTGCGAGTATGCACTACGCGCAGTTGAGGGAAATTTAATGCGGCGCAGCATTGTGCGAGTAAACTTTATTGTACCGGTGTTATTTCGAGAGAGTTAATCTTTTCGTAGTTGATAAATTAGAGAATTAGGCGCAATTGTTTTCGGCAAAAATTACAATATACAATCAATGCGCGTGCAGCGCAACATGTAACGATGTAAATTGTAAATGTGTACATCCCTCGTTCTGAGATGGTTTCGGTTATAGGCATGTAAATTTCACGAGGTGAACGAAGCTCGGACACAAAAAACATTAGACTATACGGCATCATGACAATGGCCATTATTAGATTCAAGTGATACTATACGCACATCGATTCCACCTTCCTCTCCGTCACACCTTCACGGGTGCAGCCTTCAGAGTGTTGCGAGAATATCCTGTCTCGCTGTTGCATCTGCTTCCCTCCAGTTGAATTTTTTTCCTCTTCTACGCACGAGCTGCACAGTGAAACATGAAAATAGCTGACCTCATACACCTTTCTCATCCATGGAGGTTCGGTTGAAAAGGAAGAGGAAGCACTAAAAAGCGACCCATACAATCGTTTCTCTGATCGAATATTGTGGGAGCGAAAATTCGCTATCGAGAGGTGATTTTGCTCGACGAGTCTCGCGCAGCGCTGTTGTTGCTATTGTTGTTGTTGTTGTTGTTTAACTCGTGAAATCAATGACAGAGCCATTGGTGAAAGTTTCCGATGAAACATATGCAAGAGAGAGTCTCTCGGCGAATAAAGGCGGGATTAAATTTTGGAGAGCACACATTCGCGTTGGTGGAAATGGATGGATGATCCCAAAGTCAGATATGCACGTAAATTCATGAAAGTTTATTCGTTGAACCGGCTCTACTTTTAATCTCTTCCGCAGCAATTACATGTACATGCATGTTTCGGAGCACACAACGAAAGTTGAAAATGAAGATTTTAAATGAATTAAAAATTCCCGTTGCTATGGTATAGCCATCATGTGTATTTTATTCATAGTCACGAAAGCCAAGTTGACCCTCCCACCTGAATTGGACCGCACATGTGCTGGATACCTCTTCGAGCGTTTTCTTGTCGTATAATTAAATGTTTACAATATTTCTGTGAAACTTCATTCATGGCATGGATCGACATGTTTATGCGGGTGTAATAACTCCTTCGAGTACAACCCTTGATTGGGTAACGATTTTTGGTTGGAACAAATTTGTGTTGGATGTAGATGGGTCGGCCCAACTTTTCCGGAACAGCCCGCGCAAGTCCACGCAAAGTACCAACGGGCTGGTCGAATTTGGCCATCGGCGAAGCGCAGCCGAAGCCAGGGAAAATCGTGCACGAGGTTGAAAACAACAACACTAAGTATCCTCCCTCCCGAAAACGCCGGCCGCACAAAGGGGCCAGCTTCCACTTGCGTGATACCGTGTACGCGGTGCGCCTGTAATCTCTCGGAAACATGCAAATGTCAGGCTCTCGATGGGCTCTACCCCGAGCACTTACTTTTTGCCGCTTACTTCCCCCCAACCCCCACGTACCCGGTATCTGGAAGCTTCTCCATGAATGTGCAATTTCCGGTCATGATGTTTGTTCCCGCGTAAAAGCTTAGGGTTTTTCTTTTTCCAAGGAAGAATGACAAAACAACAAGTTTGAAAAGCCGCATGACTCAACATTCAACATTTTGAAACTATGTCGGTGCGTATATATGCAAAATAAATTCTCCAACGTGTACAGCGATTCAAGAAAATTTGTCCGTCAACTTTTTTCGTGATTTTTCATAGCTCTTCTTGGCACATGTGTCGTAGTTATAGTCGGCGGCTGTGTTTCGATCGTGTGCGACATTTGGCACTTTGTTGCCGTATACCCGTGGAAGGCCCGTAAGGGAGATAACGAAATGCCATTTGGCGCTACAGTGTCCGGAAACCGGGGAGTATCGGCGATTGCACGTGTCCCTTTGGTGCAGCGGATGTAGGTGCGGGGTTGGCGGGGGGGGGGGTCAGAGGGTAGAACGTGATGCGCGTTTCGGCTGTGCCGACAAACAAGGTGTAGTGGAAATTTATGCGCCCACTGTCAGCCGTCGAGAGCCAAGTCTTACTGCTATACGTGCCCCTCGAGTGAACACTATGCGCATGCACTGATGCGACAAGGTTTCCTTTTACATCTGGTTTCATTGCTCCTTCTGATCGTCTCGAATGTGCCGTAATTGGGGAGAAAAATCACGCAACTGCGTGCTACTTTCCGTTATTGTATTTTTTAAGTAATACATATCAAAAGTTTTCCAGATGCGTATGATTGTAAGCTCGACAGAGCTTTGAAATCGAACGTGACTCGGTTCAATGTGTACATTTCTCTCGTTGGATTATTTTGATTACATAAAATATCAATGCAAATACTCTCAAAAGCTTTTGCTATGTAAATACGTACACTCATCTACAAAAGCAAAAGTTACTTAAATCTTGCTAAGGGCTATTCGTAAATCGATGGTTGTACAATATAAAAAAAAATTTTTACATAGCATATTTCATTTAACAGCTGGAAGTACGTTGAAGCCCGTGAAATTTCGTAAACGATTTCTCACGCGTTAGCAGCAAAAATAAAACGTGAATATAATGCTTGAGTTTATTGCCTTTGATTTTTCATGATAATTAATCTTTGATCCGTAAATGTACGGTAATTCCGGATCCACTCGACCGATTTCGAAAGCTCACCACGCATTGTTGTAGTTATGGAAACGAGTTACGTAATGAGGGTCGAGCTCGTACGGCAAGTGTGAAATACCATTTGGATTATTGGTATGAAATTTCCGGCGATGTAGTGCCATTGTAGAAATTTGCAGGTATTTTCAGTTCATCCCACGTCGGAATGTTACCCAAATTTGTTTTATCCTCCCTCCACTGCATCACGTACAATATATAAATTAATAAACCTCGAAACTCGATGGTAGAGTAGAAAATCCCTGACTGAGAAAAAGTCGTTTGTATGAAAAACAAAAAAAGATAAGAACCGCAAGCTCGACAAGGTCCATACAGCGTCCCTCGGATGACGATAAATAATCAAAAAAGCTCTTTTCCGGGGCACGTCGTCTTTGGCGTCCCGAGCGTTCCCGATCCAAAGTGACGGGCCACACGCGGCATCTCACGGGCCAAAGTAAAATCTTCACGTAGGAAAAGCACCTCTATTATTCACGCTTTCCATCACCGGGGAACGAGCAGCTCCTCAACAACCGCCGGGAAGAAAAGCTCGAGTGAGCCGCGGTGAAAGCTCATTTTCTCCCCGACGCGCGCCCCAAGGAAAAAGAGAGCCGCGAAAGCTTAATGACAGCAATACCAGCTGGGGTGCAAGCTCTGATAGAAATCCGGCTTTTATTTACAGCTCCGGGGCCAAAAAGTACAGGGCACCGCGATCGCGAGAGAGAGATATCGCACCCACACGTGTGTTGGGTGAGGTCGAACGTACGGAGTGACGGAGGATCGAGAAACCCAGGCGTCGATTATTAATATTCAGTGGAGGGGGACGGGGATAGGTAATTCAAATTTATGGGACTGCGCCAATAGGTGCTGCCTCTGCCGTTGCTCTACGTATACCCCCCCCCCCCCACCCCCACCCCTACTGTCACGGCTCTGGTGAATTATTGCTTGCTGCAGCTTCCACTAGCTGGACACCCACCCACCCCCTCTGTGTGTGCACGTATGGGCATGCCACGCGTTATTACGGTGACCACTACCACGCGTGCGAGCTTTTCCTTAGGCAGCCTCTCTTCCGTTCGGAGCTTTTTCTCTACTTTTTGAAAGGGAGGGCGGAATTCACGGAGCAGCTGCGCAATTGACTACCGATCGCTGAGTTGTCCTATCCGCGGTTTGATCTATTTCTCTCTGTGTGTGTGTGTGTGCACGAGGGGGTTGGGGGTGGGGGACGAAAGTTGCTTTGCTCACGTTTTACGGGAAAAGAGTTCGCGAGTCTTTTTTTTTTTTTTTCGCGTGGCCGTGTCGTGGCGCGCCATTCGTGAATAGGCCGTAATACGCCGTGAAATTTCGAAATATCATACGCCGGGCCAATTCGGCTGCCATGTATACACATATATAACTCTCGTGCCTGACTTTTTCGCTATTTGTGCGTTTCGTGCTGTGATGTGTTTCGTGCATGTACGACGCGCGGGCAAATATTTTCGTATGCACCTCCACGAGTTGGGTGTTTTTTTTTTTTATATATAGGGGCAAGTAGGTCACGGAGCAGCGAATAGAACGGGCGAACTGGAGGGGGGAAAAACAACGTTTGAGATACGCTCGCGGACGAATTTTAAATTTTAAATATGCGCTCATTACGGGAAAACAATGCGCCTTGCACTACCTCCGATAAAATTATTTATTTTTCACCCCCCCCCCGTCGTCCTCCCGCCCTTTCCCGTCCTTTATCCTGAATGTATACGCGTACCAGCTTTGCTACGAGATTTCGCCTCGAGAGCTTTTGTACGTCCCGACACTAGGAGAGATTTATCCCCCTTTTTTTCACAACTGTTTTGGGCAATAGTGTTTTTTGGATAATTTAAGCCCCGGGTCTGGAAGTACCTTTTCGAAAATCTTGAACCATTTTTAAACAATAGTCGATTTATATACCTACTTCGGCTCTTGGTAGGTGCATGTATCACGAGTTCTCTCGAAGCCTCGATCGGATTTTGTAATTTGTTTTCATTACACGGGTTCATACACGAGGAGAGTGCAAATGCAGAGCAGGAGAGGGTGGGGGGGCTTATAAAGGCATACGATAAACACCATTATAACGCGGTACTCGATTCACATTGGTTGCCCGATCATAAATCCAAAACATGCAAATGTACCGATAAACGAGATCTACCTATATGTATACGTTTATTTGGAAGCAACGCAGCTGTTTAGCATACGTAGAAAGTTCAGTTTAATATTCGAAATAACCAAATTCGCTGAACCCCCGATTCCCTTTAATATTTGCATTTGATCGTGATGATTTCTCTCGATGGTTGAGACAAAAAGGAGACTGTGGCACGAGCTTCTTACCACCTGCAATTGCAACATATCAGTGTAAGGAGCTACCAAAAAGGTCGAGTCGTGGGAAAAAAAAGGCACGAAAGCGCGTATATGAACGTCCATCATTGACTGCGTCCGAGGCGAGAGGGAAGCCTCGGTGAAACGAGTACCACCTTCATACCCTCTCCTCTTTCTCTCTCAACCCCATAGAGAAAAAGATCCTATGGAGCGTAATAATACAGTGGTGCCTCATTAAAAATAATGAGATGCGGAAGTACGGCAAATGACCGGGTACAACGCGCGGGGGTGGTTCCGTATAAAGGGTGCGCGCTAGGGCTTACCCGGCTGCAGCTGATAACTGATGACTCCTGGAAAGTAGCGACTTGCGCGGCTGAAACATCATCATCATCATCATTTTCCAACCATCGAGAAGCTCTCGAGTTGCCAACGTACGGGGGAGCGCTCGCCGCGGATACACGTACCATACCCTGTCTGCGGGTTCGGCAGACGCGGCAAGACGAGGCCGCCAATAGACTGTGCCACCGCATTTGCTCTCGGCGCAGTTGTATACGGCACAGCGAGGTGTATAATACACAGACGCCCCCCCCCCCGCCCTCTTGTTCCTTTAGGTGCCGATGCGACACGATTCTCGCAACCACGAACTTATGCTCGGGCCATAGTGGCAGCAGTGTTTCCGATATCTCACGTGTATATACCCTCCCTCTCTATTTCCACTCGCACGGGTGGATGTGTGTATGTATATGCGGTACTTCCCAACAGACCACAAAGCACGTCTCGAGCTCCTTGTACCTAAAAGCATCGTGTCTCTCCTGCTCTGTTAGGATTCTATGTGGTTGGCAATAGGGGGGGTGGAGGGAAAGAGGAAAAGAACATATTTATACCTAAGGGACGTCATGCACGTCCCTTTGCTGTCTTCACAGCTCTATGTGTATTTTTGTTTCGATTTCTATTATCCTTTGACAAGGTCCTCGTGACACTTTTCATACGTGTGCCTCATCTTTTTTCTTTTTTTTTTTTTTTTTTTTCTCCTTTTTTCAAGGGATACCGGCGATTTATTTTTCATCGGTCTGTCACGTACGTGTTTTTTCTCGTTTTTCTCCCCTCGTGGTGTTTACAACCTTGGAGTTTTTAGCGTATGGGTGCAGTAGTACACAGCGACGAGGTCACTGAAATGATGATCCTGGAGAGGTGCGAATCATCCATCAGAGCAGTAGCTACCACATCAGAGGAAGCATAAGTATACACATGCTATGGTAGCGAAACAGGAAATAACTAGGCAGCTCCTTAAATAACATGTCAATTTAATGTAATACACCTGTATATACATAATATTCATACTACATAATATACATATATAATGTAGTTAGATTTACACGTAATTACAGTTTCTCAAAAATGCAAGAGAATACGATGCAATGCGCACAGAGTTTGGAGTATCGTTACAACAATTGTGTTCATTAAATTCACTTAGAATTGACTTAATACTCAACAAAGATAATCAAGTTGGTACGAAAGGGTAGTAACCATCGAAGGTATACTTGTACGCTTCGACTCGCTCAAAGACCGGCGCTTGTATCATTTACAAGACGGTACTTACGGAGCCTCGAGAAAGCACCCCCTCGACGTTGAATCGCTCATAGCCCCGACACACGAGTCGAGACGTCAGAGAAGGTTCAGCTCGCAGTGGGCCCAGAGCTTGCAAGGGAGCACACGGGGTGTGCTTGCGAAGAACAAAAAAAAAACAGCCAAACACGAGGCTCTGCGGTGTTAAATGGGAGCCGTTTGCAACCGAGAGCCAAGTACGACGATGGCGAGTTTTTTCACACGCGCTCGCAAGGATAACCGAGCAAGGAGACGAAATGAAAGCCGAGAGGCATCACCGTGGAAGAAGAAGAAGAAGAGAAAACCGAGAGCTTGCAAAGACCATGGGCACGCGTAGTATGGCAGCAAAGGCATGCACGCTTTGTTTACATAAGGAACGAGAGAGCCACAAGCAAAGACAGTGTGTAGATACGGGAGAAATACCGGTAGGTGTATATATTAACATAACCGCGTGTGCCGCTCGGGTATGTTCGAGCTTTGAGAGCTTGGTGCACTTACCCCGTGGAATACGTAATGTTGCACGCCGAGCATCAGCTAAAAGGACGTCGAGGGGGGGGGGGGAGAAAAACAGAGGGAAAGAAGAACGGGGACCCACGTCGCAAGGATCGTTCGTCCGTCTTTACACGGATGTATAATGCACATGTATATATGTACACGCGAGAGAGCGAATGATGTCCGCAGGAGTTTATGCCGAGTCTTTCCTCCCGGAGTGTGCGCGGGGGTATATGCGGAGTAGAGATGCTCCTTGCCAACTTTTGCTCCTTCTATCCTCCTCCTCTTCTGCTCCTGATCCTCTGAATATTTCACCGAATCTCGACCTTTACTCGCGTGCGCTACCTATACGTATAAGCGATGGCTGCACGCTACCGAGCTCTCGAGAGAGCAGGGGGGGTCGCGCAAGTGGAGCTCCATCAGCGCGGCGTTTCTCGAATAAAAATAAAGTGTATCCTCGGCCCATCCCCCGCGGAAAGGCGCGTTTATCACTCGGCACGCTCTGCTGACTATTTGGAAAATCCCCTTCTTGTATGCCTCGGGGCGAGCTCCCCCGTTGTATACATGCGACGACGCGCGTCTCCGAGCACCACTTGGCACAACTCTTCTTCCTTCTCTTGCTTGTTTTCTTTCTTCTTTTCATAGCTCCGGCCAAGGGGATAGTAGATACAGACCGAGAGTGTCCGGCACCGCTACCATCTCCCAAGGATGTGGCTTTACGTATGTACCACTAGCCTCTTGCAAAGACGAGTGTCGTTCCTTCTCTTTTCCTTGGTCTATGATTATATTTCTCTCTCGTTTTCCGCCCCATTTGCTGGCTTTTGCAATCCGGGGTAAAGTTTTATTTCACCCGGTCCATCGGAACGACTTTCCGGTACGTTAATTGGAATACAATTAAAGGACCCGAGGTCGTTAGTGGGCACGTTGTGCGAGCAAAAAAAACCAAAATGACATCCAAATTACTCCCCGTTGATTAATTTCGCTCCGGAATGCGTATACTCTCTTTTTTTTCTCCCTTCAAAGAACCATAATTTAATGACCGCGCACTACCGTGTGCAGCCCACCCCCCTTTTTTTCCCCTTAGTTTCGACACTTCATTTTCGGGTGAGGGGGAGAAAAATACGCACTCGCGACCCCATCAAAATTCATCGCGAGCTCTAATCAGCGAGTCATAAATTTGAAAGTGCCACCCCGGAGGAGGAAAAAAGGGGTCTCTACTTTCAATCCTCTCCCAGCGGTAGGTACACGTATCGCACCCGCCGAGGGTATACAAAGGCACATGGGGGGAGGGGGGGCACTCGAGAAATGGCAAATGAGCTAAACAGCCGTGGGCTGCGAATTTTCGCGTGCCCCGCCTCAAAGGCTCCCTGCGCTGCACTGCCGCTACGACAAACACAAGGCGTACATGTATACGTGGGTGTGCGCGATTCTCGTTGCCCCAAGGACGGGAATTAGCTTAGCCGCTCGATTGCCTCTCTCTTTCTTTGCCAGTCAGCGGCCCTTCCGGTGCTCTCCTTGCAAATGAGGCCGCAGCGCAACATGTAGACCATATACTCCCTCGAGCGACTTGGCTCCTTTTTTTTTCCCACCCACCCCCCGCCTTGTACGCTCGCGCCGTCCCTTTTCGCTCGCCTTTCATTGAAAGGCAAAGAGCGTTGTCATCGCCGGCAAAGTCACGGAGATGGAGAGAGAGAGGGAGAGAGGGCTTTTGAAGAAAGAAAAAAAAAAAAAAAAAAGGGTAAGCGACTCTAGAGCCAATATTAACATCGAGGGCGTCCCCCCTCGCCGCGGGGCACTTTGTCATGCAATTCGCTTCGCGGCTATCACGTCATCGTCCTCGCGAATATAATCTTCTTGCAGCTGCAGCGGCGTATTTATATACGTGCGGACGATGATGTACACCGCAAGAGGAGATGAGGAGAGAGAGAGGGCTGCCTTGCTCCACGGCTGCATTTAACGAGTTTCGGGGAAATTTTTGCAGTCGATTTAAAAAAGCTTCCGATGGTTTTTACCACGGCTTTGTGGGGCCACCCTCGTTTTCGATCAACCTCAAATTGATCGTCCTTGTCGTTGGAGTGGTGAAAAATTCGCTGTCTGCTGATGACGCTTTTTCGTTTGGAGGGGTCTCGTTTCCTTTTTTTTTTCCATCACCGGGATTTTGGGAAATACTTTTTTAAATTTTCCGTACCACTTTCCTACTACATGAACAGGATTTTTCATTTATAATAAAAGGAGGTAAGGCGTTTGACTCGTTCGAAGAAATTCAAATTCAACATAATGTTCCGTAAACTGTACTATGCACGTGCATTATCCTATGTCCTTGCCGTTAAAAAGAAACCCAGTATGGGTACTACTGTATTTGGTTTGCCATCGCATACATATAGCAAATGGTTCTTTGTTACTTACAAAAAATCTAAAATAGTATGGCGCTGGACATTCTTATGATCTGACATCAAAGGATAATTTTTTGCTTGTTGCAATATACTTATATCTAATATTTTTACTCTATTGTTAACGATTGATCGATCCATTGAGATGTTCGGATTAATTGAGATTTATGAAAAACCTAAGAGTAGGGTCAGGCTCCTTGGCCAATAATGGCCCATCGATGGCAGCTCGTTATTCAGTCGAGTCGCATGCACCGTTGCAATTACTCGAAAGTGTGTGCGAGTGTTGGTACCCCATTTTCTCACATGTACAAGCTATCCGATTGTTTGTGCTCAAACGTTTGTCTATATGGTTTATACGCCTCCAATAAAATAGACTTCTATAATCTCGATCTGAAAGATATGTACGCGGGTGTGTTTATGGATTGGCCTATAATATTTGTTATCGCCCAAAAAAATACACGAGAAGTGTTTTTGCTAACGCAGAAGTATTTCCCTCAACCACGTTGTTTTTTTTTCCGAAAACTGTAAAATTGAAAAAAATCCAAAAATTGAAACGAAAAAAGTGTGTCGTAGGGGAAAGAACAAAAAAAACCCTGCGTACACACACACACACATACGAGGAGGAGGAGGAGGATCGATGCCCCAGTACCGAGTAGGTACATTACACTACACGAAACAGAGCAAAGGTATCAATATATACCTACCCATCGTCCACTTTCGGATCCATACTCCGTCGCTTACGGTATTGCCGGGATGCAGGGGCAAGAGGGACGGCTGGGATCTTCTTGTAGGGGCCCTGCTATACACGCCCCTTCCGCGAAAAGCACTCAAGATATTGCGCATTACCCTCCATCTCGGCTCATCCAACAGTGGTAGCATAATCGATATTTGATTCAGCCGTCCTCTCTCGCAAGGCCACCTCTCAAGAAGGAGGAGGAGGAGGGTACATAAAACAAGGGCTGTGCCACCCCATCTCTAGATGCTGATCAACCGAGCGACGTGGGTATACACCTCCCATGTATATATTATTACAATAATGCGTCGGTCGCGTGCGCTAATGCACTTTGGGGCAAAGTTTTTTCACTCGACACACACACACACACGCATTATTACTCGCTCGTACATCGATCCTGTAGGTGTATGTGTGTGTGTGTGTGTGTGGATGCTCGTGCTATCTCTTTCGTCCCTTTGAGTACCAAGTTTGGGTTGCAAAAAAGTTTGTGAGTTATTGGGGTACAACGTGCACACCGTTGAATCCAGCACGCGCGACGTGGTTTATGGATATTTAGCGTTTTTATACAACAAGTCAATTACGGAAACGTAGAATTGAAATATTATAAAACAATGCTCATACCTACGGTGTGTGTATACGGGCGGTTGATGGATGCCCCACCGATAAATCACTCGTTTGCGGCACCACCGTTGACTTTTATGTTCCGTTATTTGTTCAGGATTTGCATAACGCCGGTACGGGATGTTTGAAATATACAATCCAATGGCAGTATAATATACATGGGAAAAGAGAAAAGAAAAGAAAAGAAAAACCAATATACCACAGCCAAAGACACACGCGTTTTACCCCCCCCCCCCAATAAGAAATATACATTTATGTGAAAAAAGAGAAAACGAAATAAGAATGGCGCTGCCCGATTTCGCGTGCAATTTGATCCACGCGCGCAAACGCCGAATCAGCATAAGATTGATAAATACAGGCTCTGCGAGATTGCAGGAGCGAGGGGCACGAAAAATGTGTCACCCCCCTCGGGCATTCCGAAAAATAAAAAACTCGGCTCCCGCAATAGCTTAGTTCATAAATACACAAAGAGCAAAGGAGGGGTAGGAATATTACACGTGTTTCTCCCTACGAGAGAGAGAGAGAGAGGCGCATACGTGTGTGTGGGGAGGTGCAGCTTGCATACGCTCGGATATTCCGTGCACGGGTAGCCGGCTTATTGCGCGCAATTTTACACGATCGCGCGGAAAAAACCGCGGTTACGGCCACATCTTCCTCCTTATATGTCGCCGCAAGCTGTGCTCGCTGTACTACGTGGATTTTTCTTGTTGCCCCTCCACCACCCGCTCTTTGGTCAGAGGGAAAAAAATACAGCGGAATGGAGAAGGGGGCGGCTCGCTTCTCGTGTCGCTCTCGCCCCAGGAAGAGGAAAGTTTTCGGATGTAGCGGCGGAGCGCGGTAACATTCTGTTTACCCGCCTCGGGCTCGTAAAGTTCTTTCCCCCCCACATCTCCGGCTCGGCATCAAGATTTTACCCGTGAAAAGTGCGGAAAGCCTTCGGGGCACCCTCCCCACCCCACCCGCCTTTTCATTCTCTCTAACCGAGTCGAGGGAATGTGTAATGGCACATCTCTATATGCGAGGAGAAGAGGAGGAGGTGGAAAAAAAAATATACATAAAAGGTCGAGTGGGATGCGGAGGAAGGGGCGATATGGGCGCGCTACGAGTTGTTAAGTGATGAGCCGCGGGCCAATAATGAAGAGTTACGCAAGTTTCTGGCAGAGGGTCCGGGGAGGGGGAGGGGTAATGAAGACAAATGGAGGTGCGGATGAAGCTGCCAGCGTGCCCCGTAGGGAAAGCAGCTGATCGTCGGACAGCTCGGGGCAACGGTAGCCACCCAGCTCCGGGGCCAATTTCATCAAATGGCTCGTTAAACAGTCATTTGTTACGCGAGTACCAACGAATATCTCCCCCTCCCTCTCTTCCGGCCGTGTGAATCGTAATGAGCCCCAAGGCTTTTCAGATGTGCCACGCACGGCTCGTTTTTCCCGTGAAAGCGAGCCGACCACCACACGAGCACCTCGGATGAATATTCATCCTATAGCCCGAGGGATGATGTATATGCTGCGCCGTATAGTTGTTGCGGAAAAAAAAGATATCAAATATGATAATAAAAAGTACGAGCAAGTGCGGTTAATAACAAGCGATAATTCAACCCAGTGTGGGGGGGGGGGGTGGGAGAATTCTTGATGTCGCTTGGAGTTGGGGGGCCAACCTTGCATTGCGTAGGAAAATCAGAAAATATATAAGCGAGTGCGTGTGACATATATATACACGTCTACGAATCGATTCAAATGGGGCATCAGCAAGAAAGTGGATGGCCTTTGGAGCGCGACGTTGAAAACTCGGCGGTTTTATCGAACGGGGCAAACTTGATACACGTATACATATAAATGTAGGCGAGTCTACGAGTGTGTATGTGTGCACTTACGGTCGAATGAAACCCGAGAGGATCGAGTTTGCCGGGCGGCCGTCGCGAGCAATTACAAATCCAGGCTGTAATTATCGCGGGAGTAAATAATAACAAAGCGCTGCCCGTGAGAAATTAAGGCTGTATTGCGTTTTTCCTTGCCCGTGATGGCCTCGTGACTTTTATCGCCGTGGAAATAAAAGGGTTGGAACATTTACGGTCTACTTGGGCCTCTACGAGAGTAAATTAGGCGAACGCATCATATTTCTCTCTCATCTCTATTGATGGTGGATGAATTTGGAACGTGGATGTACACAATTGTATAACATCAAAGTGTCCTCCGGTTACATTCATTTCGAGATTTTACGTAGGGTTTCGAAAGAATCCGAAAATTCAGAGGTCGTTCAGTCAACCGTACGATGTACACGCGGATGAATTTATGTCGAACTGACACTGGGACTGTATAATATTAAAACAAAAAGTCGGAAAAGAAATCTCGAAAAGTGGGCGCGATATAATTTTCAAAGAAATCAAACCTCAAAGCTTCGATTGTGTACTTTCGTCGATGATGGAAAAATCAGCGCCACGCACTGATAAGCAAGAAACTCCCGCGCTACACTGACCCCGAGACAGGTACCTCGGCACGGAGCAAAAAAAAAAAAAAAAAAAAAAAAAACACGAGTCGTGCTCTTTCATACAAAAAAAACTTTCAAGGCGTATGTTACTACACGAACCTCCTCCTTTCACTTCGACCCACTAATTTTCGGCAGCAGAGCCACGTCGCGCCGAAAGGAGTCGCAAAAGCACCACAACGCGTATAATATATACTCACTCGGAAATTGAGAAAATGAAATGGTTATATATATATAATATACATGTATTGGTTGGGAACGTTTTTCCTCTTGCTCTCTATGTACGCGTACGGAAGCTGCGTCTTTTCTCCCGCCTCGCGCGAGAACACAATAAAATCCCCCTTGCTTTTTCGGCTCCGCGGAAATTGAAGGCTCCGCATGTATACAGGCCCAACGTATAGGCATCTGCCATTCGGGAGGCCCGCCAATGTCTATAAAAGCAGCTGCAGGGTCTATACATGGAATGCACCAGTGGCGCGAGAGTCCATACACTTACATACAAAGAGGGGATTTTCAAGTTGGGCGTACTCCGACCCACACCAAAAACGACCTCTTTTCCCCGCCGCCCGGAGCCAAGGCCCCAAGCTTCGAGGTCAAAGTGGCATATTATGGACTACATGTACTCGCACCTCACTCGTTTAATCGATGTATCCTTTCGCTACCTCGGCCTTTCCCTCCGACACGCGTGACGTTTCGCAAATTACGTAACACGCACATCAGCTGCCGCAACTGCGCTACTAACGCCGAAATTTTCCAACATGCTCCCAGTTTTTTTTTTTTTTTTTTTTTTTTTTTTTTGCCATTTTCGCTCCGGTTACACGCGCCACGTGGATACAAGCGAATTTATTCGCCCCTTTGAAAGGGTGGATGCAAATTTATGACGATGCCGCGAAATTTAGCCCAAGCCCGCGAGGCACTGATTTGAATGAAAACTCGTTGCGCGTATACGTGTACACGCACATGTGGACTTGCAGGTGTGCGCGTTGATTTACGAATTGCTCTGTTTTCACGTGCACGCTTCCTTTTTTTTTTTCTCTTGGGTCCTCCTCGAGTGCCGCTCCATCATATTTTGTTTTAAAATTCCATTTGCAACTCTCAAGGTGTGTCTACACAGCGGAAAGTGGGGGCTGAGAGCCGGCAACCGTATATTATACGTATACGAAGGCACAGAAACAGATAGTTAATGCGTAACGGCGTAACTCTGTCTATACTCTCTATCCTCCATCAGGGCTCGCGTACGTTTTTTTCCACAAGTCCGGGAATTTTGTTTCCCTTTGAACTTGTGGGAGTATAGGATTCGCGTGTAAAAACCACCGTCTACCCATGTCCACGATGAAAAATTGTCACTGGTTACGTCGAAAACAACATGGGAAGAGGAGAAAGACATGAAACCTCGAGAATATATAATTGCAACCGCAAACTGTTGTGTACACTTTTGTTAACGAATAAACTGCACAGAATAATAGAAGAAGACGAGGGCACAAGGTTGGAACGAAGAGAGCGAGAGGCGTCGCACGAAGTGTGATCGGCGTAAAAGTCGAGAGGCCAAAAAGGAAAAGTTGAATAATGCACGAGGAAAGCGAGTGCGCCCCGAACGGCAGAGGCGGCTCGCGAAAAAAAGAAAAAAAAAAAAAAAAAAAAAAAAAAAAAAGACAATGACTCTCGCGCGCTCTCTTCGGTGGGTCGTTGGCGGTGAGCGAAGGAGGAGTGGAAAGTAAAACGGGCGACCGCAGTCGTTTTCTCGGGACGGTTGAAACCGTTGCGGCCCACGGAGCGTCATCCTCGAGCAAAACAAATTTGAAAAAACATCCCCCGCGGCGAGTCCTGCAGCCCCCTGGTCTACACATATACATATATGTATAGGTACTATAGGTACTGGCTCCCTTGTTCCTTACTCCCCCTGTACGTATCGCTCTCGGTGTGCTGCAGGGAGCATATCGGACATGCAACAGGTGTGACGTTTCTCTCGCTTTATCGCACGGGGAGACACACGACCGAGAGCCAGAAAGAAAGAGAGAGAGAGCGGCGCAGCGTAAAGGGCACACGCGTGTGTGAAAAACATAGACACAACCACGACGAGGACGCTCTGCAATGCGCAAGACCGAGAGAGATTCGCGGGGGAGTCGTATATATACGAGAGAGAGAGAAGGAGCCGAATGAGAGAGCGCGCGCCGGTTGGCTCTATGTGCCGCATCAGGGCCAGAGAACAGCGCCCGATCGTTTCAGGCTCCGTCCGTCAGTTGAGCGCCGACCGCCGTCCGGATCGCGACGTCGGTTCTCTCCGTTAGCTCGTCTCTCTCTCGCGTCTATACTCGTCCTCGAAAGGACAGACTTTTTTTTTTCTTCTCTTCTCTCGATTCTCTCGATTTTCCGCCTCTTGCTTGTTTCGCAGCTGACTCGGTGTTTTGGTGGGCTCTGCTGTACGCGAAACGCCTCGACAGAGGGAACAGGACTGTGTCGGCTTCGGTGGCAGGACAACAGCAGCAGGACCCCGTACACAGGCTGCAGCTCATGCTACGAGGTTCTTATATATTGTACTCTTCAACCGTTTTTGGGCCACGGTTTTTTTCCCCCCCCCCATCCTTGCTCAATGTGTATACCCCCAAAGTGTCATTGCATTGTTCGCGAGCGCGTTTGTTTGGTCCTTTGTATACAAGGACGAGAGGCAAGGAATTTTGGGCTCGACGATCCTGTTGGTGAGCCGGGAGAAGGACGGGAAGGAGGAAGGGACCGCGAGGACTCTCTGACACGAATCCGCGCACTTTCTCCTTTCGCCGTCACGTTTTAATTTTCGGAGCCTATAATGTGTACGTGTACACGAGTACACTGATGATAGGCCGTTGCAGCTGTCGTGCGCACGAATCGATTGCGGAGAAAACAATCTTTCTTTTTTTTTTTCTTTTTTTTTTTTTTCTGTCGATTTCTCTTTCTTCACGTGTCAAGTCGTTTTCTCCCTCTCGTCCAACAGTGACACCCGAGTCGTGCATGAAAATTACGATAATGGCAATGCACTTGTTGGTAAAACCAGAGAGCGAAATCGGTACTGGTCGTTGAGAAAAAAAAAAAAAAAAAAAAAAAAGAAAAAAAAAAAGAAAAGGATTCAGTCGGATGGGCGGTACCCAAATGTATTTTATGACTTTGGACGCGGCACTCTGCATACCCCGTGTATGGGTTCATATAATGTATGAGCTTGTGGTAACAACTCGTTGTTTACCGCGCGGTTGCGCAGCTGGCCTTCGTTTACGTAACCACGCGCGTACAATAGCGCCAGGCGTTTGTCGCACGATCCGCACTAAAATGTGACATATTGTATATATGTATATGTACAACCGCGGAAAGTGTGCGAGTCCGTATAATAAGAGCCGAGGAAAAAACAGAAAAAAAAAAAAAAGTGTAAGTTGGTGTATATATGGCTGCGTGCATTGTGAAGCCGCTCCGTGTCGCCTTTCTAAATTCGACGGTGGAATAAGTAGGGAACAGGGCAGGGGAATGCGCAGCGAGAGTGTGCGGATAGTGTATACATTGTCGGAGTGTACGGGCCCCGCGGAGCCGGTTCTCTCGACACTGACACATGCACGCGGGAGAAAGAAGGAAATAAAGAGCGAGAGAAAGCACGTGGTGTACCGCCGCTTAACGACTGGCCGCTACATCCGTTCTCTCGGGCTGGTTTATCGGGATGTATTTAGATTTATTTAAATCAACTTCGATCGGCCGAGCAAATCCCTGCGCGCGAGCCATTTTTGCCCCGCCAAAGGATTATCCTTAAAAATATATGAATCTCGTACTCATTCAACTCGCAAATCTCAAGGACAATTGTAAAAATTCTCTCGATCCAACGATATGATGACGGTAATGTGTGTGTCCCAACGCCGATACACGTAAGACGCCCCAACAATCATCACATAACGATTTTGCCACCGATTTACACGCATACCTATATTTTATGTTTCGTCAACGTGATCACAGGTGTTATTGAGTCGGTCCAAGAAGCTCAGGTTTGCCCCGGTGGCTGAAAAACACTATGTATTCTCGTGGCTGAGGCTCATACGGGCGATGATAAATAAAAAAAGTACATATCAATTACATCGTACGAAATTGCATTATTTTGTCTGATCATGTTGTCTTCAGCACTGCACGCATGCAATCATATTCATCCTTCGCCCAACCAATTGTGTCTATATGTATATTTTTTTTTATTCCCTCCAACCCGTCTCATCTCAAACATACGCGCGCACGTGTCCTTGCCACGGAGGGACAAACCACAAGTAAAACGCTCGTCACGTTATTCCCGCAGGTATACGGAGCAGTAGCGCAAGAGGCACACAAGCACGGTATAATATACATATACAGTTAACAAGTGTACAGCCCGTAGCAGTGCAACGGCACACGCGGACTTGTGTACCTGGGTCTGCGAGATAAAGTATACATACAGTGACTCCGCTCGCAGATTTGTATACGCGGCTGCAGTGCTCCCTTTCTTCTGCACACGGGGGCACAAACGAGACTGCAAGGGACCGAAGAGGGAGCGAGTCGATAAAAAACACCCAGAGCCAAATTGCCGATCGTCAACGCGGATGCTCCGTTTTGGACGGCGCCGACCTCGCCGTTACTTCCTGCACTTTTGGGCCCGCCGTGCCACCCGGATGAAGTAACGCCCAACGAGCTCCTCTGCGCGGGTACACCACCCACGAGTGCGGTGCGAGCTGCAGGTCGTGGAAGAGCAGGGGGGGGTGGGGGGCGCATAGGTCAACGGCAGGAGGGACGGGAGCCGGCATCGACGTGGCGCTGATTAGCTACGATCTGTTGCTGGAGCGCAAGTTGCCGCGTCACAGCTGCTTTTGCGACCACGACGAGCCGGACGGGGATCGGGGGGAGAAGGCGCGCGAAGCTGCCCACGATACCCGCGACGCTAGAACAGGCCCTCTTACTCCTCCCCCTCGTGCAGGTGACAACGCCGGGGACGAGGGGGGAGGCAAACCCAAGGGGAGGAGGACCATCATGAGGGACGGCGTGTTCGACGTCAGCGTAAGTTGTCGCCCGATATCTTCCTTATTCGCTCGTTTGTTGCCTGATGCCTTTGTCTTTCGCACGGTTACTGTATAATTATGCCTATACATGGGTGTGTATATTTATGTATGTGTATGTATGCCATCACGCACGAGAGGAGCATTGTCCAAATGTACACACGCATGGTCCTATACTCGCGTAATTGATGTTGTGTCTGCGTAGATTAGTGAGATCGTAATCCGGTCGCTCCTCTGCCTACATACATTACTCACATGGCATGTCCCAACGGCATGCGTCCGTGTACGTTTCCTTGTGCATAATAACACATACGCACATATATATATATATATATATATATATATATATATATATTGATACGTATATGTATATAACCAAGATATTCGGAAAATCCCATGAGCAATCGAGGTGCATTACTACTACCTCCTGCATGTGTTGTATATGTATGTACCTCTATAGGTACACCTGCACTCCTTGCCGTGTGTGTACATTGTGCATTTATGCAAACTATAATGTACAAGGGTGCGTCACGTTGTCTACCAAAGTTATATATATATATTTATGTATACATAAATACAGGGCTACTGTCCTGTTTCGCCCAACAGCATCATCGGCAGGGCACGCGCTTGTATATACGGTTCACGTGTTCTATATTAGGTGTATGCATATACTCACCTAATAAATTATTATGTACGTATCCATAGTGTTGAGCAAAATCGGTTGAGAAATTTTCCGCGGGTTGCCTATAATTAAAGTTGCCGACGAGGCGACGCCAACTTCTCATTGTCTTTTACCGTATATTTTGTATGCGTATATAGTTTCCCGTGCAGCGTTGATTGTTTATCTTCACTCATCGTAGTGCTTCCGAGAAAATTTGTCCATGCACCAGCTGTGATGCAATTGCAATAGTGATGGATATTGTTTCCTCCCACGTGTTTATCATGTATATTTTTTTAAATGGTACTTTGATTCGCGATTTCGCAACGATCTGTGTATAGCTCGCGCTGGTTAAAAATCATAGAGCAGATCGATCGGATGTATGTGCGCGATGCCGCGTTTCGGGGAATCATATATAAATCAACAATCAATCATTTTTACGGTCGACTCAAACGCGCCGCAGCTCTTGTTTTTACAATTTCGCTTTTTTTTCCGATCCACGTTAAAACGAAAAACTTTTCTTATCTTTTGCCAAACGCAACGGGGGGAGGGGGGAAATGTATATTATCGCAAGAGTACAGCAGTAAACAAAGCTAATTGCACGGCGCTCGTGTATACGTGTATGCGCGTCGTTCAATCGCTTATCTTTATCGTCACGAGTGCATTAATGGTACGGAAAAAAAAAAAGAAAAAATTTAAATTCGATCGGTCGCAATTTCGCGATGCCAATCTATATATATGCGTAGACGTTTTATTGCACGGTAGTAAAAATAATAAAAAGATAATGGCACGGAAGAGAGGAGGGCTTCGCATGCACGATTTTTAATAACTTTCGTCAATCTCTGTGTTATACATGTTTGATAACGAAATATATGCGTACATGTTTGCAAAGCTCCTATATATTGTACAGAAAAAGTAATAATTGATGGTTCACCATGCACGAGGCGCTAAGTTTCAAAAACCCTGAGAAGCTCTGGAAACAACGAAAACTGTACATTTTGATACACGTATATGTGTGGAGGAAGTAAACGGGGAGGAACGATAAAATTGAGGCGCAACAAACCAATAAATCCCCCCGTTTTTTTTTTGTTGTTTTATCGCACGGAAGCGCAGGTGCCGCTGTTCCGTGTATGAAACGCGCGGAAGCAAGGAGCATTAATTCGACAATTGGAAAAAGTTCTCCGATGCATACATGCAGTTGTGTATAGGTATACGGCCCGGAGCATCATCTCCCGCGTGTCCGTTTCTACTTTTACTCACGAGCCATTACACCGACACGGCAACGCTCGTAGGTAGGTAAAGGTACTCTTCCGACTTTTTGCGGAAAAAAGAGACTACGCATCCAGTATACGTAATACCTTATCTATCGCCAAAAGTAGTGCGGCCTCTCCACGTATGTGCGTTGCACACTACCAAGGCTATACTGTTGTCCTCTTGACAGTGATCCCCCGGACACGCGCTGATAGGGGTAGAAAAATCATACGTAGGTACACGGAGGGAGAGTATAGGAGGACTGTTATTATTTGGAGTTTTCCCCTCAACGGTAACTTGGACAATGTCAAAGATCAGCTCGTCCGCGCGATATAAAAGCTTTGGACAAAACCGTCGGCCGGCTGTTAGTCCGATGATCCGGCCAAAGGCTGAGTCGGGGAATAGGGGAGTGCCGAGCGCAGAGGGAGGCGGACCGATGTTTGGTGTAATTAAATTAATTCCAGCATCCATATGGATGAGGCCGCCCCGACGGACAGAGAACTTTGGAGCAAATGAGAAAGTTGGTGCGCCGAGCTTGACGAGAGAGAGAGAGAGAGAGACTGGCAGAGGACAATGGGGGGGGGGGAAATACGCCACCCTTCCGTTGGCAATACACCGTGAAGGTCACAAGTACACCAGCTCCGTACTCGCATCGTAGTTTACACAATAACGTAAGTAGGTATAACCCAAGGACGCAGATGTGGCGACTCTTACGGCCACACGGGACACGCATTTGCATGCATCGATGTTAGGTATACCCGATGTGCGTATAGGGGCGAGGGAGGAGGAATGATCCTTGCTCTTTAGGAGGCTCGAGCAGGATTGTACGCCGCGTTACGCGTATTGCACCTCCGGAATACCTGATGGGTACATGGCCACGCGCTCGCTGCTGTTTTCCCTTCCAGTTTCACCCCCTTTGTGTCGCTGCAGTGCCGTGAAAATAGTACGCCCCCTCCATCCCTTTTCCGTTCTCGAAAACTGCAGGATCATTCAGTGTTTCGAGCGATTGATCCATCTTGATTTTTGCCATGCTTGCAAAGCACGATTCAGCCTTCCCTCCCTCCCTCTCTATACACGCGAGCGTTTATACCCTCGTCCCTTTTTTTCGCGCCGTTCTTGTATATGTAGAGCGCTTTGCGTTCGGTGAAAACTATATATGTGTGTGTAGTTTGGTCCAGTGTTTATCAACAATCAAATCCGATTGCTCGCGTGTTGGTCGGATTACACGAGCCTTGTTCGAAAAACCGAAACGCGCGTGCAGTGTGTATGTTCACAGGTATCGCCGATGATGAGGCTTTCAGGACACGCGCGTTGTTGATGCTCCTTGACAATGCAGTGCGCGATTTCATGCACCGACTTTGGTGGGAAAATTAATTACCATCCGTATATATACTATGCCGTTGAAATGAAAAACTGATACCTCATACATTTTACTGGACACCCAAGGGTACAATGACTTCTCTCTTTTATACGTGTACTTACGTGTGAAACTAAATACAGACTTATTTCTACGCCGTACTTTGGCATTAATTGAGTAACAAGAAAGTAAGATTGAGGCCGTAGTGGCGTCGAATTGCAAATTATGATGATTTACTTCGCAAGTATACGTGTCAAAGGTAAAGTTGCAGGGGGGGGGGGCGGTGGACGTGAACCACGAACTTTGATTTTCCATCCGCACCCAACGAGGGTGGGTATGAGAGTGCGAGCCGTACGGAATCGCAAGTTAAAATAACGCGACTAATAAGATATATCACTCGGGGTATGCAATACAGCCCCACTCGATCCACATCCGCACTTATACATACTTTACGACCGGAGTAATTCCTTCACCGCGCGCCCCGATAATTACGACGCGTTCATCGGCCCGTTATACTTTAACGAGCATTAAAAGAATATTCCGAGCGCCGACGTTCCTCTCGGCTCTTGACGCGTAATAAAGTGCCGAAGGCGGGTGCAGAGTACGGGGTGCCGGGGAACATGGCGAAAGTCCCTTTGTTCCATCCCTTCTTCGTTTGGTGTATAACCCCGAGACGAGGAGGAGGTGGGTGGGAGATATCAAATTATTTTCGCCCCTTCGCGTTCATCTGGCGCATCTGCCGGGACCATCGCGGGGATGGAGGGTACCAAAAACGAACGAGAGAGCGATAGTGCATTTGGATGATTGCTGCAGTGCCCCCTCCCGCATGCATTTGATATCTAGCTTGTGAGTCGCTTTCGTGCAGCGCGGGCTCTCCCGACAGATGAGATTTTGAATATGTGCATCCGCTAGCCGTCGTACGTAGCTTACTTTCCCCTCCATCTCTTTCCTCGGACGGCCCCTTGATGGGCAATCTCGGCCACTGGAAGGGCAAATTGTATTTCCACGGGAAAATGTTTTTTAATTGCGTCCTCTATACGGGCGGCTGTATTGGTTTTTAATTGAGATATGCCACGTGTATGTGGCTCCAGAGATCGATAAAGTATGTACGGTTATGAGGGCAGGGTGCGGAAAAGTGGGTCAGGGTATATATAAGCTTCTCCTTTGTCCTCGTGGATCAACAATATCATCCCTCGTGCGAGCGAGGGAGGGAAATACGGCTCCGAAAGAAAATAAGCCGTAAAAAATTTTCATGTCTTTTGGGATCTCGAGATTACGGTGTATTTTTTTTTTCGTTCAATGACTGGCCACTGGTGCGGATCTTTGCACCGTGGAAAGCTCAATTTTTCCATCGAGAGATGCATCTTCTTTAATAATTTTACATTTGAAACGGTACAAAATCAAGCTTTGTTTTTGTCCCGGTTGATCACCAATAAGGGGTTGTTTTCTTTCTTTTTTTTTTCACTCTCCATCTCGACTGGTTCCTCATGTGTCCAAATGAAACACGTTTTATTTGTTTGACTAGTGACTGTGGAGGATTTTTAACTCAAGCGCGTGGGAGATGATTATTTTTCACCATTCGAGCGTCGAAATTTTTCGCAAACGTTGCATTTGCGTGCAACGCTTTAAATCTCGTTGATTCTGCTATTGTAACAACGGGTTATTGGCAAATTAGCCCACAAACATTCTACTGCTGAGCTGTCGCAGGATACAACAATTAACTGTATGACTACGCGAGTCCTACTTAATTTACAACACTCCCGAATCCTCTGATTTTTCGACTCTGGCATTCAGGAAAATTCATAATGGCATTCTGGAAAATTCATAATCCTTAAGTACCAATGAACATCCGCAAACTCATCACCCGTTGCAGGATAATTTTGGAATTATCGGTGCAATCCCGAGGCGACCCGCCATATATTAGTGTTTCCCAAGAACCGATCCTCTCGACGAAAGCGTCCCGACAGTCCAAGGAAAGCACGATATCCTGCAACTCCTGCTCGGCTGCGTATCTCTCCGCCCACTCGGGGGATAAAAGTACCCCAGGAATAAGAAAACACACACGCCGAGGCCCGGTACCCATAAATCCACAAGATTGGTCGGCGCTACTTAAGCAAAGACAGGCCCCCCCCGCCTGTTTTTTTTCTTCTTCTGCGCTCACTTCACTCCCTATACATGTACCCCCTTTAGCGCGCCGAGTGCACACGGGCCATCTCGTTCTCTCGCAGAAAGGGAGAACTTAATAGCGCAAGAGATGGAAAGGGGCGCCCAGCCAGTGGAAGCCATCAACCGACTGGCCTCTCCTCTTATGAATAGCAAATGAAATGGCACGTGTATATATACCAACGCACTCCTGTACACGGGAGGGGGGGGGGTAGACGAGAAGGGACCGCTACTATATATACCTAGGGGGTTGGGGGGAGGAAGAGCGTCGTTCACCTGTGCGCGTCCGACCCCATCCCTCTCTCGGGTGCTCTGAAAATTTCATCGGCCCAGCCCTGGCTGCAGCAGCGTGTGTTTAATGCGCACATGCTCCAGGACAACGAGGTCCCTCGATCCTTTTTTTTTTTTTTTTTCCGGCTTGCATCATTGCCACATGCATATGCACCACAGGTAGTACGTCTGACTGCGCGCACTGGGATTTGACGTGTTACGCTGAATTTTTTACCTCGAGCCGCGCTACCGCTACTCCCCGAACGAATCGACCCGAATTCCCGCTCTCCTTTTTTTTTTTTTTTTTTTCTTTTTCGTCCCTAACACCTACGCGCGTTACATTCGCGCACAAGCGTGCCCCGGACCGTCCCCCCGCTCGCCTGCGTGATGCATAAATACACTTAAATCCGCGCGCGAGAGCCCCTCGGAATGTCGAAAACGCCGCTTCGGCTGCGAACCAACAAAGATCATGTCTCGTTTAATATCATATACTCATGCGTGCATTTAGAGTTGAATTTTCAAAACGTGAGGGGGGGGGGCGTTGTATTTTTACCATGACCCATTCGTTGCGTTTACAAACAGGGGTCGGAGGGCGATGTAAGGGATCACCGGTGCACGTGTACCCGAGGAGGCATTACCAGCCAGAGAATTGGGGTGGTGAAACGGGAGGACGAGTCCCCTTGTCGTGCTTGTTCGGCGTTGTTTACACGATGAGAGAGGAGGGGTGGAGTAAACACAGGGCGACGAAAGGGTAGGGAATTCGTCTCGCCGTCAACGGGGGGGGGGGTTATACTGTTGTATCGATTGTTTCGAGAAGGAATAACAATAGGGAGTTGTTTCGGGGAAAATGGATGTAGGTGTGCGTCGTTGGCGTTTAATTGGCATTTATTGAGCCATGTGGCCTTGGCTCCGAACGGATGCCGGAAAAACCTCCCTCCCCCGTAGGATGGATGAGCGAATCGAAGAGAGAAAACACAACGATACGTCCAGTGGGAGCTGGTGCCCTTGAAATTTTTGTTCAAACATCGCGAGACGAGCACACGGATGGCTCATATTATTTCTCGGTAAACAAGGTCTCTTCGATGTATATGTATGTATGGAAACTGCTGCGCAACTTGGGTGTTTACAAGGGAAAAGGAGAAAAAAAAGCAATATACAAAAGTATACTTGTACCTGTTGGTATATATACACGATACGTGTAGACACGTACAAGTTCTTCGAGTTTCAGGAGCGGCAGTTGTGTCGGCACGTCAAAGGAGAAGCGCAATTACACGCTGACGGCAAATCGTCGGAACTCCATTATACCCTCGTATACTTACTTTGAATTGTTTCAACAAGTTGTCGCGGCCCATCTTTTTCGGGAGTACAGTTTCTCTCGAGCGCTCGCTCTTCAAATGCTCATCCTTTGTTTCACGTAATTGCACGTCTGTGAATTGACTTTATTAAAAAATACCCTCGTTACTTGAGGCACTTACACAAAAATTCAGTATACGAGGTACTTGAGCGAATATGGCTATGGAAGCATCCATATGATTAATCAGTGCTTTCACAAGTTGAATAAACATTCCAGGTAATTTCCAATGAAAATATATGTGTAAAGGACATACATTGCGGGTAAAAATTTAGTGGCCAACAATATTTGTATCAACGTAGATTCCATTTCGTGATTAAAGAGCTAAGAGATATTTTTAATTAAAAACACAATTTTGACGTCTAGTTGAATAATCAGGAACGTAATGGACAGCATAAGTAAACATATAAATTAAAAAATTAAAACGCAGACGTGCACCCTTGATGGTGACTGTAAGTACTTTCTTTGGGGGTATAATTAAATGAACCCGACTTGAATTGGCAAAATATTTTGAGCTCATGATTCGAGCGGAGGACAAAGGGCTGGTGAAAAACAAAAGGCAAAAACCGCAACAGAGAGAGAGAGAGAGAGATCTGCTCGTTGTCGTATAGTCCCTGTTAATTACAATAAATTTATAAGCTTTGCGAGGGGAGGGGGGGGGTGAGCCGAAAAGGACGAAATTACAGTGGCAAAGGAAGTCGAGCTCTTCCGTCAATGAAGCCAAGAAACGAGAGAGAGACACGGTGGATTTAATAGCTCTATTGACTTTGCGTTCCCCGGGTCCTTCACCATCAACCCCTCCCCCACCCCCTTTTTCTCTCTTACTCCAGCGACGGCTCGCTCTATCAAGTAACAGCTCCTTCCCTCTCGCACCCATGGGTTATTACGGCAATAGCTCACCAGAGGACGTATATATACACCCTCTCGATTTTAGTCCGGAGGAGTCGGTCCTCATCTACCTACCTCCCCACTATCACCCGGGGGCGCTGCTCTTTTTCTCCCGAGTCCCTCCCTTGGGCGCTCCTCTTCCTTCAAACGCTCGCGAGCATAAGAATTGAGTTGGCACCATCTCAAATTGCCGTAGAAGCAGTCTTGGGATGGGTATGCGCGTGTGTGCCCCCCCCCTCTCTCTCACAGTCACTGTAAAAGAGACGCCAAAGGAAAAGAAGAAGGTATAGTATTATACGGGCGCAGTGCTCCGCTCTCCCCAAAGGTGTGCAAGCAGACCTTGGCCCAGCTCGAATTTTAAGCGTATACGGAAGTAAGGAGAGGGAAATTCGGAGAGAAAAAAAAGTATCGTGTTTGTGTGTATGTTATGTAGACCCTTTTGGAGTGTATGTTTATGCACTCGGGCAGAGGAGCCGAGCTCTCCTTTTGCCAGGCGGGCGTGGTTTTAGCGCGCCAAAGCGTACAATATTAAACCCGCACCTGATGTTTTCATACGTCCATTCGCTTCGATACAAAGTTGGAGCAGTGCAGCTCGTGGTGCCCCCTCCTCCTACACGCTACTTTTGCAAATCCGTTTCGACTCGCTCGTCTGAGCTTGCGAGCGGTCTCTCCCCCGATCGCACCGCGTTATATCTCCAACTTTCTTCTCCCTCGAGCTTTTCATGTACAAGTACGTCCCCGCCGAGAGAGCCTCGAATAAATACTATTACCACCGCCCACAAAACTCGATAAATCGGATTACAGCGCCGGGGTTCATTATTTATATAGGTATAGCTCGTTTGGCCCTTTTATACGGACATCGGGGCCAAAACCACCAGCCACAAGGAGTACTATACACGCGTACGTCCTTTTAATTAAGCATTCTTTACGATCTTCGGGGGTTGTCGTGGGAGAATTTATAGAAAAAGCACGGCGTATCTTTCCTATCAATAAATTCACGTAATGACCCCCTCGGGGACTCCCGGCGATATTATTTTCCGGCCTCCTACTGCGTTATGTGTGTGTGTGTGTGTACCCTCGTTTTCCTGCCTTCGGCCATCGCACTCGCAAACACACTGTATGCGCGTGTATGGTTGCTCCGCGCCGTGTGTGTTTTCACTTGCACGGGCGCGGTGTGTTGTTAAAAACAGTGGACGAGTTTTACCGCAAGCTCGATCCCGTACAATGGAATCGGGGACAGGATGGAGCCGATTTTTGGGAGGAAAAACTTTATTGCGGTGACGAGCTGCCGGGTAAGTTGACGTGTCCCCCGCTTCCTGCAACTTTTGCGGGCGCGTGAAAGTCAACCTCTGCTCGTACCTATACTATAAGAAAACAAATTGCTGGTGCTTGACTTTATTTGTTTTTTCTCCTCGTTTCGTGTACAAATGTCCTTTTTCAGAGATCCAACAACGGCATGAATGTATACACATCTTCGGCTGGCAGGTCTTGTTTGTTTTTTTTTTTTTTTTTTTTTTTATCGCCCTGCAGTAATAAGAAACGTGACACTTCATTTGCGTCCCGAGTTGTATAGTCGCAAAGCGTGAATAAGCAAAAAAAAAAAATTACCCCGAGAAAAAGAAATACAAGAGCGCAATCGGGCCAAACTCCCGCGAGATGAGCATGCAAAATCCCTCTTCTCGCATATACCCTTATTTTCGCGCGTCTTTTTTTTTTTCTCCACCATCCCCCCCTCCTCGTGACAGACAGAGGCTTGCTCCCTCGTTCTCTTTCTTTATATTTCGCGGGCCGAGCTTTTCTCGTCCTTTGTCTTTCCCTCTTTTTCTCTTATCCCTGGGACTCGGCTGTCCCGCGGCTTTATTCACGCGCACAGCCGCACGCCCCGACGTGCATTTTCGTACGCCACATCTCGAAGTCTCTCTGTTTCTCGCTTGGCGTGGCAGGAAACAAAAACATAAAAAGGGGAGAAAGTTCCTGCATCAGGCGACGGCGCTCTTTCTTTTCCGGGTTTATTTTTCCTTTTTTTTCGTTCTCATTTTCAACGGTATCTTATTTCATCCGACAACCTGCTCTGCCGCTGAGAGGGGGGGTTGGCCGCCACGCCGGGCACCAGTTTATTCGCGCGCAGTCCTAAGAATTCCGACCTACATCCTTTGACGCGAGCTTTCGCGTGTAATATAACGTTTGCTCGCCACGCGAGGGCTCTGTTTGACGCTTTTTTGTTTCCTTTTTTAATTTTCAGCTTGCAACGCGCGCACGTTTTTTTTTTTTTTTTTTTTTTCATCCCGAGGAAGAAAAACACTAAAAGCTCGATATTGCAAGTCTGGCAAAAAAACTACGAGCCAAACGACTGTGCCCGAGCGACGCGAAAACAAAGCAGCGTTTAAACTCGAAGCGTTGAAATGTGCCCCATTGCGCGTTAAGTAAATCATACGAGTGTTAAGAGAAGTAAATAAAATAATCCGTATAGAGGCAAATCGAGCTGGAGAGACGCTCGCGCGTCTGGCATTGATAACGACCTCCGACGACTCGAGAGCCACAATCACGCGAAATGGTTTATGCAACAGCACGAGCGTGATATAGCCGTGGTGCGCCTGACGCGCTCGATGACCGTGGCTGTGACTAGAGCTAGTATAAGTAGGTACTATGTGATTTATAACTCAAACGAGTCGCAACGACGTCTCTAGCGCTCGTACGTGCAACCATTCGGCTTAGCTCTTGAAAATATTTCATTTGCACGGTGGAGGAGGGAAGAAAAAAAAAACAAAAGCATCGCCTTCCGAAAAGTGCAACTACACAACAACCGCGCCGTACAGTTTGCATGAGCCGGGTTGGCCGCACAAGCAGCCCGTGTATGCTCGTTTGTTGCGCGGTGGCATATATAGTACGCCTGCATACTTGA